>NC_086320.1:118928010-119241760 GCF_036172605.1 Pelobates fuscus | reverse complement strand
CATCTGCCATTTTAGTGCCCAGTCCCCCAATCTATCTAAATCCCTCTGCAGCAAAGCAATATCCTGATCACATTTTATTACTTTACAAAGTTTTGTGTCATCTGCAAACACTAAAACATGGCTTTCAATGCCTATTGCAAGATCATTTATAAATAATAGAAGCGGTCCCAAAACAGAACCCTGAGGGACATCACTTACCACTTTTGTCCAGCTTGAACATTTACCATTAAAGGAACACTATAGTGCCAGGAAAACAAACTTGTTTTCCTGGCACTGTGTAGTCCTTAGGTCCCCCCCACACTCATGGCCCCCCTCCCGCTGGACTGAAGGGGTTAAAATCCCTTCAGCTACTTACCTTTCTCCAGCGCCAGGCACCCTCAGCGCTGGTGATCTCTCCTCCTCCCGATGTCAGCGCCGAATGCGCATGCGAGGCAAGAGCCGCGTGCGCATTCAAACTGCCAATAGGAAAGCATTTCTCAATTCTTTCCTATGGACGTCAGCGCTTTCTCACTGTGATTTTCACAGTGAGAATCGCGGAAGCGGCCTCTAGTGGCTGTCAGTGAGACAGCCACTATAGGCTGGATTAACCCTCAGTGTAAACATAGCAGTTTCTCTGAAACTGCTATGTTTTCAGCTGCAGGGTTAGAACTAAACCCTTGAGCTGAAGTGGTCTTGGTGCCTATAGTTGTCCTTTAATGACAACTCATTGTACTCAATCCTTAAGCCAATGTTTTACCCAAGAACAGGAATATTCATCTAGACCAATTTCTTTTAGTTTGAAGACTAATCTATTGTGAGGAACCGTATCAAATGCCTTGGCAAAATCCAAGTATATCACATCCACTACAACTCCCTGATCTATACTTCTACTTACTTTTTCGTAGAATGCAATTAGGTTAGTTTGACACGACCTATGTTTCATAAAACCATGCTGATTATTGCTAATAACAAAGTTCTTCCCAATGAATTCCTGAATATTATCCCTTAATAGCCCTTCAAATATTTTTCCAGTCACAGAAGTTAAGCTCACAGGTCTCTAATTTCCAGGCAAGCATTTTGAACACTTGTTAAATATAGGAACGACATCTGCCTTCCTCCAATCCTCCGGTACAATACCTGAAACAAAAGAATCTTGAAACATTAAATACAGAGGTTCACTTATTTCCCCACTTAGCTCCTTAAGTACTCGTGGGTGAATACCGTCAGGCCCTGGAGCTTCATTTAAATTAATTTTCTTTAATTGCTGTAGCACCTTGTCTCGAGTCATCCAATCACAAGTTATCTGCAAGTTTTTTGCAGCAAACATTTGCATATGTCTTGCCATAGGATCCTCATTAATGTAAACTGAAGAAAAATAGTTATTTAAAATTTCAGCCTTTTCCTTGTCTCCATTAACTAACAGACCCATCTCTGTTTCTAGTGTACCAACACTTTCAATTGTAGTTTTTTCCTGCTTCCAACACATGAAAATCACAAAGTTACTGTTTCCGTGCTGCCTAATATATGCCACTCTTCACTGGTGCCATTGTAACAATATAATCAATGTTATTCACTTCACTTCTCTGTGGTTTTAATGTTATGGCTGATCAATGAATTGTATTTAATACCAGCAATATATGCAAAAAGTCAGTCAGTCAATTCTAGCATAAAATATATTAAATCTACAACTACACATTCTACAAATGTATATGGTATTAATTATTCATAATTTACTACATTGAGTCGCCATTAAAGGGACACTCCAGGCACCCAGACCACTTCTGCCCATTGGAGCGGTCTGGGTGCCAACTCCCACTACCCTTAACCTTGCAAGTATAATTATTGCAGTTTTCAGAGGGCAATAATTAGAGGGCACTTCCGTGTTTATAGCACATAAAAAGTGTGCTATAGCAACGCTGGACGTCCTCACGCTATGTGAGGACCTCCAGCATTGCTGAAATCCCCATAGGAAAGCATTGGTAGGGAAGAGCGTGGGCGGACCCTGACCCAGTGCCGAGGGACATAGGTGCTGGATACAGGTAAGTCACTGAAGGAGTTTTAACCCCTTCAGCAACTTGGGATCAGGGCCAGATTAAGAGCCCAGTGGGCCTGGTGCTGACAATTATGATGGGCGTAATTACAGAATCTTATCGACCAAAAACACTAAAACAGTCATACCTCCCAAGCGTCACATATCTGATGGAGATGGTGTTGGAGGGAAAGGATGCAGCTATAAGAAAACACATACTCTCAATGGGCAGGGTAAAAGGGTGGGCCACTGACGCAAATCATGTGACCAGAACTGCCAAAAAGGGCGAACATGCCCAAAAAGGGGGCATGTCTGTCCAAAGAATTGGAAGGCCAGCCTGGCATCAGTGTCCCTATATATCACAGTGTCAGTGTCCCCATGTTTTAGTGTGTCCCGTGTCACTAGGATACTAGGGGACACTGAGATACATGGGAGCACTGAAACACATGGGGGCACTGAGACACAAGGGGGCACTTGTGGATACAGACATGGGGACACTGGGAGACATGGAGACACCGGAAAACATGGGGACACAGACATTTGGGGACACTGGGAGAAATGGGGTCACAGACACTAGGGACACAGATACATGGGGACACAGACACTGGGAGACATGGGGACACAGACATTTGGTGAAACGAAGACACTAGGGACACTGAGAGACATGGAAACACAGACACTGGGAGACACGGGACACACACACTAGGGACACTGGCTGGGAGACATGGGGACACAGACACTTGGGGACACTGGGAGACATGGGAGTACTTGTGAACATAGACATGGGGACACTGAGAGACATGGAAACACAGACACTGGGAGACATGGGGACACAGACACTAGGGACACTGGCTGGGACACATGGGGACACAGACACTTGGGGACACTGGGAGACATGGGAGTATTTGTGAACATAGACATGGGGACACTGAGAGACATGGGGACACAGACATTTGTAGACACTGGGAGACATGGGAACACTAGGGACACAGCGACATGGGGACACAGACACTGGGAGACATGGGGACACTGAGACACTATGGACACTGGCTGGGAGACATGGGAATACAGACATTTGGGGAAACTCTGAGACATGAGGACACAGACACTGGGAGACTAGGGGACACTGGGAGCCATGGGGACACTGAGACACTAGGGACACTGGCTGGGAGACATGGAGACACTGTGTCCCTAGTGTCTCCGTGTCCCAATGTGTCTCCCTATGTCTCACAGCATCCCCATGTCTCACAGTATCCCCTAGTGTCTCATTGTCCCCATGTGTCTCAGTGTCCCCACATCTCCCAGTGTCTCAGTGTCCCCATGTCTCCCTGCTGCCTTTCCCCCCATCCTTCACATATCTGAGCTGTAGTCTGTCTCTGCAGGCTGGGAGCTGCTTTCTGGACTCTCTGTGCTGTGTAACTGCTCCCCCACGGATCAGTGAGTAGAGAGAGGCAGGGAGATGCTGTAACTTCCTATCCCTGCCTCTCTCCATACACAGTGACCCCTACTGGCCGGTGCTGGTATTGCAGAGCAATCTCCGTTTATACTGAGAAAAATATTTGCATTTATATTGCCGGTATTAGTGCAATACCATCACGTCCAGGCAGCCTCACATACTGTCTGTGCCTTAAAATACCAGTCAGGTGGCAAACCTAAGAGTAGTGTGTAAAAAAAAACAAAAACTTTTTTTTTTTTTAATGGGCCTATTCCATGGGCCTGGGCCTGGGCCTGGAGCTGCAGCTCCATCAGCCCCTATGTTAATCCGGCCCTGCTTGGGATTGGAGTGGGAAGGAGAGGGGACCTGCAGTGCCAGGAAAATGGTTTGTGTTCTTGGCACTGGAGAGTCCCTTTAAGTGCTCAACTCCTATGAGCTTTTTTCCTACTTCTAAACATTTAGGAGAGCAGCTGAAACTTTGAAGGAATATCCATCACTTCAAAATATCTACATAAATACTTATTTTTAAGTACTATTACGTTTTTTTGTGTGTGTGTAATGTTACATTTATGTATGTATGTGTGGGAATTTTTTGCCAAAATGTATAGATACCATATATACATACCTAAAAGACATTGTTATCCTGATATATTGTGGTTGGCAGTCCCTTTATTACATGATTACATTCTTTAAGATATTGAAAACAAAAAGTGTAGGTGATGTCTACATAAACTTTTAATGAAGAATAAAAAAGCCCAACATTGAACAATCCAGTGTAAGCAGCTGGAGACTAAGGAATGCTTGATTATCGAGGGAGCTTTAGGTAGCACTCAAAATCCTAATTTATTTATTTTTTTACCTGGTTTTTATTTTTTTAATTTTTTTATGTCAGGCTACTTATTTATTAATGATGGTCCAATAATATAAAATAAGTTACCATAGCAATTATTTCCCAAAAAGAGCTTTATGTAAAATAATGACAAAGCTAGGAATGAGCACTAAACAACTGAAACAAAAAAATGAGGGGACTCCCTCTAAGACCTTTAGAAAAGAGTGTACCAAATACAGAAATTAAGGAAAATAGGTTGTGCCTGAGGGTGGGTGTGTTCTTTAGTAAATCACAAATTTAAAAGAGGAACAATTAGAAAGATAACATCTAATTGTTCCTCTGTTGTGATTTACTAAAGAGCATATCCACCCTCAGGCGCAAGCTATTTTCCTATTTGGTATTGCATGTAAAATAATGTCCACCTTCTACCTTGACTGAAGAAGACATACGTAACAAGTAAAAGTGAGAAGGCACTTTTAAAAGAACGTTTTTCAGGATTTACTTGTGTTTACCTTAATCAATTAGTAAGACAGTGAATGGCCTTTGGGAGTTGGTACTTCAGCACTTAGATTTGCACTTTGGGCTAAGCGTCGATAGCATCTGGTGCAACACCTGCTTATACCATCTGGTTACACGAGCCAAAGCTAGTTTACTTGTTTACAAGAAAGAGGAGCAATAAGATAAGTATTAGACATTAGACGACATGACAGGCAAGTTTCCACTATTTTATTATTCTGTTAGATTGTATTGCCTTAATGCAGTAGGTACATTATGCAGAGATATTACAATCAGTCAAACTTTTTAGAATTTTACTATCATGTACAGAATTTTTACGTGCTTTGTGTGTTTGATGAGCACAAGTAGCAGATACTGTTAGTTTTGTAAGAAATGTATATATAAAATAAACTTTCCTCACATTATGTAATAGAACACAGCTTCAGTTTATATACAAAATCCCATACAATTTTGTTTCTGATTTATCAAGCTCCCACCAGGCTGTCATTTTTGGACAGTGTTCACTATGGCTATAATTACCACCGAGGTACGTGCGAATTGTGCTGAAACAACAAGGGTATAGTCCTTCAGAATACATTTTAAACAAAGACATATTTTAAAGTTTTTATTTTGAGATGGAAAAAGGATCTGCTGCAAGGTAATAGGCCTACCCTGTTGACATTTGATGTAAATTAGTTTGTACTCATATTATATTAAAGGGAACGTATAGTCCCAAAAATAACAATCAACAGGAATACAGATTACCTTCTATCCACCTCTAATTGTCCTGTCAAAATTAAGTAAAATAAATATTTATAACCTCATTTGCAGTACCAGGACTCTGCCTCTGGTGATGTCAGCAAGCCTGCTGCCTGCTGACATCACCTGTGATTTTTTTTCCCAATCCAATGCTTCTCATAGAGAAGCATTCCAATCCAATGCTTTTCGTAGAGAAGCATCCCAATCTAATACTTCTCATAAAAAACTGGAATGTTTTACATTGCAAGGTTAAAGATATAGGACCACTGCATCCAGGCCACTTCCTTTAAGAGTACTTAATCTGATTTTAGTATTGGAGTACTTTGTTAGCAGGACATCCATACCTGCTCTAGCAACTAAAACCAATACATTTTAATAACACACAAATGCTGCATCTTTTCTCTCATAATGTAAAACATTGCCATTTCAGGCAATCTTTACATCTGCCAGAGAACATGCCTTTAGTGGCTGCCAAATCAGACCAATTAATGGTCTTCATGTTCAGGGTCATCACGCGCAGCATGATGATGCCAAATGTGTCCAGTAGATTCAGTGCTTCTCTTTGAAAAGCGATTGGTGGAGTACAAAATTGCAGTGTATGCACCATAGTTTCTTCTCTTTGTGATGCAATAAATTGGACCAAGATCATCCGTCATGATGTTCTCAGAAAAAACTGCGAGGCTCCAATGAGGAGAATGTACTAACACTAGGCTAAGGGGAATTGTAACAGTTTTTTCACTAATTTAGGAAGGAATAATTTCAGTTTTTCCTGTTTACATTATTCTAGGGTAAAGTAATTTGTTTACATATTCTAATATAGTATTTTGAATATGGTTAAATGGAATTTTGCAAAAATAAAATATATTTAGATCATTAATCTAAAATATATCTTTAATAATGGAGATATTTCACAGTACGTTGCTGGTTAACCACTATTAAATTACATTCTTGGTAATGCTAACATCTTAATTGACAACAGAAACACAGATGTTGCAAACTATGAAGAATTTCTGAAAAGCAAACAAAAAGAGAAAAATATGTTTAAGGAGATCATCTAGGGTAATATCCAGTACAGTACTCAACAATAAATTTATGTTTTTAAATAGAAATTAGTTCTGTGGGGAGATTTAAAAATGTAAGGTGGCATTGAGAAGTTACATTGCTGTTAAGGAAGTTTACCTGTGTTTTTAACCTGGGGCTCAACTTACCACATGTAAGCCAGTTGTGTATATTGTGTATGTCTTTCTTCTCAAGGGCATTTAAGGGTACAGGTTTAGTAGTTTGTGAAGGGATACAAATTCGAGGACCAGCCCCCTTGGGCTTGCCTACACCTGTCTGCACTTTTTACCAATCCAAATTCCATTAGATATGCTGCATCATTTGCAAAACAAGCATTTGCAAAACAGCCATAACAAAGTTTATTGCATCCTTTGCTGGAAATTGTCAACTTGCTAACTAGTATATCCTATATCCAGTAAAAAGCATATTTCCCTCTGTGATTTTACTTTTACTATTTTCTTTTTTTTTTTTAAATTATACTATAATTTTTACTTTTTTAGATTTAGAAATCCCTGTAGATACTGTAATTAGTAGATACTGTTACTGTCATTTTAGAGTTAAATCAATTTTGTTTCTGTTTATGCAGCCATAGCCATGCCTCCCCTGTCTGTGGCTCAAACAGCCTGCATGAAAAATGGTTTAATTTTCAATCTGATTAACTTACTCTTGAACTTTTTCTCTCCTGCTATGTAAATAGAAATGTAATCACACAGGAGGCTCTTGCAAGATACAGGCTATTAACAGAGTACTAGATAAGAAATTGTAAATTAAACAGAATGTGCAATAAAGGAAGTTTAAACATTAGATCTCCCGTTACAGGAAGTGTTTAGGAAGGCTGTGCAAGTCACATGGAGGGAGGTGTGACTAGAGCTGCATACACAAAGTGATTTAGCTTCTAAATGGCAGAGAATTGATCAGTGAGACTGCAGGGGCAATAGCTACTCACCATAACTGCTTCATTAAGCTAAAAAAAACTGGAATGTTTTACATTGCAAGGTTAAAGATATAGGACCACTGCATCCAGGCCTATAGTATTTCTTTTAGTTATCTTATATAAAATGTCACCTGAGTGTATTTTATGCTGTTACATTGTATATTATTGACTTGTAAAATAATTTGATTCCCAGTAAAAATCTGACTACATCTCAAAGGTTAAATATATAATCTTCGCTGGTGAGAAATATTATACAGATAAGACAGCAGTGAACATTTAACTCAGTGTTCAAAATGATGGCAGGTTTTAGCTGACTCTGTCCTTGTTAGAATTTGGTGATTTCAGCACATTCATCGTTGTGGAAGTATCAGTGTTGCAGTGAAAAACAAACTGTGTTTGTCCACCTTATAATAGAATATGATTTAGCTGGGAGCTCACCACTTGGCTAGCAGACTGTGGGCTTGGCATTGCCGGGAATTACACATATACCCCATGCAAATGATTCCAATTTATTGTAAGTGGCAATGTCGACAAAAGAGCTTTATGTTTTATCTACTAAGCTGTTCAATATGCATTAGCAGCTCAGTAACATATTGCACACATCTATATTTGAAATAAAGAATAATTACTTTAGAAATTAAAAAACATTATACACTGCTGTACTAAATAAATGATTTTATCTAACCAAAAAAAATCTTAAATAGAAATATATACTTGTAAATTAAGTAAGCATAGAAATCCATAAATATAGATAAAAAGTTAAGGTAAGACAATACAAAATAGAGGTCAGTGTATATGATCAGGCTATTTCCAGATTATGAGAAAATTAATAATTGCTTTTTATTATAACATAAATATAACAAATAATTTATAGTCATAAAATAGAATTTGAAAAGGAAAAAAAATGCAAAAGCATAAAAATAAAGTAAGATTTTAATTATTTATGAAGAAAATACTTTTTTATATAAATGTGCAGTTAACTTATTTTAATTATTTTTTTGCATAGTTTATTATACAAATATGCAGTACAATGGAGAATTGCAGGTAAGCTGTGTAATGTCCTTCAATGAAACAGTTGCGTAGCATCTTGTGCATAATTTTGCATTCCAAGAAGCATTGCCCTTGTTTTTTTTTTCTGCTTTGGATTTACCACTTGTTCTCTCTCATAAGCAACATGAGGTTGGGATGACAGCATCAAAGTACAGTGGAACCTCAGAACTGGAACGCTCCCTTACCTGAACAATTTGGTTGTCAAACACAAAATTCAAGAAAAAAATGCCTTGGTACCTGAGCAAATCACACATCATTAACCTCTTTTGAACCTCATTGGTATGACGCTAACAGCCTCCTAGCACTAGACAAAGTGAACAGAGCTCCATTCTGTCAGTGAACAGAGCTCCATTCTGTCAGCAAACAGAGCTGACAGGTAAAGTGAAGTTACACTTTCATTTCATTTATATTGTGTTTATTGTTTTTCTGTATGATTTTATGCATGTTAGGTATTATTAAGTGCCTAAGGACACAACTTCAGAAATAAAAGGCAATTATGACGGAATATTTCCATCATGTGTCCTTCAGGGGTTAAACTGTAAAATCTGTGTTAAAATGCTGTAATTTTTTGAGTCTGGAATGGATTCATCTAATTTACATTAATTCTTATGGGAAATTTTGATTCAGTTTTTTAACAAATCGGTCCTCAAACAACCTTCTCAAGCATATTAGGTTTAGGTTCCGAGGTTCCAATGTATTCTATTACAGCAGTTTTAGGTTCTCTATGTTCCTAACCTCAAATATCACTGTGGCCACATTAGATTAAAAAAAAATACTAACCTGTTAGATAAGACTCCTCCATCACCAGGTAGTTACTCTGCCAATGATGAGCCACTTTACAAATTGATGCAGGTATAAGCCACTTTTAGGACTAAGAGTTGGTGTAGGACACTCTTTGAAACGTGCATTTCATAAAAACATTTTCTAGTGTTTGACTGACTCTGAGGATTTCTCTCTAAAATTGATAAAGTAAGCAAATTCCAAGGTTTGTGTGCTAACAATGGACTAACACAAAAATAAAATACCTAAATATATACACAGTATATTTTAAAACAACCATAATCGGAGAGAAGGGGATTTCACTGTATCTAATCCAGTAGGGGGCAAAGTAGTCTCATTCTTAATTTGACTTCTAAGCTCTAGGGTCTAGACAGGGAGAGTCAAATAATGGTTTCCTAGTGAACTGTACATTGAGTATCCAGAGGTCATGTAGAGTAGAAAGTATGGCTGTATGTGAATACAGGATAAGAACAGAGGGATAAAAAAAAAAAATGTGCATGATCTATGAAAGCAAGGTCAAGTTTAGGTTTGTTGGTAGAATTTGAAGCAAAATATGACCAGTAATAGAGAGAAAGTGTACATTCAGACAACTGAACTTAAATGAAGTGTTCTGTTAAACATTTATAGGCCTAAAACCCTTGCCATAGCAGCATGGCATTGCTAAGGAACCCTGCAGAAATGGGGCTTTGGAATTTGATAGAGCGATAGCTGTTTGTGTTTTGTTGAATATTCAGCAGATCATCCTGGGAGGCTTGAGCAAACATGATCTTTTACAGTTTCTAAAAAGTGACTTAACTCAAAGGATACCTCGTCAGGGTCCCAAATTAGATTTGATCACTTCACAATTACATAGTTATAGTTATTAAAGGACCACTATAGGCGCCCAGACCACTTCAGCTTAATGAAGTGGTCTGGGTTCCAGGTCCATCTAGGGTTAACCCTGCCTGCTGTAAACATAGCAGTTTCAGAGAAACTGCTATGTTTACAAAAGGGTTAATCCAGCCACTAGTGGCTGTCTCATTGACAGCCGCTAGAACGCTTCCGCGCTTTTCACTGTGATTTTCAGAGTGAGAAGACGCCAGCGTCCATAGGAAAGCATTGAGAATGCTTTCCTATGGAATGGCTGAATGCGCGTGCGGCTCTTGCCGCGCATGCGCATTCAGCCGATGACGGGAAAGGAGGAGGAGAGTCCCCAGTGCCGAGAGAGCCCGGCGCTGGAGAAAGGTGAGACCCTCTCCATTCAGCTCGGCGGGACTGGGACCTTGAGGGTCGGGGTACCTTCAGGGCACTATAGTGCCAGGAAAACGAGTCCTTTAAGCTGAAAATCCACAAATGTCAACCTCTCAGACAGTTCATTCTACTCTTGGTCCTAAAAGATATTGATACCGGAGAAACAGATGGAAGCCAAGCACAGAGAGATGGACACAGGTTTCTTCAGGAAGGAAGAGATTCTTTATTCGGTTCACCGATCGGGACTCAGAGGGACTAGTGTCACCAAAATACAACAAGATCTGAGCCCCGGACAATAGTGCAGGCTCCTTATATAGGCACATAACTCCTCCCATATTAAGCTCCACCCGCACATTCTCATAACCAATCAAAACGAACAAGAACTAACTTCCTGCTTGACCGCATGGCTTGTCCAGCACAATGGAGGAGGGGAATACTACATCCTGTATTCTCGCACATGCTCCGTACACTACTGATCGTATCTTTGCCACGTGCAACCAACCGACCGATACACCAGTATATGCACGTACACATGCCACGTGGTAATCTCGGCCTACTAAATTTATTTTTACTGAGATTCCACCACATTCCCCCCTTTGATGCCTCTGATAGTTCACAATTACGGAGGCATCACTTAACCTTGGTTTGCATATACCTCAGGTTACCATGAACCAGACCAGACTTTTCTATGATGTGAATCCCTCAACACTCCTCTTCCTGCATTGGTTCTCCCTGATTTAGAGCCTCATATTTATATATGGCCATTATCTGTGCAGCCGCCTTCCTCTCTGCTATATTTTCTATCAGGCTCTGCACAGACCTAACTACTAAAGGAATAAGACATGGCAGGAGTAGGCACAACATTAAAATCAGCATGACTCCGCCTACCAATGCCTTAAGCCCTCCAAACTGCTCATACCAGTTACCAAACCAACTACTTGGATTATACCCTTTCCATACCTGAGTAGGCACATGCGCTAGTTTAACCACATGGCTAGTAAGCTCAGCTATTGCTTGCCCCTCGTCATCTATTTGAAGACAGCAATTGCGCAGGTTAAACTCCCCACATACACCTCCCTCTACTGCCAATAGGTAATCCAAGGCTAATCTATTTTGGTAAACTGCTGTCCTCATCCTGGTATTATGCTTCGATAGAAGATTGAGCGCTTGTGAGATCTCATTAGTAATTATCTCAACCACTGCCTGTAACCTTATAATGCGGTTGAGCATATATATTGGGGTCCTATACCCGAAAGTACCATCCTCTGCCCAAGTGGCTGGCCCATAATAGTCTATAATACGCTGGGGAGGCCATTCATCATCTTCCCAGGCGCCTATCTCTATGGGTCCCCTTTTCTTCCTATGATTCACATCATACACTTTAACTCGCAAAGTCTCACCTGTTTCAATAGGTAACAAGAAGAAGGATGGTTTGAGCATACCCAACACACATGCCCCTTCCCAGTCCTGTGGCAACTCCTAATAGGCCTTCTTACCACAGATCCAGTACAAATTTGCTGGGGCTTTCCAACTAGATGTGATAGGTCAAACGTCCTTTAAATTGGCATATCTTGCAAACGGGTTGGGTGGTTCTGAGACATTTGAAGCCGACCACCAAGTTGTATTCTTTGTATCATCATCATAAGCTTTTTGCCCTAGACAAGTTAGTTCTCCTACAGAAGTATTAAACATCATTCCTTTCCTTGCTATGCAAACATAACAAATGATGGAGGTTTTTAATCTCCACTCAGATTTACCTCTAACACTCATCTGATAATCGGCTTGTGTAGATATTAATTGTTCAACTGCCTCAGAACCGGACATTACCTAATTTGCTTCCCAAGGCCATTGGTCTCCCATGTTAGTACCTCCACACACATAGCAGTTGGTTACATTAAGACTACCAGCAATACTCTCAGCTAAATCTATAAACAGGTTTTTAGCGTTATGGGGAATCTTATTATCTACACTCATCTCTTCATAAAAAGAATGGAATACCTGATGAGTTTGGGATGTTACAGTATCGGTCTCTATCCCTATAAACAATATTGTCCCAGGGTCTAAACCCGTCCCATATATTTGAAACCCAAATAAGTTACCATATCTGTCTAGGAATTGGTCAGGATTATTTATAAGAATATGGACTGGGTTGCATTCCATAGACTTACAGTATGGTTTGGTAGGCAACTTAGTAACAATCATATCCTTGTCTGCTGTCTGTCCCCAAGTTGCCCACCCCACACAAGACCAATATGGGCAGAAATTATATTCCCTATCTGGGCATCTTGGACTTACATACTTGTTTTTACTACTGGGACAAATATATTTATCGTTAGACCCATACGTTCTCTCCCACCTAAGATCCCACCTAAGATCCCCACATACATTCCACGGCTTTCTACCACTTGATATCGCTTTACATGCATCAAATAGCAGAACACCCGAAGAATGTACAGTTTCTAACTCAGTTTTATTTATTAGGGTCCCCTGAGGATCTCCATTCCTGAGGGTCAACCAAATTGTACGGGCTTTTAATAATACGTTGGTGAGCGGACAGGCGTTATTATGGGCGTCAAAACACTCACTTACCAATCTCTGTAACAACAATAATTGTAATCCACAAGGTTTCCTCGTCACTCCGACTGAGTCGTGCGCTTTAACCGGATCTTGCAGGGATTCTCTGGATCTGGTGTAACTTGCCAAGAATCTACTGCTGCTGGTTTAACCCTGGAGTGATGGATCCACGGAGTCACTTCGGCCACTTTTATTGCTGTAGGGGTAGACAAAAGAACAACATAAGGACCCCTCCACTTAGGCCCTAACGGTATATTATTCCACTCTTAAATCCACACTTGATCTCCTGGATGGTAACTATGAACAGGGGGATAAATATTCACAGGTAATCTATCTTGTACCCATTTCTGTACCTCCTCCATAGTTTTACCCAACTCTACAACCTGCTGCCGGGTAATTCCTTCTCCCAACTGACTCAAATCCCCCCTTAAGTTACCAAGTACGGGAGGTGGATGCCCATACATGATTTCAAAAGGAGAGAGACCCATCCTTCTGGTAGGTGTACTTCGAATACGCAACAGAGCTATAGGCAAAAGCACATTCCACTTGAGTTGGGTTTCCTGACACATTTTTGCCAACTGATTCTTAATAGTTCTATTCATTCTTTCTACTTTACCAGAACTCTGAGGTCTATATGCTGTATGAAGTCTCCACTTAATACCAAGCATATAAGTCAGTTGTTGTAGGCACTGGTGAACAAAGGCTGGACCATTATCCGATCCTATAGAGCAGGGTAGTCCATATCGGGGTATTATTTCTCGTAGCAGGAATCGCACAACTTCTCCTGCTTTCTCTGTACGAGTAGGACATGCTTCTACCCAGCCTGAATAGGTGCACACAACTACTAATAGGTAGCGATGTCCACCAGATTTAGGCATAACTGTATAGTCAATTTGTAGATCGGACATAGGGAGTCCCCCCATATACTGAACTCCTGGTGGCTTTACTAGTCCTTGCCTTGCATTATTTTTAGCACATGTTACACATCTTCGTACAATGGCTTGAGTTAAGTTGGACAATCTTGGTATGTAGAAATGTTTTCTGAGAGATTCTTCTGTACTATCTCTTCCGGAATGAGTCCCGTTGTGATAATTTTGGACAATTTCTACCGATAGTGATGCTGGAATAACTATTCTCCCATCTTCTAACTGATACCATTTGTTCTCCAGGTACTTTCCAGGTTCAGTCTTTAACCACTCTTCTTCTTGAGCTGTATAAACTGGAGTCCATTGAGACAGTGGAGTCGGTATAAGAGCAGCTATATGTTCCACATATTCCTGTCTTCCTGATTCAGCGGCACGCTTAGCTGCATTATCTGCCATCCGATTTCCTTTGGTTACATCACCATCGCCTCTCAGATGCGCTCGACAATGTATAATACCAACTTCTTTCGGTTCCCATACTGCTTCCAATAGTTGTAGTATTTCAGCTGCATACTTAATTTCTTTGCCCTCTGAATTCAATAGTCCTCTTTCTTTATACAAAGCTCCGTGGGCATGAGTGGTTAAAAACGCATACTTGGAGTCCGTATAGATGTTCACACTCAAACCTTCAGCCAATTGTAACGCTCGTGTTAGTGCTATCAATTCTGCCTTTTGTGCTGATGTTCCTTTTGACAGTGGCCGAGCTTCTATCACCTTGTCTATCGTTGTTACTGCATATCCTGCATAGCGAATCCCTTCTTTCACATAACTACTACCGTCTGTATAATATTGGACATCAGGGTTCTGGATGGGAAAGTCACGAAGATCTGGTCTACTTGAAAATACTTCATCCATCACCTCCAAACAATCGTGTTGACTTTCAGTAGGTTGTGGCAAAAGGGTAGCCGGATTTAAGGTATTGACAGTCTCTAAATGCACTCTTGGGTTTTCACACAACATTGCTTGATACTTAGTCATACGGCTGTTACTGAACCAATGATTGCCTTTGTAATCTAGCAACGTCTGTACTGCGTGTGGGACTCGCACATAAAGTTCTTGACCCAGAGTGAGTTTATCGGCTTCAGCTACCAGCAGGGCGGCTGCAGCTACGGCTCTTAGACAAGGTTGAAGACCACTGGCCACTGCATCCAATTGTTTAGACATATAGGCAACAGGTCTTTGCCATGATCCCAAGTACTGTGTTAATACTCCCACAGCCATTCTTCTTTGCTCGTGTACATATAAGTAGAATGGTCGTGTGTGATCAGGTAGACCTAATGCTGGGGCACTCATCAAAGCCTTCTTCACATCTTCAAATGCCTTTTGCTGTTCTGGGGTCCATAGGAAGGGGTCGTGTTCTGTACCCTTGATAGCTGCATACAGAGGTTTCGCCAATATCGCATAACTGGGAATCCATATCCTACAGAAGCCTGCTGCCCCCAAGAACTCTCGCACTTGTCTTCTATTCTTGGGTATTGGTATTTGGCACACAGCTTCTTTTCTCTCTGGCCCCATTATTCTTTGACCTTCAGAGATATGGAATCCAAGATATTTGACAGTTGGCTGACACAATTGAGCCTTCTTCTTAGACACCTTGTATCCTGCCTTCCAGAGAATGTGTAGTAGATCGTGTGTTGCTTGCTGACATATTTCTCTTGTAACTGCGGCTATCAACAAATCATCTACATATTGTAATAGTACACACTCTCCTGGGATGGACTTGAAATCCAGTAAGTCTTGACTTAAAGCTGAACCAAATAGGGTAGGTGAATTTTTAAACCCTTGGGGCAGTCTTGTCCAAGTCATCTGGCGTTTTGAGCCCGTTACAGCATTTTCCCATTGGAAAGCGAAGATACATTGGCTTTCTGCAGCAATTCGGAGGCAAAAGAAGGCATCTTTGAGGTCTAAGACTGTAAAATAGGTAGCCCGCCCGGAATTAAAGCAAGCAGGTTATATGGATTGGGCACAACTGGGTGTATACTTACAACCGCATCATTGACTGCTCTCAAGTCCTGCACAGGGCGATACTCATCTGTACCGGGCTTTTGAACAGGCAGCAATGGGGTGTTCCAGGGGGAAGTACAGAATTTTAGGATACCATACCGTATGAACTTATCCAGATAAGATTGAATATTCTTCTTAGCCTTCTGCGGGATATGATATTGCCGTAGGCTCACTGGATAAACCCCAAGTTTTAGTTCAATTCGAATGGGTGGAATATTGCGGGCCAGTCCTGGTGGGTTGTTCTCTGCCCAAACTCCTGGTATGTTGAATAAGGATTCATCACTCTTAGGGTTTTGGCTAGTCAACGCTGTATAAAGTCGCCACTCTTCTTCCTTTGGTACTGATAATGTCATAATACCTGAAGGTCCATTAAACTTTAAGGATGTTGTTCCATTTGGTAGGAACGTTATCTGCGCTTGTAGTTTTGATAGCAAATCACGTCCTAGCAATTGGACTGGACATTCAGGCATATAAAGGAATTGATGTTTCACTACGTGGCCTCCCAATGTACATTGTCGACTTTTAAGAACCGGTTTTGCAGCACTTCTTCCAGTTGCTCCTATTACGGTGATAGTTCTTCCAGATGGAGGAGCAACTAGGTCAGTCACCACCGAATGTTCAGCACCAGTATCAATCATGAATGCACTCCTTTTTCCCCCTATTGATACTTCGACCATAGGCTCCGCTCGGCCAAGGGGGATGGAGCCCGGTCGGTATCAATAGTCATCCATGACCGTGTCAGCCAATCCTACAAAGTCCCTGTTTTCTCTATCGCGGGATCTCTGCGCTGCGGGATAATATCTATCTTCCCTAACACTACCTCTGTTATTACCATTACTCCCTCCGGGACCTCCTCTACCTCTCGCTCTACCTCTAAAGTTTCCATATCCTGCCCTGGGTTGGTCTCTCTCATACTGCTCCCTTTTTGGACACTCGCTTCTCCAATGCCCTTCTTCTCTACAGTATGCGCACTGATTCCTACTCAGGGGTTCCCTATTCCACTTGCTATCGCCTCTATCCGGTCCCCGTCTGTCTACGCCTGCGATCGCTACCGCTAGCATATCCGCCTTTTTACGCATCTTGCGCTCTTCCTCTTCCTTATTCTCTGATTCCCTATTCATGTAAACTTTGTTTGCTACCTCCATTAGTTGGGTGATGGACATTCCTACGAACCCTTCTAACTTTTGTAGCTTGCGCTTAATATCTCCGTAGGCTTGGCTGACAAAGGCAGAGTTTACCATTCGGGAATTCTCACGGGTTTCCCGATTAAAGGGGGTATACAAGCGGTATGCCTCCAATAATCGGTCATAAAAGACACTGGGCGGTTCATCACTTTTCTGTAACACCTCAGCCGTCTTAGACATATTTATAGCTTTCTTCCCTCCGGCTTTCATGCCAGCAATTATAGCGTCTCTATAGGCTTTTAAATGAACCATATCTGCACCATTAACATTCCATTCAGGATCAGTGTTAGGATAATGAGCTGTGGCCCATGCTGCTGGATTAGCTTGATTTAATGTACAGGTTTCTTGTTCCAGCGCTTTAATGGCCGCTTGGTTTATCCTAGTTCTCTCCTCGTTTTTAAATAATGTCATTAGTAATTGCTGGCAATCAGCCCAAGTTGGATTGTGCGTCTGGACTATCGAGGTGAACAGGTCGGTCATGGCTTGAGGTTTGTCAGTGTACGAGGAATTATGGGTTTTCCAATTTAAGAGATCGGTAGTTGTGAACGGGACATATACGAAGACTGGGTCAGCATATACTAATTGACCTTCATCATTAAGGTGTGCTGAGCCGGGAGCCAAACGAAGTGGCATTTGATAATGTTTAGGCTTTTGGGTACCGGTCAGTTGTCGGGTTAGTATAGGGCTTCGTTGAGGGGCGTCGGTTAGGGGTTCCAGTTGAGGGGTAGTAAGGCATGGGGATGTGGAAGCTTTATTGTGGGGAAGGTCGGTGAATAAAATATTCCGGGCCGGGCTAGAGGAAGCCTGACCGGAAGCTTGATATGGCGCCAAATCAGGATATGTGGGTTTAACGGGGGTTGGTACCGGAAGGGGAGGTTTAGTAATGAGGGGGATGGACTCTGAACTAGAAGAGGAAGTAGATGGGGACAACGGGGAAAGGGGTGTAGTGCTTCCTGTATCACTTCCTCTTCCTCTTCCTGTGGAGGAGGAGTAAGGGGGAGGCATAGGGATCTCGGACTCAGGAGGCGTGTCCAAAATGGGCGTAACCATGGCCCTAGTGGACAAACGAGTCCTGGCCACCATGAGGCGACATTGCTCCTCGTGGCATACTCGGATCCATCTTGGCGAGTTGTTTACGGCCTGCCTCCAACAATCAATGTATGGAAACTGTCCGTAAAGTTCAGGCCTACCTGATACAGCCACGTGTACACGCTGTACCAGATTTGGATCTAAACTGCCACGTGGCGGCCATGCGGCAACCAAAGTAGGCCATTCCCTAGTACACAAAGTAATCAAACGTACAGAAGACATTTTAACCCCAAAATCACATTTTGTAAATCCCTTTTTAAAATTCTTTAACATGCATCCTAAGGGATCCAAAATCGTCGAGTCCGACGCGCCCATACTTAACAATGGAGCGTCGTTTCCAACTAATACTATACACGCACTCTATCAACGGTCACACCCGTTCCCTCGGCAACAGCACCACGTGGTACAGTTACCAAGAGAAACGTACAAAATAAAAACACTCAGGGAATTCCCGTACACACACAGCTGTTACACCAGTCACTAAATAATAGATACTATGCCCTTTGGCGAAACTATACAGTCACCCACGCTATAATTCCCTATATATGAATTACCCGTCTATAACATACCCCAGTAACATCGTCTTTACAAACAGCAGTTACAGTACGGTTAGCATAGGTCAAAGTACAATTTAAGGTCACAGTAAAATTAATAGTGGTTATGGTGTTAGACATGCAATAGACGACAAGTATTAGTATTCATATACAGTGTCAGTAAATATACCGGGTTATGGTACCGTGCGCTATAATACAGCTACACACTATTAACACTCTCGCTAGACGGCAGAGCTCACGCTATCTAACAAGATATACACGCTACTAAACAATCTTTAACACATATACAATTCCCAACTAATCTATTGGCCAGTACCTTGATGGACTACCTAAAACTATCTACATCCGTTTTGGTTAGCCACACTGCCCAAGCACCACATATAGCGAACTAGAGGGCGGAATTTACAACAGAAACCTCTTAGTCTATCTACTCTATCAAAAGTCTAGTGGGTTCCAAATTTACACGCCTTCCCACTTAGCCAAGATAGGTTGAGAGCTAGCGGACCGAATTTACACAGACGCCGCTTAGTCTCCCGGTCCCTCCGACCTAGCGAACAAAATGTACACCCTAGAACGCTAGTCTAGACAAGACACCGGTGTCCGGCTAGGGCTATTTACACAGAACCCCGCCTGACTCCAAACCAAATTAAACGGTCTTACTAAAGAGCGTTCAATTGAGCGGTGCGCCTTCGCTCCTTCCCTCCACTGGAGGGGGCAGATTCCGTACACAATTCAAACCCCTTATGGGCCTACCGCACAATCGGTATACCCCTAGTGGGTCCGCCGTCTAAAACAGCGGTCGTCTTACCTCCTCGTTCCTGAACCTGAGTTCACACTCATCGACGGGGACACCCCAGCACTTACTACGTAGAGGCCGATGATCTCCTGGACAACAGACCAGTGGCGCCGAGATGAAGGGAGGTCCACGCAGAAGTTCAGGGGTGCAGCCGTAGAGAACGTGGGCAAAGATAGACCGTCTCACGCCTCTGCTTCTCAGCTACCGTTGAACGATGAGCTTCCCGGCCAATGCACCAAATGATACCGGAGAAACAGACGGAAGCCAAGCACAGAGAGATGGACACAGGTTTCTTCAGGAAGGAAGAGATTCTTTATTCGGTTCACCGATCGGGACTCAGAGGGACTAGTGTCACCAAAATACAACAAGTTCTGAGCCCCGGACAATAGTGCAGGCTCCTTATATAGGCACATAACTCCTCCCATATTAAGCTCCACCCGCACATTCTCATAACCAATCAAAACGAACAAGAACTAACTTCCTGCTTGACCGCATGGCTTGTCCAGCACAATGGAGGAGGGGAATACTACATCCTGTATTCTCGCACATGCTCCGTACACTACTGATCGTATCTTTGCCACGTGCAACCAACCGACCGATACACCAGTATATGCACGTACACATGCCACGTGGTAATCTTGGCCTACTAAATTTATTTTTACCGAGATTCCACCACAATATGAAACTTAATTAAGGTTATTTCTAATTTTACTACAAATAGTTGGGAAAAAATATTTTTTTTTACTTCAGATTTGTCCTCACACCAACAATCTGTCAAATAATCTTCATATTATGTCTTATTCTAGCTGTAAAATAGAAAGAAAAAAAGCACATTTATAGATACTTATATAAACAGTTTAGTTGTAGAACGTATGTTTATGTTTGCTGTTTGTGATTGAGCTCCTGTAGTAGTCACACTGTTGTACTTGGGAGTCTGTTTGATATAGCCATAGGACCTGGGAATCAGCCTATTTTATCCAGTGGGCATATACCCTGAGTTTAGAAATACTACACATTCCTCTAAGATCAATATTGCACCCTCCGGACTATAAAATGCATGTGATTATAAATTAAAAAACTGGTCATAGTTGAAGTTTCAGATCACCTGTGATTAGATACAGGATGTTATGTACACAAAGTTCTGTTCTGGGCATTATTCAGTTATTTAATATCAGCAGCCTTGCCAGTTGGCACGGAATACAAAATATTGTATTTTGCAAGTTGAATTAACATAATTTTTAACATGTTATTTCTCCACTATGCTGTAAGGAAAAATGTATATTGATTTTTTTGAATAAAAGTTCTAAATTGTAACCTTGAAGAAATTGTAACCTCTTGCATCTTTGCTCTTAATAGTTAGGGAAGCTGTTGCTCGCAATGTCATCTATCTTGCATTCAGCTTTGTAATACAGTTCTGCTCTTGAGATATCTTTAATATTATTATTTCAGTGTAGGTCGCCTTGACCACAGGATGTTAATCAAGAGGTAATATTTGCAATTGACTGGCAAATTCACAGTGGCCTAAGTATTATAACCTCAAATTACTAGGCAGCGTAAAGAGCCGCAGTGCTGAAATCAGTTATGCTCGGAAATCAGTTTAAACATCCATGATATTTACTATCACGGCTCACAGCCTTGCTTTCAAGCGTCAATGAGCTCAGCCAACAAATCTATTTCACCAAAGTAAGAGCTAAGAAAGAACGACTTTAGGAAAACAGCATATGTAAGCCTGTCAATTAAAGCTGCAAAAAGTAACACTTCATTACTGTTTGCAGCTATAAATAGTAAAAAATTAAAAAATAACAATTAAAAGCGCCTTGTGTCTCTCTGTTAAATAAATGAGAGAAGTGGGGAGCACAGTAATAATTAACCTCTTAAGGACACAACTTCTGAAATAAAAAGGAATCATGACGGAATAGATCCGTCATGTGTCCTTAAGGGGTTAAGTAAGGCTCAGGAGCTTCCTGATCTGCTGTGTCCTTAATGTCTGGTACAAAAGGGCAGAGTCCCTGGATGGGTTTATTCCCATTACTGATTAACCCCTTCTAATATATATATTACCCAAAAGGACACAAGAGATGAACAGTCTACTGTGTCAGTAATTGCTTGGGGTGAATAGGGTCCCCAAGTCACTAGCCATCCTAACCCACAATATGTCCCTACCTACCTCCTCATATTTATAATAAGAGGTGGAGTTTGTCTTTTTACAAAGGACCTACAAATATTTAGAGTAAGTGATGTGGACATTGCCATAGTCCCTGCTTTCTTAATATTTAAATTTAGCAGCTTGATATTTGTCATATTGGATTCATTTTACTGGTGTCATCTCTGATACCATATGCCAGTAAAAGGGCTTTTTTGAACCCATAAAATTGATACACAATTTAGCAAATACCAAATGGCTTTGCTGTTTCTATGGTTTTCTTTGTATGGAACTCTGGCATCGCAGCAAAGTTACGCTATGCGGTAAATAGACAATATTGGAGTAACTTTGTTCCAATGCCGAAAACAAACAACCCTGCCAGGCTCTAGTAAATAAACTAGTATATATATGTATATGCATAGTCTTATGGATTATATTTGGGTAATTGAATGAATTAATAGTATCAAAGTCTTGCTAACTTGCGTGGCCAGTGGTGACACATGGATGGCTACTGCAATTTAATATCTCTACTGGCTCATTCTAATGAACTTACAGCTGCCTAATAGATGATATATACAAAAAATGTTACAGAGGCAGATAACATTTTGGCAGTAGGGCCTTCCATTATCTCAGCAGCACTTTTTGTTTGAACGTTTTCTTCTGATCTTCCAAATGTGCCAGTGTGAATGAATGTGCAATTAATATAAATAATCTAATTATTATTAATAATGTGCTTAGGGTGATAGCTCAGTGCTCTTGGTTTTGAAGTTGATTTTACTTGAAAGCTTCTCTTTTTAAAGATTTGGAAGCTTACTTTAAATGAATGTATTAAGATGGACGGACACACATAAACACACTGACAGACAGGCATACAGACATACTGACATTCAGACAGACATACTGAAACACACAGACACTGACAGACATACACTGACAGGCATACACATAGACATACTGACAGACATACTGACACACACTCACACAGACAAACATGCTGACAAATGAACATGCTGACACACAGACAGACATACTGACACACACACTCAAACACACTGGCACACACACTCAGACACACATGCAAAATGTACAATTTAATAGCCACCCTCCAGTTTCTAACCTTTTCCTGGAGGGTGGATTTCTTGGGGACAAGTGTGCAGGCTGGGGTGGCTGGGAGTTAAGCTCTGGCTCTCTCCTGGCCTGGCCCCCTCCTCACTGCCTCCTCCTGCACAGCTGTTCCTCCTCCCTTCCGCGTGTCACGGTGTTCTTGGGGAGGATATGACCCGCTGTCACTTCCTCCCATGCTGCCAAAAAACAAGAGGCCCGGTCGCGATGTTAAAGGGCCACAGCGCCTGACCGGGACCCTGCTGATACAAGCCCACCGGGGGCCCCCTCAGTGTGTGTTAACGCTGGCCGCAAAATTTATTTTAGGATCGGTGATCCCAAAATAAATTGTTGCGAAAGGAGGGCAAACGGGGCCCCCAGCAGTAGCAGGGCCCAGGGAAGCTGCCCCATTTTCCCCGCGTTAAAGATGGCCCTGCCTATAAGACAAAATCATAAATCTAGTGAAGATTTATATATATATATATATATATATAATGAAATGTACATTGCCTGTGTTTGCAGAGGGTTCGCAGTGTAGGTGTTGACCGTTATTCCATGTAACTTTCTTCAATTTCATTGATGAAAACTCAACATATTGATCCTTCAGGGCTTAATACTTGCCTTGAGAAAGGTTCACTCAGAACAACACATTCTCCCCCAGAGGGACTTGTAAATACATTTAGCCCATCTCGTCCCATATGTCTCTTTTTGACTATGGGATGAATTCAACACCCCAAGGGTGCATAGTAGAAATCATTAATATATATGATGGCATTCTCTCAATATGTTGCTCCGTACTGTAAAACATTGAAGAAAATATAAAATATATACCAACTCTATGTCAAATATTTTTATTATAGGGGTGTTACATTTGATTACTGGTGTGGATGAATTTCCATACTTAAGTCTCATTAAGACTAGCTTTTGAGTAGTTTACTATTAATTTATTAAGCAGTACTGGGATTAGTGCCCACTTAATCTGTGAGTTTTCCATTTTAACATTCTAATTTGTACTGTGATCACTTTACAGCAGACTGGATTCCCTGTAGTTTGATCATTTTCACAACTTTAGCCAATTAGAAAAAAAAACAAACAAAAAAAATTTGCTTCAAATTTTCATTGCCTGTGTGTTTTTATGGCTTTATGCCCTTAATCTAGCTCTTGCAATCTCTTCTGATTTCTGTGAAATGACTTTTGGTTTGCCTGACCTCTGCGTTGTTTCTCACAAGGCTCCCCAAGCCCCTGCCCCTCAGCTAGTCTCCACTGGCTCTTTTAATGCTGCAGTAGTCTATTGCTTTCAGGAACAGATGTCCATGTTTATTTATTTAGGGGTCAGCTCACAAAAACTAGTTAACTACTGTGTTCGTTTTAAAAAATAAATAAGAAGAAACAAAAAATAAATAAAACTTTGACTATAAATCAACCTAAAGATTTTCATTACAACTTGGTAAATGTACTATTCACAAATGACAATTCAATACACTGACGGGTCAATATTTCTGACGAGTGACGTTATTAAAGTTACTGCGCAATCCAGTAAGGATTTGTACACAGTGAAGTTGAAAATACATGAAAATGATAATTAAAATACTCATACTACTAAATATTTTTACCCAATTCTTCAACATAAATGTGGTCAGTCCCCATATTGAAATTGTCCAGTGTATATTTTGCAGACCTGTGGTACTGCCTCTGGCTCTGAGATGAAGCCCATTCCTTAATTTATAGTTTGGGCTAACCCCACGGGGCTGTTTTGATATCCTCACATGTAGGATATATATAGTTTGCCCCCCCCAACAATCCAAACTATTTAAGGACCTTACACCATATGAAATACTGTGCCTGGACCCCTTGGTCTATGGCATATCCTATATATACACAACTCTCCAACAACAGCAGGGACTCCTCCCTCCCTTGTTTTTCTCTAAATGGGAACAGGCCTTAGGGGAAACATACACAGAAACACAATGACATAAGATCTGTGATCTAGTACACCATTGTGCAATAGCCAGTAAGACCAAGGAAACTGCATGCGAGATCTCCTTGGTATATGACACTGGAGCACCTCCAGAGGATACATCCTGACTTGGATGGCAAGTGCTGGAGATGCAGTGAGTCTCTAGGCTCCATTTTCCATATTTGGTGGGAATAATAGCACAGTTTTGTAAATGAATTGTGTCTATTGTTAACAAGTTTACTGATAAGCCGCTACCCTTCCACCCAGCTGCCTACTTACCTACTCCACTATACTACAACGCCCACAACTCAATACAAACACTTCCTGACCATTCGCATCCTAAACATTGTCAAACAACGGATACCCCTGCCCTGCATTGGAAACGGGACACAATGCCACCACTGACACTATCGTTCACAAAGATGAAGGAACTGAGGGCCCTGGAGGAGCTCTAGCACACTGCACAGGATAGGGCACAGGCATACACTGAAATATGAACACCATTGCTAGCTACGGCTCTGTCCCCCAAATTGCAAGACCAGGACATTAAGGAATCTGATTGGCTGCAGGGGTAAATGTCTAGGGGATGGGACTGCTCGTCCGTGCTGGGCCCTCACGGCCAAGGGGTTTTGTGATTAGTTTTTTTGTTTGTTTGGTTTAGTGTTTTTTTTTTTTCTTTTATTCTATCTCACTGTTGTACAAATTATAAATATATTTTTAATGCCTGAACTATTACAAAATAGTGTTAAAATAGTAATAATAAAGAAAGAATGTGCTTTCTGTATATTTAACATTTCAAATTGTAGGGTTATTAGTCTTTCTTAATGTAATGTCTTCCATTCAGTAAATAGAAATTTATGTTCTTATTAATTCCTAATTACAAATCACTGAATAGGCAGAACCCGAATGCTAAGTAAGAAACTATGATCCCTAACTTGAGACTGTCTCTCCACCAGCAGTTAAAATGCAAATTATATCTCTCTAAATCAAAATAAGGATATTGTTGATCTAATCAGTGATTGTAGAATCTTACTTACATTTGCTTGTTTGAAAGTATACATATATACCCCTGATATACATACCTGTGTATATATATATCAGGGGTGGATCAAGAAACCAATCTTGGGAGGAGCAACTGGAAAAATACTTGCATTCCAGCACATTCTATACATATGTTCTACGAAATTCCACAGCTTATAAATCTCACTAGTTGCACCATGAATACAAGGTTGCATTTCTGTGGACTCTCACAGTGGGGTTTATTGACTACGACTTCTAGTCAAATGGCAAAATGAAGGCAAATATAGCTGGCTTGGAGAATTCTTCAACTAAACTACTATCACAGCCTGGCTATTTCAAACTTAAAGGGAAACTATAGTCACCAAAACAACTTTGGCTAATGAAGCAGTGTTGGTGTATAGATCATGCTCCTGCAGTCTCACTGCTGAATTATCTGCCATTTAGGAGTTGTCACTTTGTGTATGAACCCTAGCCACACTTCCCTGCATGCGACTTGCACAGTCTTCCTAAACACTTCCTGAGTCATCTAATGTTTACACTTCCTTTATTACAAATGAGGTTTAATTTAGAATTTCTTATCTCCTGCTCTGTTAATAGGTTGCTAGACCCTGCAGGGGCCTCTTCTATGTTTTTAAAGTTTAATTTACAGAGCAGGAGATAAAAACGTTTAGTAATTTACATCTGACTGAATGTGAAACCATTTTTTTCATGCAGGCTGTGTCAGTCATAACCAGGGGAGGTGTAGCTAGGGCCACATAAACAGAAACAAAGTGATTGAGCCCCTAAATGGCAAAGAATTGAGCAGGGAGACTTCAGAGTCATAGTCTATACACTAAAATCGCTTAATTAAGCTAATGTTCTTTTGGTGACTATAGTGTCCCTTGAATTGTGCCATTTGGATTTATAATCTGGTTTAGTTCAGACATCAGTAAATAACTATGAATGTGTGTGAATGTAGGGGTACATCTGTGTGAAGTGTTAGTGTGTACATGTGTGTGATTGCACTAGTACATATGTGCATAACGGGTGGCCGTATGTGAATGCAGTTGTGCAATTGAGTGTTAGCATGTGTGTCTGCGCATGCAAGTGTTTGTGCATTTTACCCCCTTCTCTCTTCTAGTGCACTTCTCTACATTTATCTATTTGCATATCTTTTAATCTCTTACTATTAATTTATCTCTCCCCTACTTGAGTGCATCGCACTATACCAAGAGTTCCTCTTCACCCACTTGTGTCCTTCTACATATACCCGCCTTTCTTTTACTTGTGTCCCTCTGCACATAACTCCCTTTCCCCACCTGCATCACCTCTGTCAATACAACCTGTCTACTTTTATGTCCCATCTGTTACCCTCTTCTACTCTCCTCTTTCTCCTCCTCCATTATTACTGGTGGCCAAGTGACATGGGAGTTGTAATGCTTGGAGTGAGCATGCTCTATCAGGATTCTGCGAAGCGCTGTGTACAGTGGGAGGAGATGTGACTTCATGTCCCTGCTCTGTACTGGTATTCACAGCCCTGTCATCGAACTCAAAGTAGCCTTACACCAAGACCTCATAGAAAGAAAGAGGGTGACAGATCATTTTCCTGTACCAGATGACCAGGCATAGTTCCCGTAATAAAGCTAGTGTGTTTTTAGCCTCCAAATAATTCTCACTTTATAAATAAATAATGCAATAAATTAATTTTTAAAAATCAATCACTCCTCTCCAAGCATATTAATCAATTAAGTATTGAATTCTCCTCTACCTGCCTATGAGTGCTGTTACTTTTATAGATAAATTTCTGACATGCCAGACTGTACTTTGCATAATATTCTTCAGACTGCCCACAAACCTTACAAATACATTTTGTTGGCAATTAAATTCACAAGTGGTTTACGTCGAAAATTGATTCATTTTCTTCCGTTATTTTTTCTGAAGAATAAAAACTGACATAAACACTTTGTATAAACAGAGCATGAGAGACTGGGAAAACTGGAGCATGAAGGACTGGGAATATTGGCTAATGTGTCTGACTTTTAAGACTGCTTTCTGGTCAGACATTGAGAACTATTTGTTAGAACTAACTGTTACAGGTATCTTTATCACTAACAGAAAAATTAATTGGGTAACCCCTTGGATTTTCAATTTTTAAACTAGTAGCTTGACTACACTATCCTTCTCTGATTTACATAGCATGGCAAGGAATGAAGAAGCAATCACTGTAAATTCCTCATTTCCAGTATAGCTTCACCCCTGCCTGCACATTATAAGGGGAAATATGGGAGGAATGGTGTGCCACATTTGGTGTTGTTCAAGTCTTACGGATCTTAAACCCAGAATATGAAAATTTGGTTGTAGGACAATGCACTCTTTCATTGCATTGATTATGAACAACGGTTTGCCGCTCTGACCGATGACATTGCATTGCATATTATATTGCACAGTGAAAAAAGATACAAACCAGTTTATCTCAGAAATTGCCTGTAGGGGTTATAAAATTATACTCATTGTACGCAGGTATCTTAAAATATAGGCAAACTAAATGATGAAATTTATATTAGAGAGGGGTAAGTATGTTCCAGTTGGCCCGTTAGCACAACAATACTATCCAGTTGCCTCTTTATAGGGCCTTACATAAACATCAGGGTAACTAGCCCTTCCAGCCTTCCAACGATCTGATAATCAAATAGAACATATGTATTAGGACTATCCCATGACATATATTATGACATTATGACATATTACATTGGCATAATTTGAGGTGCAGGTATCTAGTGTGAATATTAGCAATGGCTTTACAAGAGGAAACTACTATATGTCACTAGAACAACTGAACAGACATTGCAGCAGACAGACTAACATGAAATGGAAACAATGGATTTTGTATTAAGTTCAAATTCAAAAAAACAAAACTTAAAGGGACAGTTTAGGCAGCATAAGGCACCATAACAACTTAATCTAAATTAAGTTATTATGGTGCAAGGGGGCCCTGGGCACACTCTTACCTTCAGTGGTGAAACCGTTCTCGAAGCTGCCTCCAGATCCGATCTCAACTTGCCCCCAGGCGGCATCTGGCTAGCACGCAGCGGCACCGCTGATTAGCAGAAAGCAGTCAGCTGACATTTTCAGCCAATCAGTGACTCCTCATTCAAAAAAGTGGCTTGAAAAGAAATGTTGAATAGGGAGTCACTGATTGGATGAGAGCATCAGCTGATCGCTCTCAACCAATCAGCGGTGCCCCTGCCTGAACTGAAACTTCAAACACCATATGCCGCCTGGGGGGAGGCAACATTGGGGTTAAACTGTTTGAGAATGGTTTAAACCCTGAAGCTAAGAATGCACCCAGGGGCCTCCTGGCACCATAACAACTTAATGTAGATGAAGTTATTTTGGTGCCTGGAGTGCCCTTTAAGGAATGTGTAATGTGTAGTGCTCGGTATAGCAGCCCCAATATATATAATATAATCTATTTAACATATATTAAAATAGATGTCTAGCTATCTAGATACCTGCTTAAAACAAAATATAGGCAAGTAAATTTGAAAATCTCTAAAAATCAAATATAATACTTAAGTTATCTCTCTCAATGTATAATAATTTATATCTTGTCTCTAATAATACAGTTATCTTGGATGGACAGCAGTCTAAAGTATGTGATGGTGATGAACATTCCTCATATCATATAATATTGTTCATATAAATACTTTTTAGTTAAATAAAATAGCAATAATAAACGACAAGCATTGAAAAAAAGGTATATTGGAAAAAATAAAGCTTTGTAATGCACCAATGGCTTTACATTCTTCTGTATCATCAAACCTGGCATGTAGGAAAAGGCAGTTGTTTGGGTTGTTCCCAGCCAATTACAGTGTTCTGTGCTGTCGCTGTTGACTGAAATGCCCATTAGAATGCAATCAAATCTAAGGAACTGGGGCATTATGGTTGGCTGGTTAGCTGGTTTCTAGATTTCCCTCAAGGATTTTGGTTCTTGGCAAATTGACATTAGAGCTAATAATCGTTAAATATGTATTCACAATATAATAGATAATATTGTTTTTCGGCAAGTCATGCATTTTATTTATTTTTTTTTGCTTAAAGTGCCATGTATATTGTTATTTTTATTATAGTATTATAGTTCCCAATAATTCTTTCTTTCTGGAAGGTAAAATGTAACAGTATATCCTGCTTGACAGAATAGTACATTGATTGTCATCACTTTAAAATGACAAATGACAGGTGCCTCAATTTAATATTTTTGGATAAGATTTTTAAATGATTTTATGTTTTTGAACAAGATTTTCTTTAATTTTTAAACAATAAACTATAAAAGAAAACATATCACCGAATATCATTATATTTTTCAAAATGTTAATTTGAAAAGCTTATACAAAATTAATAAACCACGGTTCTTTTTACCATTAATGGTTGAGTTTTGGATTTGCTAAATAGATAAAGAAACTTTTTTATTTTATTTTCCAATACATGTACAATTACAAAAGATTTTCTTACCACACATTCTTTAGTTTTATCAAGAAAACAAACCGAATTCAAGATAGTACGGAGAGTACATTTTAGTTGTCTCTTCTTCACGATAGCAAAGGACTATAACTGTGCTACTTTCAAACCAGATTGTGTCTTGGAGATAATTAGCTTATAAAGCAAACTGAAAAAACTGGAACTCTGGGCAAATTTACTGCCATTACCCATGCACATAACTGTTGTTTTCAGGGTTTTTCCAGAGTTTCAGAGCTTGTATGCCAATTTTAATGCCTACTAGGGCATCATAAGGCCCGTGCCACCTCAAAAGCATACTGTAGGTTCCAAACAACTTTATTTTATTGAAGCAGTTTTGTTTATAGATCATGCCCCTACAGTCTCATTGCTCAATTTTCTGCCCTTAGGTAGTTAAATCATTTTGTTTATACAGCTCTAGTTACACTTATCTGCATGAGACTTTCACAGTCTTCTTAAACACTTCATGTATTGAGTCATCTAATGTCTAAACTTCCTGTATTGCACATTCTGTTAAAAGTAACACTATAGGGTCAGGAACACAAACATGTACTCCTAACCCTATAGTTTTAAAAACACCATCTAGCCCCCTCTTGCCCTCCTAAATTTATTAAAAGCTTACCTTTATTTATAGTGCTTCTGCTGGCTCTGCCTTGAGCTGCCTGCTTGGCTGACATCATCAGAGGTTTGGAACAGAGACAATCAAAATTGTTTCACATAGGAATGCATTGTGATTGGCTGAGCTTGGCAAAGAGGCAGATCAGGGACAGAGTCAGCACACGCCAAACATAGACCTGGCTAATCAAAATCTCCTCATGAATTTATACATCTCTATGAGGAAAGTTCTCTGTCTACATGCAGAGGGTGAAGACACTGAATGGCACTGATCCAGGAAGCACCTTTAGCAGCCATCTGAGGAGTGGTCAGTGGAGTTATCACTAGGCTATAATGTAAACACTACCTTTTCTCTGAAAAGTGTTTACGGCAAAAAGCCTGAAGGGACTGATTATACTCAACAGAATAATTACAATAAGCTGAAGTTGTTCTGGTGAGTATAGTGTCCTTTTAATTTAGAATTTCTTATCTCCTGCTCTCTTATATTTGATTAAAGTTTTATTTACAAAGCAGGAAATAACAACTTCTAAGATGAGTTGACATCTGATTGAAAATAAGAAAAAAAAATTAATGCAGGCTGTGTGAGTCACAGCCAGGGAAGGTATGGCTAGGGCTGTATGGACAGAAACAAAAGTGATTTAACTCCTAAATGGCAGAGGATTTAGCAGTGAAACTGCAGGGACATGATCTATACACCAAAACTGCTTGTTTTGATGTCTATAGTATACATTGAAGCGCTAGGGAATTTGATGGCGCTATATAAATAATAAAATAATAAAATAAAATAATAATAATAATAAGGTAGTGACCACCCTGAGTAGGACTTTGAGCTGTAAGTATTTGAAGCTTGCAATATATAACATTAATGAGCAGAATTGCAAATACAATCTCCAGTTTAGATTACTTTTATTAACCCCGTTGACCTAAAATTCAAAATTCTGCAACTTTCCATTATCCACTGTTTATTAACCCCTTAAGGACCAAACTTCTGGAATAAAAGGGGATCATGACGTGTCACACATGTCATGTGTCCTTAAGGGGTTAAACAAACTACTCAATATTTTTACAGTGAAGGGTGATTTTGGTAAGGGGTACCTGCCTTAAAGGTACTGTGGACTCTAATTCCTGTGATCCTCAATCCAGGTAAAGACCGAGAGTTGCTGGAAAACTTGTTGGAAAAACTAGCAGAGCTGTTTTAAAGAAAATATGTTTTTGTTTCATACTGATCAATCAGTACTCAATGAATTCCCACTGAGCAGCAGATGCTCTCCTAGTGTGAAAATAGACATCTGTTTGGAAACGTTTTCTTTATTGATCTACAAATTGCAGCTTTGAACAGTTCCGTGTCTACATTGTTATAGTTTTCACATACTTTGTGTTTTTTATTTATTTTTAGCCATTGATAGTGCATTTCTATCAAAAAAAATCTGTTCAGGATCATCTCTCTCTCTGCATGAATGTTCACAAACATTATACACACACACACAAACACACACACAACATTAAGTATTAGTAATAGCAGCATTCAATACATGGTGTCACGAACACACCCTACTTTAAGAGTATGCGTGACATAGTTGTGGTGGTGAAAGGGTTAAAGTTCACTATTTGTCTGCACTAGGCTGGAAATAATGATAAAATCCCCCTTAACACCACCCACACTTAAACATAATAATATAACTATTACTATGTTAATGCTGCCACCACCAAGAAAATTCAGAAATGGGGTGCCTTGGTCCCCCAGGTAAACTTAATAATAAAAGCCCACCAAATACAACTTAGCATAATATTTAAGGAATTGCAAAAAAACTAATTAGTCTCTTCTGGTAACGTGATTCTTTACCAGACAAAGGCAGAACTTAATAAAGGAATATTTATTATGAGCAAAACATAGTCACAGTGCATACAAAAATATAGATGACAATCAAAATTATTTACATAGTTACATAGCTGAAAAGAGACTTGCATCCATCAAGTTCAGCCTTCCTCACATAAAAAACAAAAGGGATAACATAACAGAAGTCCTAAACATTTACTCACTTTTCACAGTAAAACTTCTGCCCAGGAGGTATCCGGCAAGGAAGATTGTGACTTACTCAAAATTAGATTTTGGCCCCAAGAAAGTACAATGCACACTTCAGTATCTTTAGAGATATACCATTTGCATTACCATGCCTCCCCCAGAGGTGGAGCATGGCATATCTATAGAGACACTAAGTGACCACCCCCTTGTGTCCAGACCCACATCAGTCCAAATGGAAACATTTGGTTCTATTTTCTCTTATGTACCTGCCACAGAAATAATAATTGCATCTACAAATTTGTTATTATTTTTCCCTTCCATTGATATGTGACACACCTTACTTGCGACCCAATATAGCGGACATCACCATCCCTTCCCCTATGGTTAAGTTATGCCAAACATGTTTGGACTTGTATAGAAGATGGCGCTTGTCACATTCCAAATATAACAAAAATGAGGCTTAATTATTATTCAGTGGGTAAATATTAATGTTTTTTCTTTTGGATATGTTACTGGAATAAGGCCATTAACATATCAAAGAGATTGACTCATCAATTAAGAAGTACAGGCCATATGGCTGAAGCTTTTCAAGTGTAGAACCTCACACCTTGATTAATCACAGGATCCATCTTTCCCTTTTCACATTCCTATCCAATCAGTAGTAAGTCCCCCCTCTCTGGTAAAAGTTAAGAAGAAGGAAGTGTGGCGGAACCCGCCTCGCCACTGGGCATTGGAGAGGCCTGACTGCCCGCCTCCTACCTGCTGACTATGGCCCCTGGTAAAGTTGTTCTTTTGAATGCAATATTTGGGCATGTGGTATTTTATATTGCTGCTACTAGCCTTTTAAGGGCCATCCGTGGACATATGACTTTTAGGAACAATGCCCCTTTAAGACTGTGTAGCAGATTGCATTCAGGCTGTCTTAAATATTATGTATGTTATTATGTGTTCGGTAAATTGTATATGTGTATGCAGCATTCGTTCTGATTGTTCGGTAGAATCACTCCATTCATTATATTGAGTGAAACTACCGAACAACCAGACCACCCAGGAATAAGTGTGCCTCCAATTACCGTTTGCAACAATGTTGCAAACGGGTGATTGGCCATTTATGTAATGTGTTCTTCGTCCTCTGGGTGGCCGCCATTCGGGAAAAAAAACACGTGGTGGCGGCCATCTTAAACTCCCGAACAGCGGTGTTTTGCTGTTGAGTGTCTGGAACTAAAATCGGACACTCGACTAGGCAAACACCGCTGAGACCTCCAGACTTCCAGCAATTCATGTAGAAACTACCGAACGGCCCGCCGTTCGGTAGAAAGAACCCCACGAACAAGGGGATTCATTCAAATCCTCCCCAGGCTCCATAACCCAGGCAATTCATGGGTTTTCATTCCCTTTTCTGTGACCGACTGCAGGGCCAAAATACATCAAACTATTTTCGGATACTTTTGCCATGCGGTCGGTCAAAACTTTAACCCTCCATAATTCCCGAACCCCTGTTCTGATCTGGGTGATTTTTGGATATGTGTCTCACCCAGATCAGGGCTACCAGGGGATGTGACATTTAAAGGGGTAACCCTATGTTTAGGGGTACATCCAGAAACCCAGGGAATTTGTGTCTGGAATAATGTGTCACACTAAGAGGAGGAGATGTGTGGGAGGTAACTGGTACTTTATTGGCTGTGGTACTAATTGTTGTGGATCCCTCCCTTGCATGGGAGAATGTCTTAAAAGGAGGTTGTGTGAATAAATCTGCAGTTCCTGCTTAACCCTCAAAGTGAAGTGTCGTCTCATTATTGGGGGAGGATTTATTGTATGCTGTTCCAGTTTGACTGCTAGGAGTTTACACCTATTCACATGGTTTGTGCTATTCGGCTGTATACAGCATTCATATGCTTGAGAGAATTTATATGTTTCTCCGGTTCGGTGGTTGTGGTGTCTGCTGCAGTGCTTGGAGTCCTCAGGAAGCTCTAGGAGCATCCTTCAATGGAGGTACCCAGTCGGGGTGCCCGTCGATCCGTTACAGGGAGGGGGAGAGATTAGAATAGATTTTCACATCTCACCCACCTGCACACAGCATAGACCCTTCACACACTCACACACTGCCCCCCCTCACCCACACACAAGGAACCCTTACCCACACCCACACACTGTACCTTTTCACACACACACAGCACCTCACAGCACACATAGAAAAATAAGTAGAATAGAATAAAAAGGGGGAAAAGGATAAACTTAAGTACATATTTTTTTTTTCTAAAAAAAATTAAATAAAAATAAAAATCGCACTTGTGCTATAAAATTAGTTACTGTTGCACTGGTGGGCAGTAAGGAAATGTTACCATCAATATAGATACAAAAGTGGGCGGTTGGTAGTAAAAGGTTGACTACCCCTGATCTAGATCATTCAAATGTACTTTAATAGAGTTATTCACTAGTAAAGTAAGCATTCAGAGTAAATACACATTGAATTTCAAATTTAAGTTTAAAGGGATCCTATAGTGCCAGGAAAACAAAGCCGTGGGGCTGAAGGTGTTAAACCTCCTTCAGCCACTTACCTGAATCCAGCGCTGATGGATTCAGGTAAGTGGCTGCCCACGCTCCTCCCCCACAAACGTCAGCTGGCGGGGGAAACCTAATGCGCATGCGCGGCAATGGCTGCACACGCATTAGGCCTCCCGATAGGAAAGCATTGTTTAATGCTTTCCTATGGAGAAAATCTGACGCTGGAGGTCCATGAGGACGTCCAGTATCAGATAACGGACCAAACGTCCGTTTGGATTCTGGAATCCCTCTCGTGGCTGTCTGTTAAACAGCCACTTAGGGCAGACTTAGTGCTGCAATGTAAACATTGCAGTTCTCTGGAACTGCATGCAACACTAAGTGCAAAGGGGTCACAGCACCCAGACCAATTCAATTAGCTGAAGTAGTCTGGGTGCCTACAGTGTCCCTTTAAATAGCTGAAATTGAATCATTCTCGCTTTCATTTAAGCTACTTTGGCCTTAAATGTTAAATTCACTTTGAACTATCACCTTAGTGAATGACCTCGTTAATGTTATGTTAACGATTGCCATTAAAGGTTGTGTTTGTAAATTTTTAGTTGATAAAACATGAGCACTGAATTCTTTTCTATATATTTCACATTTCCTAGGTGATAATTTGTGACAAAACTAAACAGAGAAGCAATGATTCCTTCAATGAGTCAGCGACACAAATATCCACAAATATCCTTGCTATTAATAGACAGGTGAACAAAATCAATGCAAAATACACACTCCATCTTAAAATGGAGTGGCAGAATTAGTGGATGAAGAGCCCAGTACAAAGAATGTCCTCCTTAATATAAGAATGCAGATAACATAAACTAAATTATCCGCATGCTCTATTGCTGACCATTTGGGCCTTGCCATCCATTATTTAATTGGTTGCAGAGAGAATTATTATTGGAAATACTAACAAATAACTTTTTTTTTGACAACCTGTATGCTTACTTAAAAAAAGAGTTGTCGAAATATCTCATTACTCCATTAGCAGTATCTCTAGTTGTAGCTGTTTTTAAGGTGTGTCTATAGCATGGAGTGTCAATCTGTGTGAATGCAGGAAAGGTAGTGCCGGCAGGAGGCCACTTGTATACAGTAGTTTGTTGGCTGCAGCCTCACAGTACAACATTTATGTGCAGAGAAACTGGCCATCACTAACATACTGTCCAGGGGTGTACCTAGAGCATTTGGCACCCGGGGCAGATCGTGGGCTTGGTAACCCCTCACCCCCCTTCTTCCCCCCCCCAAAAAAAACCTGTAACATTTTTTAAATGTTTTCCTTTTTTATTTGTTTTATTTATGTATTGAACAAATTTGGAAACATTGCAAAACCGCTGTCAGCCCCCTTCTACAAAACCCTTGTGTGCCCCACCCCCTCCTACAAAACCCCTATCCCGCCCCGTCTACAAATCCTGTACTGCCCCGTCTACAAAACCCCTACAAATCCCCTTAGAAAGACTCCTGTCCCAATACAAAACCCCTGCCCCCTTCTACAAAACCCCTGCAGCCCCACACATACATTTACAGGCAGACAGTCACACACACACAGTTACAGGCAGACAGTCACACATACAGTCAGGGACAGTCATGCACACAGTTAAAGGCAGACAATCACATATACATTCTCACACACACACACACACACGCTCACAGGCAGACAGTCACACACACACAATAAAAGGCAGCAGCAGACAGTCACATGCACACAGTCACAGACAGTCACACACGGTTACAGGCAACATCAAGCAGTCACAGGCAGACAGTCACACATACATAGTCACATGCAGACAGTCACACAGTCACACACACAGTTATAGGCAGACAGTTACACACACAGTCATTTACAGGTAGTCACACAGAATTATAGCCAGGCAGTCACACACACAGTTATTGGCAGACAGTCACATATACAGTCACACACACAGACACAGTCACAGGCAGAGAGTTACACACACATACACAGTTACAGTCACACACACAGTTACAGGCAACATCACACAGTCACAGGCAGACACACACGCATACACAGTTACAGGCAGTCAGTCACACACACACAGTTACAGGCATGCAGTCACACACACACATACACAGTTACAGGCATGCAGTTACACACACACACACACAGTTACAGGCATGCAGTCACACAAACATACACACACATACAGTTACAGGCAGACAGTCACACACACACACACACAGTTACAGGCATGCAGTCACACACACAGACACACACACACACATACACAGTTACAGGCAGACAGACACACACACACACACAGTTACAGCCATGCAGTCACACAAACATACACACACATACACAGTTACAGGCAGACAGTCACACACACACACACACACACACACACACAGTTACAGGCATGCAGTCACACACACAGACACACACACACACACATACACAGTTACAGGCAGACACACACACACACACACACACACACAGTTACAGGCAGACAGACACACACACACACAGTTACAGGCATGCAGACACACACACAAACACAGTTACAGGCATGCAGACACACACACACACACACACACACACACACACACACAAACACAGTTACAGGCATGCAGACACACACACACAAACACAGTTACAGGAAGACAGTTTTACAGACACAGTCACACACACACTATTACTTACAGACAGGAGCTGGAGGAGGAGTGGATTCCCTGAAGTCCTTCCCTGGAGGCTGGAGCCTGTTAGGTAGAGGAGCAGGGATCCTTCTTGCTGCACCTCCATGTGCAGCAGTAACAGCAGCTGGTAAGGGCCGTATTAAGCCCCACACCCACTGTTGATTTGACTCCGCCCCGATTCTGTTTAGCCCCGCCCCCACTTTACCTCCGTGCGGTCAGTTCAGCTGCTCCTTGCATGTGTGAGCTGTTCTGGCCGCCCAGCACCCTAATTACCATGGGGCACTGTGCGGCCGTACAGCTCACACAGCCCCCACACCAGGGTCATGGCACCCCCCCACCGAATGGCACCCGGGGCGGACCGCCCTCTCCGGCCCCCCCCTTAGTACGCCACTGATACTGTCAGAAACAAGCGAGATTGAAGAGCTAACAGGGCTTATTGTTGGCCCAGTACTGCATGAGTTTATTTGCAACTGTTTTACTCTTGGACTAGTGAATTGTGAACCTGAAGCCTTAGTATCATAGACCAGTTGGGCTTCCAGACAATAATGAATATACCCATTGTACAGCGCTATGAAATTTGCTGGTGCTATATAAATGATAAAATAATAATATGTTGCCAGTAGCCACAGAACAAACAGTGCACACCTCCCAACATTTCAAATTGACTTGTGTATATTTTTGTATTTGGGGAGTGAGTGGGGGTGTGGCCATGGGCATGGTTGTTCTGAGACATTTTAGGGGACTTACTAATAATAAACTATGCAACTAAAATGTAATTTAGAACAAGAACAACCTGTCATATTTATACTTAATGATTTCTATACAGCCTGCAGCCTTAAGGGGGCACTGCAGTCACCAAAACAACTGCAGCTGAAAGAAGCAGTTTTGGTGCTTGGATTATGCCCCTGTATATTCTTTATAATTATTAAAAAGTATGTTTTTATGGACTTGTTAGTGGATGTTATACCCCATCGATAGACATATAGTTGTGCTTTTAAATATAGTAAATTGTCGCATCACACTCTATCTTATTGCTCCTGGTTATCCTGCTATACTTTTAGTTAGGTTATATGTTCACTATTTATCGGGTATGGTGAACCCTATGTCAGTCACAATTATCATTAAGATTTAAAAAAAAAAGAGCCAAACAACTATGTGATAACAAATGGCTTCATATGATCACTATCCTTCAATAATCAGTCATATTTTCAAATCAATGACAACATTTCACAATTTCTGCCAGGGAACGCAAACTTTTGCGCACAACTCTCTCTCCCTACATGTATATGTGTGTGTGTGTGTGTGTGTGTGTGTGTATATATCATGATTGTCTGAGCATCATCAAACAAACATGCCTTTTGGATGGACTGGAGCTTGCAAAAGACCCCTCTGTTGTAAGTCATTAATGGTATCCATTGTTTGGAATTGTATTCTTAAATTGCTGAATAAAACATAACTATTGTAATCTAAAATCTAACTGGTTACTGGTCTGGTCAGCTGTTTTCACAACCAATGCAGCATTTGCTGTAAGGTTTGGTCTTCACAAGTTCATTCAAATCTCAAACTTCGTCTGCCAAATTAACCTCTAGTAGATTTATATGGATGGACTCGTGTAAATATGTATTTGCACTAACATTTCCTGTAATTCAGTGGTAATATTGTAAAATGAAGCGTTCACTTATCAAAAGGTGTTAGTGTCCCTTTACTCTTTGTACTTAACCTTCCGAAATACATGTAATGCAGAAATAGGTGTCTTTAACCCTGATATTGCTGTATGAACTAAAACATCAGAAATCAGATGCTCTCACAGTGATTGAAAAGTAAATTGGCCTTAACTGTAGGTAGTGAAACAAAGATTGACATTTCTGTCCATCCTAGTGGACTTTTGTCTAGTTATTTGCAATGTCCATCTCTACGTAACTAAAGTGAAGGTCTGAATATATATTCCTTTATACAGAGGGAGCAATGAGGAAGTACTCACTTAAACAAGCACATCTGGTAGGGTACTTACAAAATTAGCAAAAAAAGATGTGCATTTTATAGGCGAAACAGTTCTGTACATACAAAACAAGCTATTGATCGAAATTAAAAACAAAGACGAAAATAGTGTTTTAGTTACATATTACAGGGAGTGCAGAATTATTAGGCAAGTTGTATTTTTGAGGATTAATTTTATTATTGAACAACAACCATGTTCTCAATGAACCCAAAAAACTCATTAATATCAAAGCTGAATATTTTTGGAAGTAGTTTTTAGTTTGTTTTTAGTTATAGCTATTTTAGGGGGATATCTGTGTGTGCAGGTGACTATTACTGTGCATAATTATTAGGCAACTTAACAAAAAACAAATATATACCCATTTCAATTATTTATTTTTACCAGTGAAACCAATATAACATCTCAACATTCACAAATATACATTTCTGACTTTCAAAAACATAACAAAAACAAATCAGTGACCAATATAGCCACCTTTCTTTGCAAGGACACTCAAAAGCCTGCCATCCATGGATTCTGTCAGTGTTTTGATCTGTTCACCATCAACATTGCGTGCAGCAGCAACCACAGCCTCCCAGACACTGTTCAGAGAGGTGTACTGTTTTCCCTCCTTGTAAATCTCACATTTGATGATGGACCACAGGTTCTCAATGGGGTTCAGATCAGGTGAACAAGGAGGCCATGTCATTAGATTTTCTTCTTTTATACCCTTTCTTGCCAGCCACGCTGTGGAGTACTTGGACGCGTGTGATGGAGCATTGTCCTGCATGAAAATCATGTTTTTCTTGAAGGATGCAGACTTCTTCCTGTACCACTGCTTGAAGAAGGTGTCTTCCAGAAACTGGGAGTTGAGCTTGACTCCATCCTCAACCCGAAAAGGCCCCACAAGCTCATCTTTGATGATACCAGCCCAAACCAGTACTCCACCTCCACCTTGCTGGCGTCTGAGTCAGACTGGAGCTCTCTGCCCTTTACCAATCCATCCATCTGGCCCATCAAGACTCACTCTCATTTCATCAGTCCATAAAACCTTAGAAAAATCAGTCTTGAGATATTTCTTGGCCCAGTCTTGACGTTTCAGCTTGTGTGTCTTGTTCAGTGGTGGTCGTCTTTCAGCCTTTCTTACCTTGGCCATGTCTCTGAGTATTGCACACCTTGTGCTTTCGGGCACTCCAGTGATGTTTCAGCTCTGAAATATGGCCAAACTGGTGGCAAGTGGCATCTTGGCAGCTGCACGCTTGACTTTTCTCAGTTCATGGGCAGTTATTTTGCACCTTGGTTTCTCCACACACTTCTTGCGACCCTGTTGACTATTTTGAATGAAACGCTTGATTGTTCGATGATCACGATTCAGAAGCTTTGCAATTTTAAGAGTGCTGCATCCCTCTGCAAGATATCTCACTATCTCACTTTTCTGAGCCTGTCAAGTCCTTCTTTTGACCCATTTTGCCAAAGGAAAGGAAGTTGCCTAATAATTATGCACACCTGATATAGGGTGTTGATGTCATTAGACCACACCCCTTCTCATTACAGAGATGCACATCACCTAATATGCTTAATTGGTAGTAGGCTTTCGAGCCTATACAGCTTGGAGTAAGACAACATGCATAAAGAGGATGATGTGGTCAAAATACTCATTTGCCTAATAATTCTGCACGCAGTGTATGGCTATAAAATTGCTTCTCCCGTCAGTTACAAAGCACTTGAGTTTGTGCTGGCCCGACTTAATTAATTAACAATCTTAGGTAGTTATAGAAGCAGTCTATTCTTTGTGCGCAAATAAATGCCACCAATTGTATAGATTAAAAGACACTTAATTGAAAAGTGCTTTCTTTACACCCAGCATGATCTTGAAGTTACGGAATAGTGGAATACAATGGCGTAGTACAGACTGGCGCACTTTAGACATTTGTTTTTGAAGACCTTCCTGTAATTCTGTTACTTCCTGTGAATATTAATCTACATACTGCAATATTTCATTAATTCATAGTGTTCTTAATGTATTAATGTAAATAGATTTTGTTTTATAATCCTTGATAGATCCATAGGCTATTATATATGGAGAAGGCTGATCCCCCCTATCTATTAGCCATGTGTGTACATGTGTAAAGACATTTAAATGCTTTGTTTTGAAAAAAATAAGAGCAAGGGATTTTACTACAGGGAACATCTTTGGGAGATAATGACAACAAAATAATAGATAATTAAAGGATAATAGTCTCTTCTAGCAATGGTATCTGAGCCAAGACAAAGCTCATTTTGCAAAATATATGTTTAGGAAAACTTTAAGCATTCATTTTCATAGCAGGAGATCTCCATTTTAACAGAAAACTCTACCTTATTGACATAATTCTGTATAATAGGGAAGAACAAAAAGATCTTGTGTCCAATTAGCTCTCTTTACAACTAACTTGTAGATGTAATTTAGACGCAAGTGACACTGGCTTTGACAAGATAAGTGGTACTGTAGGGGTGTTGAAATTGAAAAAAAAAAATGACATGAATTTCAACATTAGGATTATGTTGAATACCAAAACCGGAGATCTAAACCAAATCATGCTTCTCAGTAAATAACAAATAATGGTTGTGATGTTGTTTTCTGCAGTGTTTAGTTAAGAACAGATAATCCTGAATGCCTGGATGCAGAGAGTGTGCAAGCAAGCATTAATTACAGCCTACAATGTGATCACTAACCTAGGGCACTCCTGCTGTTAGGTAGCTGACCATCTGGCGGCTGGCTGGGTATCATGGGAGACATGGTCTACAACAACTGGAGGGAGGGCATAGGTTAGACATGTTTGCTGTAAATGGCGAGTGTTGCTATCCTAGATGTTTCTAAAGTACATTTCGCATGAATGGGATTTTAATGTTTTTTTTTTTTCTATTCTTTTTTTCCTCTGCGGTTATTATTTCCATGTGCATTGCTGTTGTCTGGCCCCTACTGTATAACCGCTATTCGAGAACTGCGACTAATGTGTGTTGTGTCCCTACTGGACCATCCCTTACAACGTACCTTGCTCCTTGCTACTATACTCTGCTCCCAGAGAATTTGCAAAGACCCCCACGGTGGTATCACTGCTGGAGGTCCGGTGGGCTGGGGGTAGGTAAAGGTGAGATTTACTTAATTAAACCAGTCCCTCACGGGCATCGCCATCTTCCTCCTGGCGCTTCAGCCAATCTCACTGCTGTACTGTTACACAGCAGGTGCGAGAGTACAGCACTGTGGTCTATGTAGTCTCCCTCCAGACAGCAGGATCCTCCATAGATAGAGCCAATTCACAGCAGTCGTCACTGATGGTGGCTGTTGGGATTGACGATTTAGCTCTGCCCAGAATCTAAGAAAGTCAGGTGGTGGAAATATACAGAGACAAAGTAGTCCCTACAAACTCATATATATCTCTGGACTGGGTTACAATTTCAGTGAACTTCCAATCCACTCAAACTGAGTATTTCATAAAGATTCTAGTTTTCCGGGGGTGGGAGGAAGGGAGTGTCAGTGCTGCTTTAAGTCCAACATCATAAAGAAGACCACGTAGGAAAGTATTCATTCAATGCTTTTGTATGAGAAAGCATGGATGTGTGCAGCATATGCTGTGTGTACGCATCAGGTCTCCAATGCCTCCTCCATGATGCGGCAAGAGGCGGAGAGGTGAGCAGCACTGAGCGGGCATTTGTGCTGGAAAAAGGTCAATAAAATAATTGATTTTATCATTTGTTGTCTCACACGGGGGGAAGGACCAATATAACTTTATATTCCAAATGCTTTAGTGTTCCTTTAAAATTATGTTTAATTATCCCATATAATAAAATTATGTTTAATAGTCCCATTTATTCATATTATGTTTATTATCCAATATATTTAACTTTAAATATGTGTTTTTAATGTCTGACAAGTAAAATTCAATGTGTAAATTCACATTGTTTTCCAAAGGAATGGCTTCCTGCAAATCATTGCTATAAACTCTGCCCTTTTATTCCCACTGCCCTTTTCTGTTATTAAAAGACAAAATACCTCCTTTGTGCCTGTCAATCACCATAGTGACTTAGATCAAATGCCTTTATGGAGGCTCTGCCTATCAGTGGGTAGGAGGGAACGTACTATGTTGTTCCAGTGCAATATTTGCCCTCACTGTGCCTCCTTGCCTTAACTTAACTGAATTGTGATATGAATTGTGAAATCTTGAATATACATGTAAATGGGGAAAAAAAAAAGGTTAACACAAGTTATAGGATATGTTCAATGTTTTATTTACTGGACTGATTTTTCAGAAAAGTGATGGTTATACTTTAAAGCACCTTCCTTCTGGAGGGATCTCGTGTGCCTGTAATAAAACAACCAATATGCATAATTATCAGTTTGCCGTGAAAGCTATTTTTACACAGGAGAGGAAAGAGTTATTGACACAATAAGAATTATGACAACACAGTAAAATACTGTGTTATTCCTTTATGTGCATCTACTCTCCTTAAATCCCCCAATACATATGCCTTACACCAGGTATCCAAAAGGTGGATCCTCAGATGTTGTAAAACTACAACTCCCATGATACTTTGCATTTCTTTAAAATGACAAAGCATCATGGAAGCTGTAGTTTTAAAACATCTAGGGACCTACCTTTTGGACGCCCCCGTCTTACACTTTACAGGTGATCTGATCGGCTACATATTGGTGAAAATGCCCTATTGGTTGAATAACAACCTAATCCCCCAGGGGACTTTTAAAAGAAAAAGAACTGCAGCTGACTGCCACACTATGTAATTGCTAAATGAAATAAACAGTCCCCAGCAATCTCTGTGAATCAGGTGGTATCAAAGTATTGGCCATGCATGGTGGGTGCGGATTTCCTAAACTAAAATAGTGTATACTAAATCAGTTACTTGGTTGTACTGTTACTGTTGGGATCTGGAATACAGCTGTACACACTGCATATTAATCATGATGAATGCTAATTAGTTGTATTACTGTGGGACTGTATGATACATCCTCATCTACTTGACATTTCTCTGAGAGCTATTAACATGGTGAGTCTGTAACACATTCATATATTGATCACACATTTGTCTCAGACTCATATACACATCACACATTAAAGGAACGCTCCTTAGTCGAAATTAAGTTGTTATGGTGCCAAGAGGACCCAGGTGCTGGCTGGGGTTAAACTGTTTACAAACGGTTACATAGAGAGGTTGTGGACAACATCCTCATTGCTGAATAAAAGGAGCAGGAGGTAAATTGGCATACCTGTTGGCAGAGACTTGTGTAGGGGCATTTCATGTACAGCACTATGTTGGTTTGTGCTGTGGCTGGTGGCCAGGAATGGCTCAGCATTCCATAGAGACTGGAGCATCTAAAGTTGACCAGGCTGCCAGTATGTATGGTGTCCCCACAGATATTTGCAATTGGCTGCAGAGGAAAACAGCGCTCGATGCATTAAGCACAAATGCTAGTTGTCATTGATTACAGTGGAGTCATGGGTATTGTAATCTTTAGCTCTAAACTTTACACTGATGGAGGTTACAGGAATAAAATATGTCACACTTAGTTATTCCCACTGTCTCTATCTATTTAACCCAAATATTGCATGCACTGCATGGGTAGGATAGAGGATATATACGTTTAAAGAGCAGAGGGTTATTCGTTCGTATTTGCCCCTGGGCCCAAAGTTACCAGCCTCTGTCTCTGTATCCTGTATCATATTAAAAAAGATATTTCAGATTACAGTGAGATTTATTAGCATGTAATATATCTTTCACATCACTTACAACTATCAAGGTACATGACTGTTATGGTGTAATGAGTAGACGTGCAAAAATGTGTATGGACCGGTTCCTCCTAAACAGATTATTTTAATCCACACATGAAATAATCGATCCATCAAGGGTTTACAACATCTGTTGAGTCCACAGGTAAATCCTGGTTGGATCGATTTGTTTTGGTGTAGATTAAAAAGATCTGATTAGGAGGAATCGGTCCGAATTAATTTTTGCACAAGTCTATTTAGCAGTAGATATATGAGAGCTGACTAATACAGTGTCTCTGTTTTATTCCTGTTGAATGGCAATATACATTTCATTTATAGTAAGTTTCCATATTGTAAATAAGTGTACAACAATAGACAAGAAACAGAGAGCGCTAGTACTAGATAAATGGCTATAACAGCCAAAAGAAGTCTAGACAGTATATAAATAAATACCAATATTGATAGATAAGCTGCTAAAACAAAAGAAATTCCCAATTTCTAAAAGACATGCATATTCGAACTTTCAGCGCTTAGTAGATAATCCCCCTATTAATAAAGAGGGTCTTAAAATAAGAAACAGTGAAAAATATATATGTAACACTGTAAACCATATAAAACTATGAATGAATATGGAATAAGATGACAAACAAACAAAAATAAAAATTATGAACTCAAGTGGAAAAAATCCAACTGATAAAAAATCCAGAATCAAAAGTGGACAAATACCACTACAAAAATCCAAAGTACGGTGAAAAGGAAGATGTAAGTCCTGCACCAAAATCCTAATGTATAATGGAAAGTAGGGGTCCAGATATGCGAAAATACCTTAGATAAAAGGGAAACAGAAACGGTATATAGTGTAAAACCGTAACACAATTTATTCAAGTATAAAATCCCCCCCTACATAAATACTCTTACACGAGAAAAAGAGATACTCATCATGTAGCAGACTGCTTCTCTGCCTAGTAGTTAGTTCGAATGAAGCTGTGAATCCTCCAAGAAGACAGGAACTGCCCGGTGCACTCGGGAAAAAATGTCTTTGTTGTTGGTCGGGGAAACAGCGGACTTGCGGCAAATGCGGCTCAAGTGGGTAGCCGGTGGAACAGAGAATGCTGCAGATGAAGTCTCAATAGACACCTGATCAACGCGTTTCGCCCCTACTACGGGGGCTTTTTCAAGATAGGTGTCTCATGCCTAGCTTGGCAGTTATATACCTTTGCCGGGCAAAATTTCATTTAAAACTTTAAAGGTGTAGCTACAAGCAAATAAAAACTTTATCAACCAACAGAAGCATTTCATATTCTTTAAAAGGCTGTAACTTGAATTATACAAATCACTGAAATGGGAGTGCATGTGCATCTTAACCCACGAAGTCTAAAGTGTATCTTAACAAAATTTGGAAAAAATACACACATATAACTTCTGTGTGCCATATTCCCAAAGTAACAACATCTTAGTACATTTTTCTGTATAATGGCAACTAATGTCTATTTCTTTTTTCTTGAAAAGCCACAATTTAGATATAGCGCTCTAATAATACCAACATTATAGAGTGTCCTATCAAGCATTGAACCAAATGAAAAAATGATACATACATAAAATAGAGATGAAATAAAAATGAAATAAAAATAAATATATTAATATTAAAGTTGAATCCAGATTGGGACCTGTAGGTAAGTATATAATAAGGACAGTAGCGACAGTATCTGTTAGGTCATGTTTTGATCCCGACATTGGTAGGGGTGTATCTCCTAAACCCTTTAAGGACCAAAATCATAGAAAACATTCAAATAGTGATGTACAGATTACTATAATATATTCATTAATTCCAGCTCTGCATTTAGGCCCCAGGGGACAAGGGTCTTCAAATTATAGATCCAGAACATTTCTCGATAAGTGAGTATCCTACTCAGCTCTCCTCCCCTCCATGGCACCTCTAGTTTTTCAATGCCACAATATGATAGGAGTGTGGGATCACGATTGTGATGTGTATTAAAGTGATTAGAGAGTGTGTGTTTATCAAACCCTCTTTTTATATTATACACATGTTCCCTGAGCCTAGTTTTTAATGTTCTTTTGGTTTGACCTATATATTGGAGGCCACACGGGCACTCCAACTTATATATAACCTGTTTTGTATTGCACGTGATACAGTTCTTAATCTGGAATATCTGTTTGGTTGTTGAGGACTGAAAGGTAGTGCAGTTTTTTCCTATTGTGCTTAATTTGCATATGTGGCAACTGCCACATTTGTAGTACCCCTTTTGGCCATTTAAAAAATGGTGGGGTCTAGGTGGTTTACTATAGCTGTGAACCAAACTATTTCGTAACGTGGGAGCCCCCCTAAAGATGACTCTAGGTTTAGCTGGTAAAAGCATAGCCAAAGCTGCGTCTTGGCGAAGTAGGTGCCAATGTTTCTGTATGCTGTTTTTGATCTTATACGCCTGGGCACTGTAATTAAAGACCAGGGGACATAGATCTTCATTATTCTTGTTGGACTCTGCACTTTTTCGTTTCTTATGTAGGATGTTTTCACGTTCTATATTTGTCACTTTTTCCAGAGCTGTGTCCAGTGCTTTCTCGTCATATCTTTTTTCTATGAACTGATGTTTCACTTTTTGAAGTTGTTGGGTGCATACTTCAGGGTCAGAACAATTTTTCTTGACCCTTAAGAATTGTCCAAAAGGGACGCCTGAGAGCCAAGTTGGATAATGGCAACTGGACGTTAGAATGTAACTGTTGACGTCTACAGTCTTGAAGAAGGTTTTCGACTTGAGGGTACTTTGTTGATCCGTATAAAGGACCAGGTCCAGGAAGTCAATACTGCTGGAACTGTACTTATACGTAAAGGATAAGTTGTATCCGTTCCTGTTGATATATGCCAGAAACTCTAGTAGTTCTGTTTCCCCCCCTCTCCAGACGAAAAAACAGTCATCAATGTACCGTCTATAGAAGACCAGGTTCGCCCCCCACTGGTGTCCTTGCCAGATGGACAAGTTTTCCCAGTATAATTTGAAGACCCTTGTCCCCTGGGGCCCAAATGCAGAGCTGGAATTAATGAATATATTATAGTAATCTGTACATCACTATTTGAATGTTTTCTATGATTTTGGTCCTTAAAGGGTTTAGGAGATACACCCCTACCAATGTCGGGATCAAAACATGACCTAACAGATACTGTCGCTACTGTCCTTATTATATACTTACCTACAGGTCCCAATCTGGATTCAACTTTAATATTAATATATTTATTTTTATTTCATTTTTATTTCATCTCTATTTTATGTATGTATCATTTTTTCATTTGGTTCAATGCTTGATAGGACACTCTATAATGTTGGTATTATTAGAGCGCTATATCTGGCTTTTCAAGAAAAAAGAAATAGACATTAGTTGCCATTATACAGAAAAATGTACTAAGATGTTGTTACTTTGGGAATATGGCACACAGAAGTTATATGTGTGTATTTTTTCCAAATTTTGTTAAGATACACTTTAGACTTCGTGGGTTAAGATGCACATGCACTCCCATTTCAGTGATTTGTATAATTCAAGTTACAGCCTTTTAAAGAATATGAAATGCTTCTGTTGGTTGATAAAGTTTTTATTTGCTTGTAGCTACACCTTTAAAGTTTTAAATGAAATTTTGCCCGGCAAAGGTATATAACTGCCAAGCTAGGCATGAGACACCTATCTTGAAAAAGCCCCCGTAGTAGGGGCGAAACGCGTTGATCAGGTGTCTATTGAGACTTCATCTGCAGCATTCTCTGTTCCACCGGCTACCCACTTGAGCCGCATTTGCCGCAAGTCCGCTGTTTCCCCGACCAACAACAAAGACATTTTTTTCCCGAGTGCACCGGGCAGTTCCTGTCTTCTTGGAGGATTCACAGCTTCATTCGAACTAACTACTAGGCAGAGAAGCAGTCTGCTACATGATGAGTATCTCTTTTTCTCGTGTAAGAGTATTTATGTAGGGGGGGATTTTATACTTGAATAAATTGTGTTACGGTTTTACACTATATACCGTTTCTGTTTCCCTTTTATCTAAGGTATTTTCGCATATCTGGACCCCTACTTTCCATTATACATTAGGATTTTGGTGCAGGACTTACATCTTCCTTTTCACCGTACTTTGGATTTTTGCAGTGGTATTTGTCCACTTTTGATTCTGGATTTTTTATCAGTTGGATTTTTTCCACTTGAGTTCATAATTTTTATTTTTGTTTGTTTGTCATCTTATTCCATATTCATTCATAGTTTTATATGGTTTACAGTGTTACATATATATTTTTCACTGTTTCTTATTTTAAGACCCTCTTTATTAATAGGGGGATTATCTACTAAGCGCTGAAAGTTCGAATATGCAAGTGTACAACAATACCATGTCATACCTTTATTTGCCCTGTAAATAGTTGTCCACAGATTTCTTTAGAAACTATTTCAAAGAATTAGTAATATATTCCTATGTTTTATTAGCCAATATCAGCTTAATGGTGTTTATCAGACACATTTTATGGCATTGACATCAAGAACCAATTTTTCATTGTAGCATTTTCGGAGCTAATTGTGAATGTGTTGGCACAAATCCTTATGAATGTGCATGTACATTATATTTGTATATCAATACAAACAATGTGTAGTTCTTATTTGTTAGTCTGTTGAACTACTGCTTCACATTTAGGTTTATAGTATCTAACACTTTGCATCTGAAGCTCAAGTTTGAATCTGTGTGACTCCTTAGCAGCAGATATGTGATTATAATAACAAAACCAACAGAAATCAAAGAAGGGAAAGATCTGTGAAAAAATAATAGGTCTGTGGTAGGCAACCTTGTACACTCCAGATGTTATGGACTACTCTCATAATGCTTTAACAGCCATGAAGCTTGCAAAGCATCAGGGGAGATTTAGTCCACAACATTTGGAGTGCTGAAGGTTGCCTACACAAGAAATAGGATATGTCAAATGAGGTGAACTGTGTATCACTATCCAACATTCTGTTTTGACTACTCTGTCTGCCTCTACACTTATAAATTAAACAGACTGATAAAGTATATTCATTAGTGCTTTGTATATTGTATATGAAAGGTCACCGTGTGAGTCCTTACTTGCCTACCCTGACATAGAATTTTAACTTACTCCAGGGTTTTTCCATGCTGCTTATACTCTCGGGAGCAAAGGTTTGTGCATATGGAGACACATAATTTTGCCATCCTAAAGGATAACTAGAGAGTACACATTACCCTGTATTTTATTACATTTTATATATAATTCATTAAAAATAACGCAGACATTTTTTTTGTAAAAAAGTTATGTTTAAAATGTAACACTATGCACCATTTAGAAAGTCTGTCTGCAGCTGGCAGGGTGACCCTTCCACAACAGCTCGGGAGGTGGACATGCCAGTATTTTTGAGACTGGGAGTAGAAAATTCGTATCCCATAAATACCTGCACTTGGGAGCAGGGGAACTGCTATATGAACTGATAGCAGCTATGCAGTGAGTAGTGTCATATTATACACTCATACTCACTATTTACTGAACAATAGTATGTATTACTATTGGCAGAGGTGTTTATTGCAGCTTGACTCCCTCTTGTCGGCTCTCACCTGTGGTAGGAAATAGAACTTAGTTCAAGCTGTGCATGTGGAATGCTGATGTACACTAAACTTGGATAAAACTGATCTAGCCAGCCTGGGACTTTTATTTATTCATAATGGCAAACATATTATGCAGCACTTTATAAATTGATATTTTGGGTATGTAATAGGAAATAACTGATAAAATAATGATACACAAACAAGAGTACAGAGCCCTGCTCAAATGAGCTTACAATAAATTGTAAAGCAATAAAATCAATGCTGGGCTCCACAAATTCCTAACAAGATGCTTCAGCAACACATTAAAAAGGGTCACTGTAGCAGAGCTGCAATAATACAACCGATATATCCGCTGGTAGTCTGTAGAACATCAAAGAAAGCGCAGTTCAGCAGTATAATCCCAATTCCCCCCAGTAACCGGACGATACACAGTCCCGGGAGTCAACCGTTTAATGGAAGCCACACACAGCCTTTTATGTTTGTCCCCATGTAAGGGGTTTAATGTAACATATCTCAGGGGCATTCCCCACTGGACCTGAGAGGGGTCAGTGAAAAAGTACACAACATACTTACATTACCTCTCAGGTCCAGGACATGTACATTAATAAACACCCCAAAACACCCCTTTTACAATACAGTACCGCCTCAAGTACTATATCGCCAGGTAGCCTGGATCCGAGCACCCAACATATCCCGGAAGCACTCCGCTCCCACGAACGTAGCTGAAATGCCACAGGGTTATAGTTTAGACCGACCGCACACGAGGCGCCTGCCCACAATAGTTCCATGAAATCAGTCTGTGCGGTCGGTCTCTTTCGGGAGTACGAAACACAATAAAATAACAAATGTAACTGTTCTTATATCAGTTGATTGTGTGTCCCTCGTTTGGGAGCTTGTTCTCCATGAATGGCACTCTTCTCAGGTGAGTAGAACCGAACACACTGAGAGGTGGAAGTTCCAGCGGTGTTCGCACCGTCGAGTGTCCGATTATAGTTCCATGCACTCGACTACCAAACACCGCTGTATGTGTTCGCAGCTAAAGATGGTCGCCACCACTTGTTCGGTCATACGAACGACGGCCACCCAGCAGACCACCTAGAACCTTGTGGTTTCGAAGTGTGAAGAAGGTTAATAGGGTCAATTGGCAACACACAACTCCCCTGTGTGGTCTAACTTTTCGTGAGTTTGTTCGGTATACGAACAATATAGCTATAACTTGTTTGGTGGACCCCAATTGTCTAACCAGATAAGTCCCTGATTTAAAAGAACAGTACGTAATCCAAATAGGTGTCTGGTTCCGCCACAGTCATTTAATGTAGTGATCCTGAGGAATATAGTCTGTCTCTGCAGGCTGAGCATTGTAAATGCTGCATTTTTACATTTGTGTTTTTCATTGGTCTCTAAGCCCACCTCTAGTGGCTGTCACTCAGACAGCCACTAGAGGGACTTCCATGACAAGGTCCTGCAAAGATTCTGCATAACGGTACTAAATGCTCCCAATAGAGATGCACTGACTCACTGCATCTCCATGAGAAGATGCTGTTTTGTGTGATTTGCTGTAGATGGGTGCTGGCCACACAATACATTTTTATGGGGAAGCATTGGATTGCACAGAGGTTGTTTTTTTTAAAATGCACACGGGGAGGGAGTCCATCTAAATAGTTAGTAGAACACTATAGTGTTAGGAATACGTTTGTAGTCCCAACACCTAATACTTGTTTGTTTTCCTAACACTATAATGTTCCTTTAGACACACAATAATTTGTGTAGAAAGATTGTTGAGGACTGATGGAGGTGATAGAGAACAATACTCTAAGCTGGTGGAACCACATTTGTGGTAAATGGAAAACAGAATTTCAAAATTCAACCTAAATTACCCAAGTTGAGATGGGTAATATTCCCCTCTCATCCATTTTAGCTAGAATTTTACATTTCGGTTTTCAATTCGTTACAATGAATCTATTTAGGGAATAAAGCCCCAGTCATGGTCTGCAGGCCGAACAAATCTAAACAAATATTATAACAATAACATTATAAAAATATAGAACACACTGAACGCATACATTGTATCCAGTAGTGGAATGTGAATAAGACTAAATGTAACCAGTGCCATATATGCAGAACTAACTCCTGGCTGCTTCTACAATACCTACTGATAATGTTACATCCAGCTCTAGTGCCAGTGATTACAGGGATGCCACTATTGAGATATTGGGCCACTATTAAGTAGGTGATTGGTGCGTTCCCATTCTATGGGCGGGGCTATGTCCTATCCTTGGCTCGCTATTGGCTATGACGCGCAGGAGAGAGGGTGCGTATAGCGAAGAGGAGGGGAGGTTGCTCTCACTGCGGCTGGTCTGCTGTGCGCTGGGCCGGGCAGCTTGTCCTGTGCAGTCCACCCGTGTGACCTGATCTCCCAGGCATTCCCCGGGCTGCAGTCTGCGGGCAATCACCGGTATGTACTACTCACCGCCTGCCCTGCACGGCGCATCCATCCAACATGTCGGCATAGCAGCACCTCCCCGGGCGGAGGGGGGTCATTCAGTGTATTCTCTCCCTAATGCAATTACAGGGAATGGGGGGGAATGATTATTTTATTCAATGTATAGAATAATAAAAGGCGCCATGTTCTAAATTGGAAGCTTTATTTTTTTGTTGTTGCTGTAACTGTAATGTCCCCATGTCGGCTGAATTTGGGCAGGGGGAGGGGATGTGTGATTGTGAGAGGGCATGCCTGGGGTCCCCTGGGGATCACTTTACATGGATAGACCAGGCTGCAGTGATCAGGTTACCCCCCTCCTCTTGCAGTGTTAGTAAATAGATAAACACCCGGTACTATGTGATTGGAACATAGGAGATAACGTTCTAGGTAGGATGTATGTCTTTTTTCAGTCAGGATTTTAGGGGTGGCCTTCACCTGCCCTCCTCTGTCCTAAATCTGCATGCTGGTAATATCAGTGATGGGAGGACAGGGGGAGAGGAAGGAGGGGGAGGCTATGTGACTTGGCTGCTGACTTTGCTATGGGATGTGCCACCATGACTGTATTTCTTTGGTGATCTTGGTCACTGAGCTCTTTGCTTGTGATCATCTCTCAGCCCTTGGCTTCTGCAATGCGGTGGGTGTGGTGAGATAGTAAATTGGAGATGTGGACCTCTGCAGTGCCAGCGCTCCCTGTTTCCAGCTAAGCATCCTCCTCCTCACTCCCAAAACCTCTATAGTCCCTGACAGCTTCCTCCCCATAGCTGCTCTTCACGGGACCTCTGTTGGGGGAAAAGCAAATCTGGTGAGTTAGTCAAGAACATATGGCTTTCATTAAGCACACTTGCAACATGAGAGCTATAGAAGAGTGTGTTGTTACAGTAACTGAAATCCACTAGTTTGCTGACTTTCTCTGCCTGGTGATTGCTGCTTGCTGCCTTGAGTGATGCTTAAAGCACAGCTTATTTGTCTATTACTTTTGCAGCTAACATCGCCTGCTTGTTTGTCCTTTGGGAGCAATATACATGGGATAAAGATAACAGTTTTATGTGCAGTACATGTAAAGTTTGAATTTTCTGTGATAACATTTGTTTTTTACAAAACAAGAGAAATTTTAATTTTTTTTTCTATGAACCTAAAAATTCTGCTTGATTAATATGTTGCAATTATATATATACATATATATTTATTTTATTTTTCAAGTTTTTGAACATGACCTACAAATAGTTTAGTTACAGTGCCTCAGCTTTGTCATGCTGGCTGCAGTGTAGCTGGTGTGTCATTAGTTATCCTGTAATGTATCCTTACTGTACAGTATTGCTCAGTAGCATCATTTGACATAATGCTGTGAATGCTGTGCTCATTCCTGTAGCATCCTGCTTTAAGCTTTCCTTCAAGTTGACCTTTTCCAAAGCCTGCACTGTTCTTTCTTATTCTGCTGTTATAGGGGTAAATAATGACAGTGTTAGTCTTAAGATCTCTTTTTATGATTAAAGAATAGAGTATGTGTTAAAGAATTGAATGGGTGTGACAGCAAGACCTGTTGCCCAGAGAATGCACACATTAAAAAAGAGAGATATGTTCATGTCCTGCCTGCAGTTTCTGTTGCAAATGTACTTTCATTCATTCATTCAAAGATTGCAAAATGTGGACGTGAAAGTAGACTTTTGAGCTGTTTTGCTGCGTTTTAGTTGTAATTTTGTATAAAGTTTTTTTTTTCTTGCATTAAACTCAGAACAAGCTGAAATAGCACTTCACAAAAAAGAAGTGTGAGCAAAAAAAAAATCACTTTTTTTAAAAAAAAAAAAAAACACTGGTTACTCCTCTAAAATATTTAAGGGATAGCTTAGGGAGTGCTACATAATGAACTAAGGAATATACAGTCATATCTGTTTATTGTTTAGAATTCCACTGTATCCGATCTGAAATTTGTTTATGAAATATGTCATAAGTGTTACGGACAAAAAGGCAAATCTTGTGCTTATAACCACACCCTTTTGAGAAAAAAAGCTAAAAACAGTATTGTGCTTTTTTTCCCCCCATTAAATATGCCGGGTTTGATTTGTCAGTAAGGCAATGTCCAATATAAACAATGTAAGTTGCTATAGGGTAAGTTTAACGTAAATGTTTTGTTCCCACCCTACTGATGTTGGTCAGGGAGGTCTGTAACCAGCACTGGGAATAGTGAGCTAAGCCTGCTGGATGCTGTGACATCACTTGTGCACTGTTAGTTAAGGGTGTGGCGTACGGTCACTGTCTGGGTCTTCTGTATGATTTCACATTTCCAATTAAGTGAAAGTGACTGGTCTGGCTTTGGGCATTGCAGTAAACTCTTTAGCTAAGACAATGGCGTCTTGTTGTTGTTTTGCTCCTGTGTACTTGTGCAAGGAGTGAAAGTGCTGAAACTGCAGAGATATCAATAGAACCTAATTTGTCTGTTCAATTAATGCATGCAACTTTACTGCCCGCAATATCTAGGGAGATTTTCCAGTATACAAGAAATAAACTAAAGTCATATTCCCAGGTACACAGAGCACTCAATCAAATCGATGGTAGAAGCATTTAAAGCGTTATTAAATATATAGCAAAGAAAAATATACTTGCGCACTATCCCAGATGCACATTTATATAAATAGAAAAATCTCAGGCACTCACTGCGATTGTTTCCAGGCAGATTTATTGCAACGTTTCGACCTGTTAAGGTCTTTATCAAGCAGTGAGTGCCTGAGATTTTGCTGACCCATGCTCAGTAGCACCCTGGGCTGAATTGTTGTGGCTGAGTGCGACTCTACCTTTTTTTCTCTATGCACATTTATATAACTGGAAGTTATTTAATTGTGCCATTAAAGTGTACTCTACTTACCACGTCAAGGCAAAAACCTCGTAGGTGAGTCCTGTGCTATCAATGCACCTTGTAGCTTCCAGGTAAAAGGTACAATATCTAAGACAGATAGGGGTATTTTTTCTAAACCGTAATAGGGAACACATGGGATGGGCGGCAGCACTGTAACATAGCTGTGTAATACAAAAGCAAATCCAAACATGCAAAATTAAGCCCTGCGCTCAAACTCTCACTACCCTTGGACGGCAGCAATGACTATTGTACACATCAGCCCTGATACATACAGTAAAAATCAAAGGATAAAGTTACTTGTGCACTATTCCAATTCGCTATGCACATTTAAATAACCTGAGGTTTTTATGATATATATGTTGAAATTCACTTTTATAATACAAGTTTGAATTTCTCTATTACTAATTTTTTGTGTAATACCCATGGGAGAAAAGCTAAACATTGTCTTTGATCCTCTTTATTTCATCGCTATTTTTAGTCTCCTTTAAGACAAGGTAAATTTGAGGTCAAGTAAATAATTAATTGATGGGCTCTCCCATTATGATGGTGAGTTGTGGATAAGAAAAAAAAATCCTTTTGCATTTTTTAGTACCTTTTTATGTCAGAAATATTATTGCATAATTTAATATATTGTTTTCAAACTTTATTGCCTTAAAAGCTTCTGTGGGTTAAATTGCAGTTTTGCCTAATCCATTGCAAAAGAAAAAAAATATATCTATATTTGTGTGTTTTCATTTCAAAATGAAAACTTAAAATTAAATGCGTTCCATAAAAGTAGAGTTTGAATTGTTGCTAAATTGTTTCAAGCTCTACCAAGTCCAATCAGCATTAATATTTTATAACCTGGTTGTCTATGCGTGTTGGTATAAAACTGTTAGCATATTAGATTGAAATCGAAGTGTGGATTTTGCCTGTAAAGTCCACTGTCCACACCCAGATGAAGTGCAGTCTTGGTAAATATTCAATTACTGCAGAATAGGTTGAGATATAATAACTGACAACCACTTCAGAAAGTTACACCTTGCTCTGGCAATATAATGGGTAGAAAGTACTTTTCTCAAGATAGATAGATATATCTTTTTATTTTATTTTTCATATAACAATAAATTGATTTTTTTTCACATCACAGTATAACACTTTACACTAGGATTGTAAACAGTGTTTTTAATGTCTAGCGAGTTTTGCTGCACAACATAAAGAATAATGGATTTGATTCTTACCGATACAAATAGATTTTTTTCTTTTAGAGTGGTGTGGGTGGACACGTTTTTTTTTGTAATTAATACTGCCGTTTTCTGGAAATATAATTTTGTTGGAAGCATAGGCTTCTGCCTCTTGTTAACTTTACGAGAATATAGAACATGTCTGTTTAAATTTAATCCAACATTCAAAACAAAATAATTGTTTTGGATGTTAGAGATGTCATGATAAATACAGAGTGTATATATATGTATGTGTATATATATATATATATATATATATATATATATATACGTATATATAAACCTTATATTAGACAATCATGAACAGCTGTTGGAGGGCAGAGTATGAAATTGGAGATATGAATTGTCAGTTACCCCTCACTGACAAAGCCCACCAAAGGCTGAACAGTACAGATGTACTGTACTCTGATGCGGTGAGTCTGAACTAACTTTTTTGGTGGAATCTGTCCAATATGCAAATGGCAGTGGTTCGCTCCTAGCATGCTTGAGTCCTGAGTGGAGTCTACGAAAAGGCAAGCTATTTGAGTCCATTCGCAATGTTCACCTAGCTCTGTTTTGCTCTGAGATGTGTGAGTTTACAGACATATGTAATATTTAAGAATAAGACCTGGTATGTTTTGGTGATGTTATCCTACAAATGATGATTTACATACATGGAGTTCTATTTCAAATTCTTAAAGGCTTACTTACTTCAAACTGATTGTTAACCCATGTTATTTTGCTCTACATGGCATAAAAGCTATTGTCTCTCACTGCACTCCCTTGGGGAAAAAAAAACTATAAAAAAGGCAAACACTTACATGAAATCCAGTGCCAGGGAACGTTCTCCCTGGAGCGTTCCCTGCTTACTTTTTCATCATGTCGCATCATTCTGTTTTGGTCCAAGGTCCAATCATAAGCTTTTCATAGAGAATCATTGTTGCACATTGGAAGCATGTGTGGGATGCGCCCCAACTTGGAGTGGTCATAGGGCCAAGGGTTGGACTGGAGGCAGTGAACAACATTTTTGGGGGAATGAGCTCAATGTTAGAAGACAGGGAGTGTTTCTGAAAGGAGAGACCAACTAGAGTATTGGATTGCGTGCAAGCAAGCTGTGTGCACACACTCCTATAGGCTTCACATTACAGAAGCACTAACGGAGTTCCCTTGTGCCTAAGTCATGCGTGGCAGACATGTAATTACACACTGGCACAAAATCAGAGAATTTTTGTATTGGCATCATTTGAACTTAAACACTGCACATACAAAATGCTCGCACCATGACCACATCTGAAAGCAGAAGTGATTGTGGTGGTTGGAGTAACCCTTTAAGCAAGAGCAAGCTGTATGAGTTTTCTGGAATTATGATTCCCTGATTGTCATTACAAGATACAATGGGATGGTGACTTTAATCCAATTTGTAAACAATGTAAGGCATTAACTTAGTTTATTTCATAGTAGAGTAAGTACTACGTGAGACATGGTGTCCAAGAGATTTTGGGTTTCAGAAAGCAATGAATGGATAGATGCAATGCCCTCTCAACTGTATTGACAATAGACTGTGGATAAACCAGGAGCAGAACATGCCAGTCACATACATTGCAGTTAATCACACGTCTTTTGGTGCAGCTTCTTTGAGTTCTGGAAGTGGACAGTGTTTGTAAAAAGAACTGTCTTGTGATTGTATGATTACTGTCTTGTATAATGTTTACTGAACGTATTGGCTTTGCATATCTATCTCTGTGGATCTCCATCTGTTGTAGAACATTCTCCATAATCATTGCTGTCAATGTCTGGCTGAGAGTTATATAAGTTTTAGTCCTAAATGAGACATTCAGTTTCAGTTTTACGTAGTGTTGCAGGGATGCAGAAGGACGGTAGTGGAACACAATATTATATTGAGTGATAACACCATGTCTAATGCAATTCAGGGGGGGACAAACACCAGGAACTAGAGAACTGTGGTTCGATCGAATTATGGCTGCCAGTGTGTTCACTTTCTTTTGTGTTTTATATACAACTCTGGAGAGTTTTATTGATATTCACAAGCTCGTAATGACATTTCAACAAGACTGGAATAGACAAGAAAAATGACGAACAAGTAGCATTACACGTTGAGAATCCTGCATATTTTTTTTATATAGGAATTAAACTATACAGGCTAACATTCATGTCTTCGAACATGGCTAATAATGTGGGCAAAAAGGCAGCGAATATAAGGCATGGTTAAGGTAAGCTAAGTGTTAGTAATAATAGATTAGTAGATAACTGCTATACCATGGATGAGTAAGTCCTACGAGTAGATGTCAAATAGTCACTAAGGTTAGTAGGCCACTGTGAATCAACAAAAATATAGTGTTACAGCTGAACAGAGACATCATGTATGTAAGCATCTGATGGTAAAAAAAATAAAAAACAAAACGCTTGACTAGTGTGGTTCAGCTGTCTGGAGAGTTCTAAAGAGTACTTACAGTATTTTAGGTTGCTTCTTAAATGTGTCAATCTGGCACTAAATTATATTAATCTGTCAATCACTGATACAAGTTGTTGATTACAATTGCGTTGCTCATTTATGTGAGAACATATGGTTCAACAGAAGTAGATTGAAAGAAGCAATAATGTAAAGGTACACATAACTGTTGTTTAATATCTTACAGGTCTTGTGAATTCTGATTGATTAACTAAAATGCTTAATTGCATTATTGATAACCATGGTCTTTATATCTTGTAGAATGTTTTAACAAATATGACGATTTACAATTTTTTTTTTTACATAACTGTTTTTCTAATACATACATTGTAAAATTGTATATTGCCACCTGCTTAATTGTAAATTATTGTAATTCTGCACCGGTTAAACTATGCTATATGCTGTATGTAAATATACTTCGAAAGGCCACTACATCTTTAACAAATGTTGAGATCTATCAGAAAATGAAACTAATAATAGCTGTTTCTTGATACTTTCACTCAATGATTCTTGAGTTAGTAATTTATTCACCATTTTCATGGCATACAGATGAATGTTTTTTGGACAGGAAGTTGTAACTCAGCAACATTTTTTAGATCAAAATTTTGGACACCTCTGGTTTAACCCCTTAAGGACAAAACTTCTGGAATAAAAGGGAACATGGCACACATGTCATGTGTCCTTAAGGGGTTAAACATTTTTTTAACACTTCTTAACTGTGCAAGTGACAGCCCAGAAACAGTTTAAGCATGGAAGCAGTGACCCATATTCTAGATTTGGTTTGTAGTAAAATGTGAATTGAAACCAGGTCCATATTGGATTGAATTGAACTTTTACGATCGGAAGTATTTTCTTATGAGCTAGCATGACCAGTTTTGTATTCTATTTTTTATTTTATTTTTAATTGCAAAATTATGAAGCAATGAGCTCTATTGACATGGGCCTTTTTTGTTAATATTCTGTATGTCAATTAATTGCTATCAGATATTATTATTATTATTATTACTATTATTGGCATTTATATAGTGCCAGCATATTCTGCAGCGCTTTACAATATTATCAAGGAGGAAATGTAACAATAGATGAGACAATTATAAAATGTTACAGTAACAATAGGGTGATGAGGACCCTGCTTAAAAGAGCTTACAATCTGGTTATCCCCATTCTACAATAATAAAGTACTGCAAAATAAGTTGGCACTATATAAATGCTAATAATAATAATACATAATAAAATATGAAGGGAAACATAATTAGTTAGGCAGACTTCTTCAGATGTGCAATCGCTGTTCATCCAGAAGCCTAAGGAAAATAACATTCCCATATAATGAACCTGTCACATTCTAACATGATAATGTTCTACATTATTTCAACAAAGCATGTTGTGTTCTATTTTCAATCCACCATTTACACTTAGTACTATGGAATTTCATTTTGATTTAGGTGACATTTGTTTCCCTGCATTTTATTTATTGACTGGTACTAACTTTTTAAACATGAATTGTGTCCCAAGGTGTTTTAATGCAATTCATAACACGCAGTTTATACGATCTTTATACCTGTATTCATTAATTGCTACATAGATAAAGCTCCATTTTATATATTTATTAATTATTTTAATTGGTGTAGCCTTGCAGTAAAGTGGAAGAGGGGGCATCTATAATAAATGTCCTAGCTTATGCTCTTTGGGGTATTTATTTTCTTTTTTTAAATCACTCATTATTTCTGGAGTTGCCTAGATCACTAATATTTAGAAATATATACATGCCATGTGTAGAATCCGCTAAGTGATATATGATATCAGTGAATCTCATAGCAATATTTGTATTGAACTCACCTTTCTTCCCCAACTCTTAGATCTCTTAGAACCCAATAACCCTTATTTTTCTTCTCACGTCTCTGTACATGCAGGTTATCAATTTGCCCCTATAGTTTGGATGTTTACTCATGGTAAAACAATGATCTACGCTGATCATCTATTATTCCTATTTGCGTTCTAGTACCATACAGAATTAATTTTCTTGTTCCTTAAACTCATATATCTTTGACAAAGTGTACAAGTCATCCATGAAGATTGAATTAGTTGAAAGCCGAAGACATCGGTCACATTCATGCACATCTATGTATAATAATACAAATAGTTATATGCAGATGCTTATACATTTTATGGATAAAACTATTTTGTTGTGTGTGTTTAGTGTATAGAGAAGAACTTTTAATTTACTTAGTGATACTTGTTTTCTCACTGTTAGGTTTGTTGGTGTTAAGTTAACCACAAAGACACCATTGGTTAAGGAAGCTGGAGTCACCAACATCCACTGTGAAAGTATTCAAGCTTCAACCAGGATTGTTCTATGAACTTAAAATACATGTTTGTCTAGGAATTGCTGCATAGGGCCAAAGTTTAGTTATGGGATTAACACATGGATTACGTCTAGTTATGTGTTACAAATAAGTGCTAGAAGGATGAGAGCTGGAGTTATGGAATCATAAATCGATGGAATGCAAGCAAACAAAATGTAGAGATTTTGCATTACAAAGTGTTTGTACTAATAAACATAAATCTTTAAACAACTATATTAAACAACCTTATACCCTGTCTGATAGAATAAACATCATTGTTAAACTCCACGTCGTAGTGAGACCACTAGTTACATCACACAATAATTATTTTGGGGGCCAGGCTTTGTTAAAACAAATTACACATTTTGAGGTCTTCTCACAAACCTTTCCAAAATGCCCATGTCACTGCAGTGCCTATACATGTGTCCCCCATTTTTGTCCATAAATGGGTACACTCTAAATCCTGATTTATTGGTGGTGTAGGAAGGCAACTTTGAGAACCACTGCCATTTTGCAGATATGCAACAGAGAGAGTTTATGGCTGTGAAACTATAAGCCACTTTTCTTGTGTTTTTTTTTTCTGTTTAATTTTCATTGTTTTACATTAAGGGATTTATATTGTTAGAGGAGATAACCCAATAGCTGTTGTCCCTATGGAATAGCAGAAGGATTTTCATCAGAAGGTTTACTGTATTGTGCATCGGTGGATTATAGCCCAGTCTTTACTCTCCAGAAAAAAATCTAATCTGTCTGCATTAATGGAGATTCCTTGATACAGAAGCAGTCTTTCTTTTATACATATGGTCACATTTCCAAAATATACCACTGGGCTGTTAAATGGTTTTGAAAAACATAGGAAATTCATTTTGATCAGCAAACTCATCTTATAGAAAAAGAGGTCAAGAGAGCCCAGTTCTAACACGCTTACATGCTGGTGTTTTTTTTTTTTAAAGAATCAAACATGTTTGATTACATACAAACAGTATACTGTTGGACTCATTAATCTTGGTTGGATCGTCTTGTGACTTTAATACTAAATGGCTCCTTGTGATTTTTTTTCAAAGTGGGTGAAACATTGTATTCTCGGTGGTGACATTTTTTGCACTATCTCTACAAGGGTTTACAACTGACTCTTCCTTTTTGGTTTTCACTGTAACAACTGACTTAGTATTCTGCTGCAATATTAGTTGTGTTGTCCTTTGTACACTATTTGATGAAAAAAAAGACAATTCATTGCAAATGATCTCTGTTACAAATCCGTTACAGTACTTGGTTTAACAACTGTAGTGAGACAAAGACTTGCTCCGAGGCCTTTTCAAAGCCATTAAGGAGAAAAAGTTGAGCTATCCAACAACACATAATAGAGTTGGAACAAGATTTTACCATTAACTTCGTGACATGAAACCCGATAGCCTGTTGCTTTCTTTTCTTGGCTGTCACTGCAAATGGTTAAGGCTGTTTCTTAGTCTTTCTTAGACGAGGCGAAACATTCCTGCAATCGGTATATGACATAAGTATATAATGCAACGGCGGCTAGCGTTCAATGGGGTGCTTACATTTGACATCGTTATTAATTGAACTATGAAATCAAAACAGGAAAAAGTTTGCTTGATAAAGGAACATGTAATTGCTGTGTGTACTCCTATGAAAGCAGCAGTTATTATTTTTATTTTAATATTAATGATAACATATATTCAGCCTCTTACAGTTGGATTAGTCAAATATAACTCTATGCCAGGGGTACGCAAAATGTAGAGCCCCAGATGTTCTAAAGCTACAACTCCCATGATGCTTTGCATGCCTTTAGAATGTTTTAGAATGACAAAGCATCATGGAAACTGTAGTTCTACAACATCTGGGGATATAGCTACTAGGGCACCCCTGGTCTAAGCACTATAACCACTTTAGCTCAGAGCCTTCTGTTGCAGATTTTTGTAAAACAGTTTTTGAGGGCTTTAACAAAAACTGTGGCTCTCCGGGTTAATAAAGTCGCTGTACTGCAGCTCAATAAGCGGCTATCAGCATAAACCTGTCCAGCTTAGCGCAGTAATGATGAGCTGAGAGCAGGTAAGCACAGGGCTCTCAGTGTTTCACTGCTTTCCAAAGTTGCTGTATTATCACTTGTGATAAAATACCGAAGCAGAGATTTTCAGCTCAGTTTTCAAACCCAATTATTTTTCAGTGCAGTCAGAGGTTTTTTTTTGTGTTAAATGTTGTTATTTGAATTCTTTCATGAAATTCAAGGTTTTTGTTGTAACGGGTATATATTTTATGGTTAAAGATGAGTTTATAAGGGCATCAGTCCAAAGGCTCTATTTGGTATGTGAATAATCCCACCTTTCATTTATTTTGTAATTCTATTAAACTTACACTTTTTGTTAAAATCCTGTTTGTTCTCTCTCTCTTTCTCTTTTTTTTTTTTTTTTTTTTTTTTTTTACCACCAGCTAATTTTAATTGTTGGTTTTAAGTCACACTGAGGAAACAAAATCCATTTTGTATGTAACTTTGCTGTTTCTGCTACTCCACAGTTTGGATATGTTGGATTTTTCTCACGAAATAAATCAGATTAAGTAGAATTTCAATTACAGATTCAAACAGTAACTTTTTTAGCGTTGTTTTTTTCCCTTAAACATACAAACCTATCCACACCTTTAAAGGGTTACTCCAAGTACCTTAACCACTACATGCTGTAGTGCTTTTGATGCCAGGAGTACCGTGACCCAGCTCTCCAATAATGTAGCAAACCGTGTATTAATGGTTTGCCTTCTTACTTGGGTCCCCTCGTGCTCCTAAGCTATTTCTCCTCCTGTTGACGGCAGAGCTTAAAAAAAGTTGGAAGCTGATCCAGACACCATTCAGTGACTGAACGCGTCAGCTGTTCATTTCAGCCAATGAATTGGCACACTGTGCAAAATAATTGCACAGAATTGACATTAACCAGCCCTGAGCTCTAGTTCCAGGCTAGCTGATGACATGGTTCTGCCAAAGATGAAATTATACCTCCAGCAGTTAATGGGTTGAATTCGGCATGGGCAGTTTTTCACGGCAAAACACTGCACATTCAGACTCCAGGCACCATGACCACTGAAGTGTCCATAATGCTAGGAGTAAAAGCTAGTGCTACTTAACTTTCAGTTTATTTACCACTACCCATTTATCTTGTACCCAATGTCAGAGAAGTCCATACAAACTTTCAGGCCTACCAAAGTTTAATAAGTAAAATTAAAGAAATCCTCACAGATCAGTGTCTGTGGCAGAAATAAACTCAGAGAAACTCTTCCATTTAATTTTGAAGAAGAGAGTGTGATAATTTGGACTATTTCAGCCAATCACATTGCTATGTTGTATTCCCATGTACAATTTTTCATAACACCAGCATCCTGTTGATCATAGAATGGTAGATGAGTGTGTTCAAATTACAGCCCTATATGTTTGAAAATTGGCCCATCTTTGCCCATATGTGATGTTAATTAGTAGTGGGGATTATTCACTTGCTTAAAAGGGTTACCTGCTTTTTTTGGTTTTAGTTTTTCACACTCACATTATTCATGTATGATGAGAAAATAGCTGTGTGGATGACTCAGGGGTTCAGTTAAATTTTATTAGCATTCTTTTTTAATCAATTTTTCAGGTCAAGACAAAGGTGATCTTTATGTTAAATCCTGGTTTGAAAAACTGACCCGGCTTGGTTTCAGGAATACATTAACATTTCTTAGTTACCTAGTAAATAGCAGACTTGACATTCAAGTACTAGGGTAGAGTTCTCTCCAAGACAGCTACTTTACCTGACATTGTTTGTTAAAATATAAAATGGAATAAAATAATCTGGATTTTTCAAATGTAAAAATAAAAACATAATGCACATTTTATATCACGATAAGAGTTCATCCTGAAAATGTAGGTAACAATGAAATAAACTTTCAAAGGACATTTTAGTGGTTAAAACATTAATGGAATTATGAAAGAGACACAGTGTTTTCTGGTACATAAGACAGGATCAAGGGTAATAAGATTTAAGTTATATAACAGAAAATGAGCAGACGAGATAGGAAAGAATCGTTGCCATAGTAATTTAGTAGTTTTGCACATGGGCAGCTCACATTGATACAATATATTTCAATCACCAGATACGCAAGCAGAGTCTCAGGATTTTTTTTTTTTTACTTATTTTTAAAGGAATTTAATATAATAGAGCACTATGGATCCAAGTAGATGATTAATCTTTGATGCAAAACAATTTCGTAAAAAATAAAGGGTTTTACAGATTTCTGTTCGTCACATAAATTGGATTTTTGCTTTTACGATCCTGACTGAAGGCTGTGTGCTCATTTTATATAGAAAAGTTCAATTTTTAATAAATATAACAATAAAATGTCACACTCACTATATGCAATAAAATCTTTAGTATGTTGTGAAAAAAGACACAATTTACAACTTGGACATAGAATTTCTCTGGTGTTACAGCCATGTATGTGTCATAAAAATATATAATTATTTTTCCTATTCAAGTTTAATCTAACCTGTTGTAATTCATCACCTACTTTCAACATATATATGTATCAGTTTGGTCAATCCTGGGATCAAAGGTACACGTCATTCCTATTTATTTATTTTGTTCGGGGGTGGTACAAACCATTTTGGAAGCCATTTATTTTGATCTCTCTGAGTTTGAGTTATTTCTGTGAAAATATACCTCTTAAGTTTACTTTTGACTTAGTCATCAGATTTTTTTTTTTTTACTTCATAATGATTATTTCTAGAATCCATCCCACAAGTTGGAAACAGTGCACTGTTGGCTGCATCTGCCATTTATCCCAATCAAAGCATCTCTGTCAGAGTTTGTGATCTTTGCATAATTTACAAAGACCCCTGACAATTACTACTCCGCTGGCAGTGCTGTGGAAGAGGAATAAAGGGAAAGGAGAATTATAATAAATGCAGGGGCACAACTGAAAAACCCAATATGTTTGGTGCCTGTGCCGAGAGTCCATATCCTTGTTCCACAGAATCCAAACCAATAGAAGAAAAGTAATAATACTCCAGCCCATAGCATTTCATGGTGTGATGCTGCTTTTTTCAGTCCTCAAAAAAAGTGGACAATACTTCAACACAAAAATGTGTCTATATCAAGCTTGATAAAGACAAATTTTTGTGTTGAAGCTTTGTCCACTTTCTTGGATGAATTAATAAATCACCATTACACCATAAACATGCTATGTGCTGGAGTGTCATTGCTTTTCTTTTATTGGTTTGGATAATAGGGAAAGGTGAGTTATACTTACCTGAACCTATCCCTCGCAGCCCTTTGCCATCTCCTTCCTGACTGTCCTCTTCAGCTCCTGGTGCTTCATCTGCAAGGAGCTAACATCAGGATCCTCCATAGATCTGAGGTCTATGGAGTATTCTGCAAAACCGCGGGATCCTCCGCAGAAAGAGCTCTATTTTGCCCTCAGTCTTCACCTTTTGTCATACTTTGTCAAGTGTAGTAAAAATACGAAGACATTTTAGTCCCTATTTTGTCTTAGTATATCTTTTGACCAAGTTGGAATATCACTGAAATTACAACAAAATCAATGTGAATATTTCATAAAAATGTTATCTTTATGAAATACTAATTTCCGATGGGTGAGGTATTAGAGATGATTTAATGCAATCTATTCTCTTGCAATTATTTGCAACTAGAGAGCTTTCCTACATAGTTGAGTGACTGAATTTTCGAATTTCTTAATTTAACCTTGGGCCATGACCTTGGGCTTATAGCCTACCTGTTCTAACCTTTACCTGGATATGTTAGTAATTGGTGTGTCATTCCAGTATTAATGGTTTTGTTACGGTTATTATGATCCCTTTACTGCTTTTGTAGAACTCCTGACTCAGAATATTGCTGGTAAATGAAGCTGTATCAAGATTCAAACAACCTTGTTTGTAAGGTCAGAGTGTTCGCAGAGAAGGATGCATTTGAATAATAAGAAAGTATATCATTACCATGTTCACTCTCATTGAATGAAATCTTGAAATTATACCACCTGCTGCTGCTATGTTAGTTACATTGTATAATTTTTTTTAACATGGTCTCAAAAGCTCTCAGTTCTTGATGATGACTGTAAACAACCTTTTTTCCCCTTCTCTTCAGGTGGGTGATTGAGACGTGTAAGCCTTTATGTAGGGATACTATATCCACTATGCTTTCAGGGACACATATCACAAATACATATTGATGGGCAGCACATAAGAAGGATTGCCCTGTAGTGTGTTGAATTCAGAAGAAGGTATATAAGATAAAGTAATTAGGCAATGAAGAATCCTGCAGAATATGCATTCTACATACTGCACAGCTACCCTGTTACATGCATTTTCATAAATATGACAAAATTATATGAGTCCCTGAAAACATGGTGGATCTGGTTACGTTTCTTATATCCGACCATTAAATGCCATCCTTTCTACTAAGTAAAACAAAATTTTGCATTTAGAGTGCAGAATTACCCTTTTTTTTCTAATTAACTAATGCTGTTATTTGTGCATTTTTTGGCACCTTGGTGAAAAGCCCCTTCTCTCTGTGATCAATGAATGTTGATAATCCCCAGAGATTGTTACTTAGGAAAGTCGGTACTTATTGCAGAATAAAGAAGTTCATCAGCCTCCTCCCGTTTGCTATTCATTTGGTAATGTCTACCAGACGATTGCTATTTTATCACTACTTTCAGTGGTGTTTCACATACCACAAAAAGACACATGTTCGAACCACCTGCAAATAAGTATGGCATATACATACATATATATGTTAAGCTAAATTGTATTAACTAAATATGAGTAGGTGTTGTTCTGCTTGTTATAGTTTGCTGATGCATTATAGAAATTGTGTTGTCTGTGATTGAGTTCAAAATGACCAAACGTGCAACAATGCATACTGTCACATCCATGGATCTATCTTTTGGCCACATATCTAGTTACCTTGTCCTCCTTGTCCTCCTTTCTCAAATGTAACATTACTATTAAGTCTTTCTTTGCAAGGTAGCCTTAGTCTGTAAAATAACTAATTCAATTAACTCTGGAAAGAAGATTGATAAGTATGCTAGAATCTATACATTTATTTGCCATGAGTCCAACTCGTCTGGTTACAAATACTTGTCTGGTAGTCCACCCATTGTACAGCACTACAGAACTTGTTGTCGCTTTATAAATAATTATAATAAATTAAGCCAAGTGACAAACATCTATTGGTATATTAGTAGGAGATACAGGTGATCTTTCATGTCAGTAAGACTGCAACTTATATTTTATTCAACAATGGACAAATGGTACGTGCTTTCTATGTAGATAACTAAATCAAACCCCGTTATACAATATTATATTTTTTTACTAAGTTTATAGGTAAATACAAAAGATACATATGTTCCGGTAATAAAAAAAAATATTAAGTACATGACCCTTGTCCCCAAAAATATTTCCTATAAATTACATTTGTAAGTGATTAGCCCTGCACTATGTCTTCAGCTAAAAAAAAAAAGACATAGTTTCATTATTGTGAAACTGTTGTATCTAAAACTTTTTCTAAAGCAGAAGTGAGTCATGAGTGGATTTAAGACATATTTCACAAGTACTGGCTGAATCACTAAGCCACATCTATTTAATTACAGGCCGTAACACACAGATTTTAGAAAATATGTTCTGCCACTAGAAATATATTTTCCACAGTTTATAGACAAGGTATGCAAGTAATTGTGACACAACTTAGGATCAAGAAGCTATTAACCCACTAATTAAAAAATAATATCCCTGTATATTATGTTTTTGCAAGTATTTTTACTATTAATATATATATATATATATATATATATATATATATATATATATATATATATATATATATATATATATTAAATGCTGTTTAAACAACTGCATAGACTCTGACAAAACCACCTCTTCAAGCAGAGAAATTCACATCCTTACTGTTCTTACTTGATAAAACCATTTCCTTTGCCTTAGACAAAATCTCTTTTCTTCTAATCTAAATGTGTGTTCTCTTGTACTATATATGGTCCTGTTTATGAACAGATTTCCAGACAGTGGTTTGTATTTCCCCCGAATATATTTGTATAATCCTATTATATTCCTTCTAAGGCACCATTTTTCTAAACTAAAGAGATTTACATTTGTTAACCTTTCTTCATAACTAAAATACTAAATTCTTTTGATCAATCTTGTAGCCCTCCTTTTCACCTTTTCTAGTGCCATAATATATTTCTCTAGAACAGGTGGCCAAAATGGCACAACATATTAAAGATGTGATCTAGCCAGTGATTTAGAAAAAGGCAAAATTATATTCTCATGCCGCGAATGCCCCTATTTATACATGACGATACCTTAATAGCCTAGAAACTGCTGATGGACATTGCACATGGTTGCCTAATTATCAAAATTGGATATGTTTAGAGGTAGTGGGACAAATCATTTCTGGCTGTATGAGGGTATAAAGTGCATAATCATTATCAGGGTTATTCACTAAAGTGAGAATTGTGGGGAATTAAAAAATGAATCTCAAATTTAAAGGGATCCTATAGTGCCAGGAAAACAAAGCCGTTTACCTGGCACTATAGGTTTAAAAGGTGCCTCCCTCGCACCCCACTCACATGGGGCTAAAGGGGTTAAAACCCCTTCAGCCACTTTCCTGAATCCTTGCCAATGTCCCTGGGCGCTGGGTCAGACTCTGCACACGCTCCTCACACTCCGACGTCAGCCGGTGGGGGAGGCCTAATGCACATGCGCGACAATGTCCGTACTTGTATTAAGATTTCCCCATAGAAAAGCATTATTCAATGCTTTCCTATGGGGAAAATCTGACGCTGGAGGTCCTCATGCAAAGCGTGAGGACATCCAGCGTCAGATAATGAACCAAAGGTCTGTTTTGATTCCGTAAGCACCCCCAGTGGCTTTCTACTAGACAGCCACTGTGGGCAGACTTAGAGCTGCAATGTAAACATTGCAGCTCTCTGCAACTGCAATGTTTTACATTGCAGCACTAAGTGCAATAGGGACACAGCACCCAGACCACAGCACTCCCTTTAAGGCCACAATAGCTGAATGGTAAACATCTTCAAGTCAGCTATGTTTCCCATTTACCTATTGTTGCCTTAAAGGAACATTAAAGCATTAGAAATAGAAACCTTTATTCCTAACTTTAGAGTGTTTTCCTCTTAATTTATATTCAACCTCCCCCACCCCAAATTTTAATAAAGAGTAGAATAGAAGGTATTGCATACAAAGATATAATACCACGCTCACACAAGTATCACCACAGTGTAACTTGTTGGATGCACAAAATTATTTTGTTTTTATAGCACAGCTAAAATGAAAAAAAATAACAAAATAAAAAACTTGAACTGGAGACGTGCTCAAAGGGTGATATCATTAACATAAGTGTCTAAAAGTGTCATAGCTTATCCAGTGATCATAATGTGATAAAGACAATTTAAACAAATGTGAATGCATACTGATATTGCAGAAAACCGGATATAAATCACCCTCCTTATCTGTTGTAGAGTATAAGCAGCAAGATTCCCCAGGAATAAATTATAAAATCTTGAAATAATATCATTGCGTGATGTTGCTCCAAAATATACCCTTTTTCCAGTGCCGAGATTGAGTCCCTGCTGCTGCTTGACCCCCCTCCTGTGATGTCACACTGACTGTTCTAAATGGCCAATCCAATGCTTGTCATAGAAGAGCATTGAGGACGAAAAGCACGTGTGGCCAGCTCTACACTCGTCCAATGAAATAGAAGCTAGCTGTGAGAACCTAGTTTGGCTTGGTTCTCACAGCAGAGGCGCCTCTAGTGGCTGTCAGGGAGTCAGCTGCTAGAGGCATATTTAACCTCACAGTTTAAGTAAGCATTGCTATATGTACTAAAAGGCAATGCTTTATTTTGGAGTGTTAAACTAAAGTACCACTGCACCCACATCACTTCATTGAGATAAAGTGCTTTTAGTGGTTCTTTAAATTTGAAATTCACTTTGAATTATCTTTGGATTTCTGACAATCCTCAAATTACCCTAGGCATACATTCTTTCTTTTTAATATCTGCTGTTTAATTGTTATGTAAATGTGCAATTATACATGTGTTGAATAGATACACTGTCTCAAAAAACTGCTACACTTCATACTGATAAACACTTAAATCATAGCAATATGGAGAATAAGGTTTTTCTTCCACATACCCTAAAATTGCTATCTTTCTAATCTGTCCCTTGCTCCCAAGTTGCAGCATTTTTGTCTCCTGTGGTTTAGCTGTAGACTATGTTTTATGAACAAGCATGTTTAGCTATGCTGTTCTGTCGAATTGAGTGGACTCGTCGTAGGTTTCTGCGAAAGCTTCCACAGTTATCACATGCATGCATTGCCATGATAAGCTTCAGTGAGGAAATGCATGAATGAAGCTACATGCTACCTGGAAGAAACTGTGTCACAGGATAACACTGTACCGCAGGCAAGAGACCTCATCGCAAAAATGCCTTTTATAAAAATCATGATTGACGATATTTGCTTCCAGCTTCTATTACTTTATGCAAATAGTTTTAATGTTAATTTTTTTGAGTGAAGCTAATTGTGTCTGGATCAGCCCCAGGCTCTGAAGCTTTTAGGAAAAACTAACTTCTCTGTTATGAATTCCAGGTTGCCTTCTGCCCCACAGAGGTGGCTACAAATAGCTATATATATATATATATATATATATATATATATATATATATATATATATATATATATATACATATATATACGCATATAAAGCTCTTCATGTCCAGCTGCTGTTACGTTGATTTTTATGAATAAAGCTAAACGAGTTGGTCTACACCGAGCTGCGGAGCATTTAGTATGCAGCTTAAATACAAATACCAGAATCCCTTCTGTTCTGTGCAATTGTTTTTTGTGCAACATGGAAATCTATGAAAGTATCAGTATTGTAATAAGGTTATTCAGCCGCTTCCTGGTCTGATAGCTTACTGCAGAAGCTGTAGCTCCCCATGTTTTGCTGCAAATACATGAACTTCAAATGTGAGTATTTTGTTTTTAGATTATTTTAATTTATTGCACGCTCAGGAACCAATTCTTGAGTGAAAGGTCAGATGCTTAGTGAAATACAATGATAAGAATAATAAAATGATAACCATTCTACAGGTATTAGAGACTTTTGACTTGCCTGAAGAACATCCCTATAGTTGCCCTTTAAGCCATAAAACTAATAGACAACCTGTTGCTACATTTATGTAATCTGATCAATTTGTTAGTCCGGAATCTTATGTAGGGATTTTGCTTGGCACAATCATTAAATTATAGTGATGGGTAAAAAGCATGTGCCAGAATTCACTCCAATGTACCGCCTTAAAACATTTTTTTGCATCATCTTTATATTGTGAAACAGGGAAGAATAACCTCTTCAACTCCGCGATCTGGAAAGAATGATCTATTTTGGGTTATATACAGTAGATAGCCGTATATTGGCTTGAAAACAGACTATGATTCAGCAAACTGTTGCTAAGGGAACCCCATAGAAATGTGGGCTGGAATCTAAGCGTGACACACTGTGTGCTAATTTGCATTTTGTCACAATGGATTGTGGTAGAAACATTGATTCTTCAGATTTCAGATTGCAGTTTTTTTTCTTAAATCCGTTTGCCATTGTGTGGATGCACACAGGTATTTCTGAAACTGCACGCCATAAAACAGTTTAACATTATAATTGCTTCTGTAAAAAAATGAGACATTTCTGTTTGATTACAAATTAGCAGCATGTGTCAGATCTCCGAGGATTAGCGTTTCCGTATGTGAGTTCTCCAATCCACATGTGACAATTAACAGCGTCTGAAATAGACTTGAGCAGTTCGGTGCCCAAATGGCAAATACATCTATCTCAAACATGGGAATATACTGTACCAGGGCAACAGTTTTACAAAAATAAATTCAGAAGTTAGGTGATTGATGAGGTTGAATTTCTGTATTTTAAGTTCTAACACTTCTGCTTGGCTACTTATTCAACAACAATTCTACAGGGCTCCAATCTATCAAGTTTGGTTTATTTTAGTACTCAAAGCATCCACGCATTTGCTGCATTGTGTGAGATATGCTACAGTTTTTTTACACTTGATGGGTGTTTTTTATTTTCATTTTTATTAATCTTTTTCATTTCCTTTAATCTGCTTTTACACTAAAAAAAAGTGACGTGCATGATGCAGGAATTCTGGGGCTTGTAGTTCAGTTGTTTTTTACGGTAGAAAGATGACCACAGAACTACAACTTCCATAGACACTGAAAGGGTTAACTGATCTGTTTAATTTTGTACATGCTCTTCAAATACAACTTTTGAATTGTTTGCCAGAATTCCCAAAATTGTATTAGATAAACTAGTCCCCAAAGCGAACTTGGTGACATCTCCAAAAAATAGATTCCTATTAAGTGTCAAATTACCATTAGTGTAAATGTTAACCTTGCAAGGAAATAATTAGAGTACAACTTGGTTGCACGTTCATGGTAAAATAAAACAGATAGTATTGGTATTGAAGGTGAGGGTTTAATGTGCGCTGCCTTTTGGAACGATAAAAAAAAAGCCTTAATACTAGCTAAGTGCATTTGTGCCATTTGTGAGGGCAGCAGCTGGAAAGTTTAATTATAGGCTCGGAGGCCCTTTAAGGATTAAGAGTAGTGGTAGCAGAAAGGGTTGATGTTAATGACAGCTGTGTGCCTTGGGCACTAAAGCAGGAAATTGCAAGTAAAAAATATAAAATAATTGTAATATGCATATTGTTTTTTTTTTATTTTCTATAGCTAGCACTCAGGATTATGCGTCAAAGAAAGTAATTTCTTGAAGCCAGGTTAAGGGCTATCAAAATTAGCACAGTGTAACATCTGGAGCTTTATGTTTGTCTTTATGTATAGATTCTTTTTTTTCTTTTGTTTTGTGCTGACGACTTGAAAAAAAAAAAAAAAGCAAACAAAAAAGCATTCAGACAGATTCTGCACACATTTAGTTTGCTTTACTTCGTCTGCAAAACCGAACATGATAGATCATACCCTGTGTCTTTAGTGCATGTCTGTGATTTATGTGTCACTTTTGCTCTGCAAGCATGCAGAGAGTATGCTAAATACAGGAGCAGATAAACATCCCACTGTTTTATTTTTCTTGAATGGTATGACTATGAAAGGCGTGAAAATCAGTGGCCTTGGCAATTTAAGTTTGAAAATGTTTGTGTTTTGCCCAGAACTCGTCAGCACTTGGCAGCTGTAGACAGAAATATTCTCGTAGTTGGCATAAATATTTTCACTTTCTTCTTGATTTGATAACATTGCCTGCTAAACAAAATCCAAAAATGTTAACTAGAAGAAAGTTGCAATGAGAAAACTCCTTATAAAACCACAGTAATAAAAAAATATTTTGAGATCTAGATGCCATAGAGAAGTGGTAACTATCTGCGAAAGTAGTAAAATATATTTTATTTTTTAATATATTTTTTTTGAGAGAGAGAGAGAGTGTAGGGCACTTACGTTTGTGAAATACATTTTGTAATGCTCAACCAAACTCTATGCTAGGCATTGTGGGAAATATAGTCCACAAATCTCTGGAGTGACAAGTTTTGCAAGGTTAGGCTAGCTAGCTTGTATATCCTACAGTATTGGTTTATAAAGGGACACTTTAAGCACAATAACAAGAGCCAACCCGCATCTGCGGGCTTCTTTCAGCTGGGCCAAATCCTGATTCATAAAACTGTTTGGCTGTGTACTTACTGATAGTAAACATGGTATAGCTATAAGCTTATTGAGTAGTGCTTATGATCATGTGTGATGAATGGAATTGCAGCTAGGGATAAAATACCTATCCCACAAATCTTTGCTGTAGTGGAGTTTATGGGATAAGAACAGACCCCACAGAACAGAATGAGAACCTTCTTATTGTTATAGCCTTTTCTTAATCGGGTAGAGTTTGCCTGGAGGTGCCAAGAACTTCTCAGCTTTAGAATCTTTAAAGGTAAGTTGTATTTTTTTTTTTTTTTTTTTTTATATATTAATGTTTTATCTTTATAATACTTTCAAATGGGCTGTATTTTTTTGGTTGTTTTTTTTTTTTTTTTTTACCTACAAAGTTCTTCCTGATAAGCATTCACAGGGGGTGAGAAATTGATTTTGATTTTCACACATACTTATAGAAAATCTCCGAATATCATTTTACAGATAATGCTATGCGGGACACCTTTCACCTCCTGTGTGATGGCACATGAAAAAGAAAGTCGAGTTTCCAGAAGAAAACTTTACTGCATTCACACTAAATGAACGTATTAAAGTTTATGCATCTCAAACGTGAAAAATTCTGCACGTGCATATCTGTATTTTTCTTCCTAAAAATAGTAGGGAAGTAACAGAATTGTTCCTACAAAATGAGGTATTCGGAAATAATTGCTTCACATTCCGTTGTAGCTATTCAACATGCTGTTCTCATTTTCTTTTAACAAATTTGAATAGTAATGTCCGTGTTCCCCCTCCCCCATCGTGAGGATAGAATGTGACCGTGGAGAGATCACTGATGCTTGGTGGACAAAAAGAGGCAGACCAGCCCCTCACTCAGAACAGAGCAGTGATTTTTGTTTCTTTACATGCAATCTATTCTTGCTCAGTGGACACGTCAAGCATCTCAACAAGGACCATTGATGAGGTTATGGTGCCATGCCATGTTTCTCCTCAGCCTGTTTAATATTTGCATGGAGAATGCGTGTCGTTAAAACCCCTGCACAGAGCATGATTTTATGGGATACATTCAGTTCCTATGAGAACTTCCTCATAAACTTAGCCATTTCTTCTTATGGACAGAGCTCACTTGAAAAAGCACAAACATTATTGTGGAAATATTGTATTTATTTGTCTCTTTGAGAAGCATTATGCCTAGTGCTTTTCCTATAAGAAGTATGGCAAAGTGCAGCACAGCAATTGTTGTGCATGTGATCTGTGACCCAATGTTTCACAGGTTCCCGGTGAGAAAAAGGGCTCAGGAAACTTACCAACAGCCCAATGTTATAAATAAATGAATCTCTGCTACCTGTGATCTCTGTGTACGGTACAAAATAATCATTTTATTGAAACTGTGCTTCATTTATACATCCACCACGTCTGTGTGTTTCCTGCTCACCCATATGTTAATGTTGCACTTGAAGGCAGTTGTGTTTTTGCAAAAAGCTCATTGTTGCCTAGATTTCCAGATTCTTTGTACGATTATTATATTTTTGCTGCTGGAAAAAAAAATGTAATTCGACCCATTCGTAATGTTGTTTGTTTGTAATGTTGTTCATTAGCCTTCTGTTCAGAAAGGAAATGAGCTGAGATGCGCTGTAAATGAGCATTTAGCTACAGATTTTATATCAGCAATTTTCCATAAAACTTTGCCAAAGTTACTTGATAGGTTTCCAATATTAATATTAAATATGTGTTTTTCCTGTATATCTGATGCATTTAAGTTGTAATGCAGTGGATGAGTCTTTGTTTTAGAAATATGACCGTTCTTTTATTTGGGTACTGGAAATTGAATTTCAATGTGATATGTGAATTATGAATTTATATATATACATATGCATTAAAAACGAAACAGCTGTCCATGAGTGGTTCACTGGTTTTGCATCTTTTCCTAAATTGTGTTCCAAGCAGTTGTATACAGCAAACACAGATGAAAAGGAATGCATGTTTAAAATGGAATGAGGCAAAAGTGTGATTCTTTGTTAAACTAATTTGCATATGCCCACCCAGAATCCTTTGCAGTTGTAACATCACTGCAGATTTGGGATTTCTGTGGGAAAAGCAAGTCTTATGGCTTGACTGGTGTGCAGATTTTAGTTTAACATTGTATTAACTATCCACAGACTTCAGGTGGACAGGGTTTTCAATCACAATTTTTCCCCACCATAACCTATTTGGATTTTGCTAAATATGTATATTTTATTTTTGTTTGTTTTTTTGTGGTTCAAACACACTAGTGTTATGTTGAAATATGTAAATGATTTAAGTTTACACCTTGCTATAATATTGTTCAGTGTCCCACAACAGTTCTTATTATATTATTATTACTTATAAAGCGCCAACAGATTCTGCAGCGCTGATTGACCAGATTTCTGACTATACAGATATGGATGCGGCATGAAAGCTTGGTTCGTGTACCGAAAAAGTGTAGCTCGTGTGACAAAATGCTTGAAAAAGACCTTTCCAGTCTAAACGTTGCGTTGCATTCTGTCATAATAAATCTGCCTGCGGCTTGAAGTTGGAGTGCCTGTGAGTTTTTTCTTCTTCTGTGACAAAATGTAGCATAAAACACTTTGTAGGGCCCTATTGAGTGCAGCTGGTTTGGTTTACAGTGTGTTAGATACACCTCTGGCATTCAAAGGGTTATTTAGTTGCTCTTGCTAACTGGTTAGGTTACAAGACAGATAGACAGAGCTCAGTTGAACAGAGAACCGGCAAGCTCAGCTATTTACTTTTTTTTTCCTGCTGACTGAGTGCTGTGAAGCAATCAATGAAGACACAAGAATGGATGTGTCTCCACTTTTGAAAATTGCTCATCAAGCATAGAAATCAATATGAGAAAAAGGGGAAATTATTTATAGGTTTTATTTATTTATTTAGTTATTGGTTGTAAATTTCACTTTATCTTTTCTGTAAGTAAAATGTATATTGAGTGATTTGACCCCTAAACTAAATGATGTGAAAGTAATGGAATGGTTGAAGGTTAAAGAAGCATTCACTTTATTTTCCTTGTGTGATTAGCATTTATTGAAGTTTCAAAGACTGATTTATTTTTTCGATATGTGCTTTAAGCACAGCTGAGACACCCACACACTTAAAGGGATACTATAGTTCCAGGAATACAAAATTGTATTCCTGGCACTATAGCTCCCCTTGCCTCCCACCTCCCTTGCAGCCTCCCTCTGGTAAATAAAGGGTTAAAAACCCCAGCACCGATATCCCTCGGCACAGGGTCGATGTTCAGCCCCCTACAGCATCCTGCGACGAGCAGGCTCTAATGCGCATGTGCAGCAGATGGTACTCGTGCATTAGACCTCCCCATAGGAAAGCATTGAATCAATGCTTTCCTATTGGGGGAAATCTGACGCTGGATGTCCTCATGCAGAGTGTGAGGACGTCCAGCGTCAGATACCGGACCAATGGTCCGTTTCAATCTAGGAAGCCCTCTAGTAGCGGTTTGGTTTTAAAGCTGCAATTTGCAGATTTAGAGCTGCAACGTAAACATTGCATTTTATATGGGACAGCAATATTTAACAATGCAGCACTAAGTGCAACAGGGACAGTGCACCCAGACCACTTCAGGTAGCTGAAGTGGTCTAGGTGCCTATAGTGTTGCTCTAATATTAATCAGTAAAGCACAACAATCTGAAAATATGATGAGTTAAAATTTTGTTAGTAGTTTATATATAGCATTAAATGTAGCCAATTAATTTTCATATTCAGTAAAGTTATTATTATTAACATATAGCTCTAACATTTTCTACAGTGCAATTATACATTCTGATTATTTAATTAGTGACAGACAACTAAGTGTGTTGATATATATATATATATATATATATATATAAGAGGTGATGAAAGCCCTACTCAAACAGGTTTACAATCTAAGACGAAAGAGTTAAGGAAGACAAGAATAAAAACAAAAGGGAGGAGATAGGTTGATAGATATGACACATGTTTCCAATTAAAGTCTGAAAGGGTTCTGTAGAGGACATGTGGAGTAAAGGATGGGATGTTTTATGCACCATGTATAAATAAGTTGCAGGTCATCAATTTAAACTCCTCAAAATCAGTGTTAAGAAAATCCCTTGTAATAATTGCACTACTGACACGTTGGAATTGAATCGATTAAAAAAGAGGTAAATTATGCCTCATTTCCACTGAGCGGAACGGTTCGGGTAGGTACAGTTTGGAAGGGTTAGAATGGTCCAGCCTATTCAGGTGAGCGTTTCCACTGCAAGTCGGACCGCCTGGGGCCATGCAGGGTTTAGACCAAATGCCTAGCATGTCATTTGTCGTGAGCACTGACGTTTTCATGTTCGCCAATCAATGGATTGTATAGTGTGACAGTAGTAGCTCCGCCCTAACCATACCGTACCATTTCCTATGGACCTTCATCTGAAGGGGGACCAGGAATGGTGTGGTTCGGTTCGGTTGTATTGGCCACTTTCATAATGGATACACTCTAAATAGGGTACCGTACCGACCCGAACCGTTCCGCTCAGTGGAAACGAGGCATTAGGGACTATATCACTTTAACACCGGTATCATTTTGTGTAATATTAAAGTAGAACTGTCTCCAAGGTGAAGAAGGCAGTCTTTCTGTTTCCAATGTGGAGCTTTGTTTGTTAAGGGAAAGGTATATGTGCTTATCTGAATCTCTCTCTCTGGACACGGCAAACGTCTTCTTTCCCCTGTTTTCAGTTCCTGGCTGTGGCATGGGAATCTCATTCCTACACAAGAGTACAAAATAGAGATCTGTGAAATATTCCTGCCATAGGATTCTCTATTCCACATGTGCCATGAGGTGTCATAGAAAGCTGTTGCATGTCATGTTAAGCCTTGTTCTCTAACGCAGAATCACTTATTGGTAATCCCAAAACACGTGGTGGAAGCTGCTTCAAGCCGTCCTTCAACATATTATCCTGAAAAAAAAATCACATATGGAACCAAGTAGCCCGTACATGTCATGACATAATCATATCTTTTGATTTAAGTTGAAAATACAAAGGAGAATACATTTAGATGTATTTTAAAATGTGCTTGCTTGCCTAAATATTTGCTTACTGGCATGTGATCAGCTTCAGTCCAGTTGTAATTGCTGCATGCTGATGATCAATTGCAGATATGAATCATGGGTTTATTTTCAGCTGCTTTTACTTGTGTAAACTGTAGATAATTTAACTCAAGTAGTAATTAATGTCACAATATTTGTGACCACAATTCCTTCTTTACAAATACTACTTGTGTAGGGACACAAAAATAATCCTAAAGAAATTCATTATTTTCTTTACTATGTTTCCACATCTATACCATACCATCAGATCTTATAACATGCATTGGTTTTATTATTGATGGAGTACTTAGCCCGTTCCATTAAAAGCAAGTTGGTTTCTCTGTAAGTATCACCAGAAAATGGATTCTTAGTATATAGCGTCAGGTTTCCATAGTGATTTCTCCACTTTCACAACTTTGCCCCAGTTTTCTGTTAGTGACACTATAAATCTCCACCATTGTTGCGAAAGCTGGGCATTCAGATTTCCCAGTCATGCTGGGCATGTAAAACGTGCACTGTTGCTGTTCATGATTTCTGTGGCATGTCTTTATAAAGGTGTTCTTACATCTTAAAGACTGATTTACTCTTTTTTTAAAATAAATTTTATTATTTTAGCATGTTAGCGTTCTTTTAATGATTAGACTTAAAGGAACACTATAGCGTTGGGAGTGCAAACATGCTTCATAGCGGAACTTTGCTGACTTTACAAGAACGAACTGTGTACACTTTAGCAATAATATTTGTCTATTATGCATGTGACTTTCTTGACTCATCAATTCGTAACTTCCTGTTAAGCTGCAGTGTAACATATACTGTACTCCCCTGGATACAAGCAATATCTTATAAATAATATGTGGAATTTGAGGTGATAATTTTACACACCCAAGCACTATTACCACTACATCCTGCTGTAGCACTTATGGTAATCAAACAATTTAAGAACAGTTTGACAACTTACCTATGTCATACCTGGTCCCTTACTCAATAGCATCAAATGTATAATTATGATCAAATACTTACATAATTCTATCAACGCCCTATAAAATACAGTAAATATATCGAATTAAAAGGTGTTTTTTTTTTACAGATGAATGCACGCTTGTGAGTAGCTTGTATGGGTCAAACTTGCAATATAAAGTTGAGTTTGTATTTGGGACCACAATAAATTTCAAAATCATTGAGCTCATTTCAAATATTACATGGATGTCATGCTTTTTGATATCTTGGAAAGATAAGGGCAGTGAAAGTAGAACTTAATGATTCTCTATGTGAAGTACAAAAGTTAACATATATACTGCAGTCTTATTAGAATTTTATATGCAGACTTCCAATACCTAATACATATTCTGTTATATATATATATATATATATATATATATATATATATATATATATATATATATATATACTGCCAATTCCCGGACAATAACACAAATGAACATCAAATGTGGCATATACCAAGGTGATGCACTATCTCCAATGCTGTTCTGCATAGGCCTCGCCCTCAACCCCCATAGCCAGATAATCAAGAAGAGTGGATATGGATACAGGTTCAAGAGTGAAACTATTACCAGCCACCTACTCTACATGAACGACATCAAGCTCAGTTACAGGCGACAGTCACACACAGACAGGGCCGGACTGGCCCACTGGGATACCGGGAAATTTCCCGGTGGGCCATCGGCACCTGGGGCCGGGCAGGCAGCTGGCTGACGTGCGGCTGCTGGCTGGTGGAGCCGTTCTGGTGGCCGCTGGCTGGGGGAGCTCTTTTGGCGGCCGCAGGGGGAGCAGGCTGTTCTGTCTCTGCTCCCCCGCCCCAGCGTGCCGCTTAATGAGACCGCGGCCGGAATATGACGTCATATTCCAGCCGCGGTCTCATTAAGCTGCGCACAAGGGCGGGGGAGCAGAGACAGAACAGCCTGCTCCCCCTGCGGCCGACAAAAGAGCTCCCCCAGCCTGCGGCCACCAGAACGGCTCCCTCTGCGGCCGCCATCAAACTGAGCTCCCCATGCGGCCGCCAGCACAAAGGTAAAAATTATGTGTGTCAGTGTGAGTGTATGTGTGTGTGTCATGGTGTGTGTGTGTCTGCCTGTGTCATTGTGTGTGTGTGTCTCTGTCTGTCATGGTGTGTGTGTCTGTCTGTGTCATTGTGTGTGTCTGACTGTGTCATTGTGTGTGTCTGTCTGTGTCATTGTGTGTGTCTGTCTCTGTCTGTCATGGTGTGTCTGTCTGTGTCATGGGGTGTGTGTGTGTCTCTCTGTGTCATGGTGTGTGTGTGTCTCTGTGTCATGGTGTGTGTGTCTGTCTGTGTCATGCAATGTGTGTCTGTGTCATTGTGTGTGTGTGTCTGTCATGTAATGTGTGTATGTGTGTGTTATGGTGTGTGTGTCAAAGTGTGTGTGTGTGTCTGTCATGGTATGTGTGTGTCTCTGTCATGGCATGTGTGTCTGTGTCATGGTGTGTCTGTCTGTCATGGTGTGTGTGTGTGTTTCTGTCTGTCACGGTGTGTGTGTGTGTGTTTGTCATGGAATGTGTGTGTGTCTGTCTGTGTCATGTAATGTGTGTGTGTCTGTCTGTGTCACGGTGTGTGTGTGTGTGTCTGTGTCACGGTCTCTCTGTGTCGTGGTGTGTGTGTGTGTCTGCATGTGTCATGTAATGTGTGTCTGTGTCATAGTGTGTGTGTGTTTGTGTCATGGTCTGTCTGTGTTATGGTGTGTGTGTGTGTCAAGGTGTGTGTGTGTGTGTCTTTTTTAAGGTGTGTGTCTGTCATGGTATGTGTGTATCTCTGTCATGGTGTGTGTGTCTGTGTCATGGTGTGTCTGTCTGTCATGGTGTTTGTGTTTCTGTCTGTGTCACGGTGTGTGTGTGTCTGTGTCACGGTCTGTCTGTGTCATGGTGTGTGTCTGTCATGCTATGTGTGTTTTTACTCACCTTTTTTTTCCCCCCACGTCGTACTGGTCTCCCCTCAACTGGCCCTGCCCTGGAAAAAAATCTATGCCAGCCCCATAAGTCATTGCGCCATATATTGTCGCATGTAATATGTAAGGCTATGTCTTGCCACCCTAGATGATTGATTATGATTGACAGCTCATGGACAGTGATACGTATTTCCAATTAAAGGGAGACCCCACAGCAGAAATACAGAATAAACTAGTAGACATCCTGGATATGTATTTAAGGGCCGGATACATAGATACAGAATTATATCACTTTTTGAACAAAACCCATCCCCGCACTCCGGTGATATACAGTATCCCTAAAATACATAAAAATGCACAGAGACCACCTGGGAGACCCATCGTCTCAGCCATAGATGGCATACTTGAACCCATTGCACAGTGGCTAGATTTTATCTTCAAAAAACCAGTTGAAGCCCTGTATACTTGTGTCAAAGACACACAGTCTCTACTACAACACCTCAAAGCCTTGGAGTTTGAAGACACGATACCGATTTTTATTACCATGGATGTATCCAATCTATATACAGTTATCCCACATATAGAAGGGGTAGAGGCGATGCGGCAAGTATTATGTAACACATCATTATATCAAGGCCCCCCCACAGAAGCTGCACTGGAGTTATTATTGTTTATTTTGAATAACAACTATTTTAGATTTGAAGACCAATGGTACCTACAGACAGCAGGAACCTCTATGGGCTCGGCAGTAGCACCAAGATATGCCAACGCATACATGTATATGTATGAAATACAATACATACTAACCCCATATGCAACATCAATAATGGGGTACTACCGCTACATTGATGATCTCCTTATAATCTGGAACGGCACAGCCGAACAAGCTCAGAACATGGTGGATACACTGAATCAGTTACCTACACCGATTAGGTTCACTTCTAATATCAGTGAACATTCAGTCCAATATTTGGATTTGGAACTGTCCTATGGAACAAATGGTGTTGAGTATACCTTGTTTTCGAAACCCACTGACAGAAACACCCTCTTGCACGCCCAGAGTGCACACCCATGGGCTTTGAAAAAATCGATACCCAAGGCGCAATATCAGAGGGTTATACGGAATAACTCGAATACAGAAACAGCGGAGATACAATTGAGATCAATGACCCAGAAGTTTGTGAACAGAGGCTATGAAGATAGAGTGCTGCAAGAAGCACTCATCCAAGCCAGGTTAGCCCCAAGTAAGGATAAGGCTCATTCTTCACAACGTATGGTGTTTCCATTGACCTTCCATAACTCTGCAGACAAGGTAACAGCACTAATCAAGGACAATTGGAAGATGGTATCCACTGATGACTCGTTGCCTAAGATTTTTAAGGAACCGCCAATGATCTGCTACAGAAGAAATCGAAACTTACGTGATATTTTGGTACATACAGACCCTGTGGACAGTTACACCAAGAAACTGAAGTCCAACATACGTGGCTGTGTACGGTGCCTTGGGTGCGTTACTTGTGGGCACATGATCCCGTCTAAGAAGTTCTGCCATCCTCACACTAATAAAACGTATGACATTAGATACACTATTACCTGTAAGACACCCTATGTCATCTATAAGCTCATGTGCCCATGTGGGCTTTATTATGTGGGTAAGACGGAAACCCCCATCTGTGAACGTATACGAGGCCACCGGTCAAGTATCAGGCTGGCCTATCGAGATGGCCAATCTGACAAACCGGTGGCCAAACATTTTTTGGAGAAAGCACATCCATTATCCTCACTCAAATTTGTGGGTATAGACCATGTACCTTGCCCAAGAAGGGGTGGTAACAGGGGTCGGATGCTGCTCCAAAAATAAGCGTTTTGGATTTATCAGTTGGGAACAATGGCTCCGAAAGGGTTAAATGAAAATATCCCATATTATGCATTTATTTAACTCCTATAACTTGTATCAATTTTTATAGTGTATTATTTTATATATTGTGATTTATAGTGTACTCGGGCATTTGCCTTTATCATATAGGGAGATATGAATTATAAGGTATTATTATAGTCATTTTTTATATTTAGAATTTTGCATATACTTTTTGCAGATAAGGTGGCTGGGTATCCCACACTGCAACAGGTGTCCATTGCACGGTTGTTATGGTCCAAGGGCATAGGTATACTCAGATGTCTATTGACCATGTATTTAATTATGTTCTACATTTTGAGGAACATACACTATTGACACCTCACTGGGGGTATAAGTAAACCTCTACATTTTCATGGCTATCTATCACATCTATATTTAAGTTCTGCAATATAGCGGAACATACACTGTTTTCACTATGTAAATATTTTCATTATGTAAATATTTTATAACTTCACATGTTTATGACCTTTCACTACATGCTCGTTTAAATTGTAGATCCCGGGCACATTGTCGATACGATAATGTATCTTTATATTATCACAGTGTGTAAGATCTCTCACTACGTTCTTGTTCAGCCTGCAGATTTCGCACACATACGTTGCTTAGCAACTGTATACACAATACACGTCATAGCACGTATCACGTGCACGTAAAGGGGGAGGAGTCTTAGCGGGCGTGCGCGCGCATACCCGGAAGGGCTATTGCACTCGGCTGATCCGTTTTCACTGCACCTGGGTGAGTGTTACCAATTAGATTTACCTATATATTGTCGGTTTTTTGCAATTGTACTTATTGTTTTGTTACCCTGAGGAAAGTCCCGAGCTGGGACTGAAACGTTGGTCTCTCTTTTAATTATTTTTCAATAAAATTTTGGACTTTTACAAGACCGGTGAGCGGCAGTTTTTTGGCAATTATATATATATATATATATATATATATATATATATATATATATATATATATATATATATATATATATATATATATTGCTTATTCCAATATAAAATATTGGTCCTTCCTGTGTCAGTGCGTATTGGCTGAGATCATCAAGCTTGATGTATAGATTTTTTTTTCCAGGGCTGCTTTGGAATCCCCAGTCCGGCCCTGCACACAGACAGTCACACACAGTTACAGGCAGACAGTCACACACACATGCAAAGTCACACACATAGGCACACACAAAGAGAAGAACTGGTGACTATGGATGTCAAGACCCGAAACTACTCTCTATGAATGGAGAATTCCACTCATAATCCAGCACCCAGAGACTGTACACCAGCCGGAAGGTCCTGGATGAAACACAGAACATCCACAAGTACATCACGAAGATGGCTCCCAAAGATGAACTAAGGGAATGCATGAGACAACAACAGATAGAGCATGCAGAAAAAGAGGAGGTTCCTTGGCAAGACAAACCTCTCCATGGGGTGTACCACCGGCAGATAGTGGATGTGGCTCACATGACAAAATCCTACCAGTGGTTGGAAAAGGCAGGACTGAAAGACAACACTGATGCACTAATCCTAGCAGCACAGGAACAAGTACTCAGTACCAGATCAATATAAGCTGGAGTCTACCACACCAGGCAGTACCTAAGGTGCAGACTGTGCAAAGAGACTTCTGAGATAGTCCAGCACCTAGTAGCAAGATGCAAGATGTTAGCAGGAACAGCATACATGGAGAGACAGTCAAGTTGCTGGGATTGTTTACCAAAACATCTGCACAGAATATGGATTGAACCTCCCTAAGTCCAGATTGGAGATACCACAAAGGGTAGTTAAGAATGACAGGGCTAAGATCCTGTGGGACTTCAAGATCCAGACAGACAAGCAAGTGCTGGCCAACCAACCCGACATCGTGTTGGTAGACGAGGAACGGAAGACTGCAGTTGTGGTGGATGTGGCAATACCCAGTGACTATAACATCAGAAGGAAGGAACAGTAGTAGGTGGAGAAGGACTGAAAGAACTAGGAAGGATGTGGAAAGTTAAGACCGTAGTAGTCCCAGTTGTGATAGGAGCACTCGGGATGTGACTCCCAAGTTGGGGTTGGTGGCTTCAACAGATTCCAGGTGGGACATCTGAGATCGCTGTCAAGAAGAGTACAGTTCTAGGAACAGCTAAGATACTGCGCAGAACTCTCTGACTCCTAGGCCTCTGGTAGAGGACCTGAGAATGGGGAATAAACATACCACCCAGGAGGGGTGAGAATATATATATGAAATATAATAAATTAAGACTTCTGCGTGAGAGGAGATTATTCACTAAACAGTGAATTGTAAAATGAGCCTGATAAACTTTTTTGCACGTTTTCTGTGACCCTTTACAACTCATTTGAATAAATAACAAGATTATTGGGGTACCTGGTAACACCACTGTTACAGTGCTTCAAGTTACATACTGCAGTGATTTTCTACATTATATTTAAGTAAAATTAATTTTTGCTTTATAACTATATGTAGGCAAGGCAAATAAATAAGTAATAGGAATATTATCTTACAAAACCCTCAAAAGTTCATCCTGAGGCAGTAAGCATTTTGTATCTGACTTGCATGAATTGTGAGCAATTAGTCTCCAGTTTCCATTATATTTTGTTGCAGGCTACCAATGCTAATCACAACATAGCAACGGAAGAAGAGAAAATTGCTGAAAACAGGCTTAGGTTTAGATTTATTATAGAAATAATATGTCCTGTGGAAAGAAAGGATGTACTTCTTTTGAGGTATTAACATGCTTACTTTGTCTTGGCTTTGGAAACTTGTAAATGGCAGATTCATTATTTAAATTAAGGAAATGAATTCATTTTCAGAACAAAAATGACATTTGGTTTCAAGCTAAAGTATTAGACCCTTCACAGTTTGGATAAAATGCAATTTCTCAGCATTTCTGGCTCAGGGGTTAGAGACATATTGATGACAGATAAAGCAATTGACTCATCTTCTCAACTCATTTATTATCACGAAACACAGACTTCATTCTGGATTTTGTTTCATTTCATTCTAGGTTGCATCCATTGAATTCTATATCAAAATGCTCGAAAGGGTTAGCACAAAGTATCATCATGACTATATGCAATGCCCAATTATTTCTTTGGCCTATGACTCTTACCTTAAGCCTGTCTTTGGGCAACAACCCCAACAGTTTCCACTAACTTCCTAGCAGACAAGTGTTTTCTAAATTAATAAACCCACTGGCCTGAGCCTGCTTTTATGGCTCTACTACCCCATTTTAGAATTTATAGGTCCCAGTGTACTAAATTAAGCAATTTTGGCATCCTTTCTCGTATGACCTCCATCACTCTTAGGAACAGCCCTTTGGTGAATACTCAAATATTTATGTGGCCTCAGTAGCGTACTAACCGGGGGGGCAGTGGGGGCAGTCCACTTCTGGTGACAGGCAGTGTACAGAGCATTCCTATCTCACCAGAGCACCACCTGCCTCCCAGCACTTTACTAGCACCTTACTAGCAGGTGCCTGCTCTGCTGCTCCCCTTTAACTGGCTGTAGAGTAAGCATCCTGCACTGATGCTGGCAACATGGATAAGATGCTGCACATACAGATTACAGGCACAATAACCATTTTAAATCACTGAAGTGGTCATGGTGCTTGGAGTAATCTCTTAAGTGTGTATAGGAGTTTGTGTGCATATATGAATTGTATGATTGTGTGTGTGTTTTGTGTATTAGTCTGTGTGTTTGTATATCAATGTGTGTGTGTGTGTGTGTATATATATATATATATATATATATTTATATATATATATATATATATATATATATATATATATGAATATGTGTGAATCTGAATGTCTATATTTGTGTACGGGATTATGGAAGGGGCGCACCTTAAAGTGTGTGTAGTTTTTAATATACAAGAGTCGGTTGAGGTGTGCCGAAACCGACGCGAGGTTAGGCCTGCAAAAAGAGGGCCCACCCAGGTATAATGATATGTGAAGAGGGTGTGGTGGGAGGGAATTTCCGAAATCGTCGAAGACAGGTGAGTAAGGGGTTTGCTGGGTTTAAATAGGGTTAAAATCCCTCCCACAACTTCAGGCATACGCCTTCTATTTGTGTACCGGATTATGGAAGGGGCGCACCTTAAAGTGTGTGTAGTTTTTAATATACAAGAGTCGGTTGAGGTGTGCCGAAACCGACGCGAGGTTAGGCCTGCAAAAAGAGGGCCAAAAAGTATGTAATATTTATTAAACATAACAACATCATTTAGACATATTATAGAAAGCGAGCCTGATTTCTTCTCTGGACTTGGAATGTACCGGTTGTATGCCGAGGACTTCCAGCGTCCCATCTTCTCAACAAGATGAGTTGGAACTTGAGAACTTGAGGCTGCTGTGGCGGCCCTAATACGGAATGAATGTCCCGAGAAGGAATTTGGATTGAGGCCAAGACTAATAAACGAGGAGCGAATGTATAGCATGAACTGTTTGAGAGATGTGCCAAAAAATTGTACAAGCAACCATTATAATCGGAACGCACATATTATCTTGAACCACATACAATACTTACACGTATCGTAAGCCGTAGAGTACGTTTGCTTAGTATTAGTAGAAATATCTTACCTGCGTAGACTCAAACTCCGGGCATGATCGATACCTTTTTGACCAGCCGAGGAATTCTGGACTGCGTGTTCTTATATCTTAACTGTTACGTTTAAGCAAGGTCTGACGTCAGGACTTCAGAAGTGGCTAAGGCGGAGGATACAGCAGGGAACTTGAGATGACAGGGTTTGTGATTATTAAAGGTAAGTCGTTACCTGGAGCTAGTTCCTGTAGCATGCTGTGAGGAGGAAGGAAACGTAACATGTTTAAAATATGCAAAAACTCAGATGCCCATGGAAACTCACGTGTCGCAGAGCTGCTAACTAATGGGTACCAAAAGGCGAAGATAAGGACTATCCCATAAGAGTCGAGGCCGTGCCGTCAGCCCTGTGTATGAGAGAGGCCCTACCTATGATTTGGGCCATGTGGACTTGCACTAACTACGCGCAGCAGGGTGTTAACCTCTTCTGGACAAGTGTATACCTGACCGTAACGCGTGTGATTACCCGCATTGAACCACGGTGAAAAAGGACTGAAACAGGCACCCGATGAAACTAACTGTTGTGATGTGAACCGAAGAATAGAATGCAAAGCCGTGACTCACCGTAGGGAAATGTTCGCACAAGAGAGGAGCATGAACAGGAGCTTTGATTGTAGTTCAAATTCAAAGACGATATGTGGTTGTATAGCAAGTACCTTATGGCAGGTACGTGGTAGGCTTGAGATCGTAAATGTTGGAATTATGGGATGCTTAATGTGTTACAACCTAAATCGAAACATCTAGCATGACCGAAAGTAACCCCTGAAGGACTTCTTAAACTAAAATAAAGTGAAACGTGTACGACGTCAAATGCGTGAAGAATGAATTGAATGCGCATGGAGGACCCTGTGAATGTCGAGCGTGCTGAAAAGTCCCTAATTAGTAGATTAAGGATTTGAATGGCATTCGTTTGGTCGAAATGGAGGCAGAGTGATGCCTCGACGTACGATATGAAACAAGTGGGAATTCTGTTCACCTGGTCTAAATAGATTGCTAAAGCTAATCCTGCATTGCTTGTATAAGTGACGTTGACGTGAAAATTAAGTGATAGTATGAGCCGATAAATGGTAATTTAGAACTCAATGTACTAAAAGCCCCCGAAATGTTGCGAAGTAATAAATAGTATATCTGTAATACGTGAGTCTGGAAGCAGTCACTGTATGTACGTCAGCGTCTGGAGGACCCGACGATGGTCCAAAGCAAGGCCAAACCTGTACAACGTGTAACGTGAAAGGCAGCGTGAGACCCAACATACGCATTGAACTGAACATATGTAAGAAATGCCTGAACCAAGTTGTCGGAGGAACCGCTGGTCATGGTGTCTACTAGCTCGGCCTGGGCACGTGGTGTATGTGGTACCTAAGGATCACCAGCGAGTGACAGGTTGGGGTAATATATATGTTGGTGTCCTCGTACTGCCATAACTAAGCATCTAGCGGACCCCTAGCCCGTAAGAGATAACGTATTGAAAGCACGGGATTAGCCTAGTACGACAGTTCTGACGTACTGTTTGTATCACTGTAAGAGTATGTAACTCGAAACCAAAGCAGGAAATAAAGTGCTAGGATACCTGATGTGGTTATAGGATCTAAAACATGGTGATTACACGTGATGAGTCTGTAGTGTGCCGTCCCCCTCTCCCCCCCCCCCCGGCTTACTAGGAGTGCGAGTGTGAGAGCGTGAGAGTGTGTGCTGGCTGACTAGCTAGTGCCGCAACGCGGCGAAACGATTACTCTAGGTTGGTGACAGGTGAGGCCCTGCTATTTGCCAAGCGGCTTGAGAGGCTCTATCTATGCGTTGGCGCGAGGGGGTAGCGTGGCCACTGAATAATGTGGCGGGGTGTCGGCCTCTCGGTGAAAGTTAAACATAAGATAGAATGGGAGTGACAGATGAGGCCCTCTCTATGCCACAATGCGAGGCGACTAGCTATGATTTGGCCCGAGGGACGTAGTACCTCCAAGTATGAGGATGGGTGTCGGCCTCGCGGGACCACTAACCTATGGCGAAGAAGCCTGGGGGAATAACAACTAGTGGACACCTAGGAACCTAACAGCCAGCAGTTGCTAACTAAGAAGGAAGGTTAGGTAGTGAGAGAGGACATACTACAGAACGAAACGTGGGTAGCAATGAGTTAAGATCGTACGGTTCGGGCGAAACTGGAGTGCCCAGTGAGCATGTGGGGTGCAGATGGTCGGGAGGATGACCAATAATAACGATGACCTTGTGTGCCCTACCCTTTTAATTTTAAGACATCTAACTTACATGCTTACTTAAAATTACTTTTCCAAACGTATTTGGACCTTGAGAGCATGGTGACTTAGTCCCTATCTAAAATGAGTATGTACTCATGAAACAAACAAAAGGACATCAAAACAATATAACCACAAATAAAATAAATTTTTGTAAAAGTATCTCGAAAGTAAGTGAACAGCTATTAACTCTGTTAATTAGAAGAGCGCTGTAAAACTGCTAAAGTTAAATGTATGTATTAAACTGATCCTGCTGTTGGATAAGTAAATGGCTTAATAGTCTACGAACTAGAGGGGGGAGGGGGGGGGGAGGGGACGAAAAGTTTAAAAGAAAGGAATTTGACCAACCGGACTGAAACGTGAACACTGCGTAATTGAAGTAACGTAGGTTGATGATTAACCTCTACAATGGACAAAAATTTTTTTTTTTTTTGAATAAACATAAAATAAACACTAGCCGTTTATTTCTTTAGACCTGAAACATAAAAACGAAATAGGCTGACTAACAGTAACTAGATATGTAGCTCTAAAAATATAATGAACAGTGTACTTGACGAATTTCCACTGCCATCATGAAAAGAGGAAAAATAGTTTGTTTTGTCGACACAGGCAAGTCATCGTAATTCCCACAACCATAATCTTCCTACATTAATCAAAAGGTTAGTTTGTGCTTACTGGTAGGTTTGGTTCTCAGGTACCCACCTAGGCCAGTCGCTTCTGGGTAGCGAGGGCATTTGCTCATACACTGGAGCAGCATACAGTTTTGGAAATCGAGCTATTAACCCCTCAAGCGCCTTCAGGAGAGCAGTCCACCCGAGCTATGCACCATGCCCTTGGTGCTCAAGGGGTAAACAGGCAGTGACAGCGGGATCAAAAGGAGACATTTACGGCTTTGGTAATCGAATGTAGGTGCTGATTGCAACACGTGTACCATGGAAATACCGCAAGGAGCACCCGCCGGTTGTAGGACTGGCAGAAATCGTTGCCAGCAGAGTTTGGCAGAATTGTTTTAAGCCAATTAACTTAACAGCGAAAGGCAACCCTAAGCCGCTATGGGTTAGACAGGGGCCCTCAAATCATGTATTTGTGGCCCCGTAATGTGAAGAATGATGAGGGAGGGGGCACTCTGGTGACCTGCATCGGGCCCCATGGGGTCTTAATTGTCCCCTGATCATGTATCTGGGAAATAGCCAGCAAGGTGTATGTCTGCTGACTGCGCATGCATGACAGGCTGCTGTACCCCGATAAAACCCCTTCACTGAGCGTCCGGCAGCGGCCCCCATGTATGCTGGCAGCTCTACATTTCATGAAAACCTGTTACTTTACCAGTAATTCTCCCCAACGTATGATACCTGTATTAAAAGCTGCAATATTGGGAGACACATGGGTCCCTCCGAAACTAAGAACAGATCTCCATAAACTAAATAATCACACATTGCTCTGGCACACAGAGCCTCCCAAACAAGCCGGATCACCCTGTGCGTTTACCTAGGCCCGCCACAGAGAGCTGCTGGCTGCCCAAGTCTTCTATGGCGGTAGGAACCCAAATTGCAGGTGGGAAGGTATTAGGAACGGGTGGCGTAGCGCTTAGACAGCTGCACGTAGAAGCTCATTTGTTAATAGGCGTATTGATGTTGTGTAGACTGCAAAACGAACACTTATAACGAAGATTATTCGAAAGGACTTACAGTTTGGAGAAAACTGTCGGATGGCTTCCGTTCATGTGAAAATACTCACGAAAACCGGCGGGCTGTGTACGAGCGTCGCGGCAGACTGACGTCAGAGGTCTGTGAAGCGGAAATGAAGGCGGGAATTTCCGAAATCGTCGAAGACAGGTGAGTAAGGGGTTTGCTGGGTTTAAATAGGGTTAAAATCCCTCCCACAACTTCAGGCATACGCCTTCTATATATGAATGTGAGTGTTCATATAATTACCAGAACAAATTAGTACAGAGTGAGACAAAAAAAACTAATACTAGTTAATTCTACAGTTCGGTGGGAATGGGGAGTAATGTGTGTAATAATTGAAGTTTATTCATTTTGTTTGGAAAAATTACTTTAACCCCTTAAGGACACATGACATGTGTGACATGTCATGATTCCCTTTTATTCCAGAAGTTTGGTCCTTAAGGGGTTAAAGGAATATTATTTTTGTGTTTCTGTATGTGTATATATATATATATATGTGTGTGTGTGTATATATATATATATATATATATATATATATATATATATATATATATATATATATATATATTCCAATATTGTTGAATGGGTAAAGCAGTGGCTGAGTGACAGGCAACAGAGGGTTGTAGTCAATGGAGTATATTCGAAGCATGGGCTTGTCATCAGTGGGGTACCTCAGGGATCTGTGCTTGGACCCATTCTCTTTAAAGGACCACTATAGTGCCCTGAGGGTGCCCCACCCTCAGGGACCCCCTCCCGCCGGGCTCTGGGGAGAGTAAAGGGTTAAAACTTACCTTTATTCCAGCGCTGGGCGGGGAGCTCTCCTCCTCCTCTCCGCCTCCGATCCCCCCTTCCGGCTGAATGCGCATGCGCGGCAAGAGCTGCGCGTGCATTCAGCCGGTCTCATAGGAAAGCATTTACAATGCTTTCCTATGGACGCTTGCGTGCTCTCACTGTGATTTTCACAGTGAGAATCACGCAAGCGCCTCTACCGGCTGTCAGTGAGACAGCCACTAGAGGATTTGGAGGCTGGATTAACCCTATTATAAAAAAAGGGTTAATCCTAGAGGGACCAGGCACCCAGACCACTTCATTAAGCTGATGGTAAGGTATGTCTTTTTGCTGATGATACGAAGATATGTAACAGGGTTGATGTTCCAGGAGGGATAAGCCAAATGGCAAATGATTTAGGTAAACTAGAAAAATGGTCAGAGTTGTGGCAACTAACATTTAATGTGTATAAGTGCAAGATAATGCATCTTGGACGTAAAAACCCAAGGGCAGAGTACAGAACATCTGAGGAAAGGGTTTTAGGGGTGATTATTTCTGATTACTTAAAGGTAGGCAGACAATGTAATAGAGCAGCAGGAAATGCTAGCAGAATGCTTGGTTGTATAAGGAGAGGTATTAGCAGTAGGGAAGTGTGTAGCGGATGGCATTGGGCTGTCCTAAAAATTGCATTTATGTCTATGTGTTCGGTTGAATTGTAACCTGTATATGTGAAGTGTATGTAGCTTTCGTCTGATTGTTCGGTAAAATCACTCCAGTTATTATGCGAGTGAAACTACCGAACAGTCAGACCACCCCAGGAGTAAGTGTGCCTCCAATTACTGTTCGCAACAATGTTGCAAACGGTTAGTTGGCGGTTCGTGTAGTGGGTTCTTTGTTCTCTGGGTGGCCGCCATTCGGGAGACGAACACGTGGCGGCGGCCATTTTAAACTCCCGAACAGCGGTGAGACCTCCACACTGCCGCCAATTCGTATACAAACTACCGACCGGCTTCCCGTTCATTAGTTTGAACCCCACGAACAAGGGAAATTACCCCAAACCTCCCTAGCTCTCCTAACATAAGCCATTCGTGTGTTACATTCCCTTTTCTGTGACCGACCGCAGGGCCAAAACACATCGAACCCTTTTCAGCTGTTAAACTCAGCGCGGTCGGTCTTTTTGGTACTTTCATAAATTTCCCGAACCCCTGGTCCGATCTGGGTGATTTTTGGATATGTGTCTCACCCAGATCAGGGCTACCAGGGGATGTACCATTTAAAGGGGTACCCCTATGTTTAGGAGTACATCCAGAAACTCAGGGAATTTGTGTCCTGTATAATGGGATTATGTGTCACACTAAGGGGAGAGGATGTGTGGGTGGCAACTCGTGGATGATTGGCTACTGTAATAATTATTGCAAATCCTTCCCTTGCATGGGAGAATGCTTTATAAGGAAGTTGTGTGAATTAAGTCAGTTCTGCTCCTGATGCTGTGTGTCGTCCAGTCATTGGGATCCGTATTGGGATATTCGTGGATTACTTTGCTTGCTGTAATTATTCTTCTATGGTATTTTATAACTTGTTCCTGAGCCTTACTGGGATCTTTAGTGGAGTTAACCTGTGAAAGACCAGCTCTCCGCTACAAAGTGCTCATGCCATTTTACAGAACACCGGTGAGACCTCACTTGGAGTATTGTACACAGTTATGGAGACCATATCTTCAGAAGGATATTGATACTTTAGAGAGAGTTCAGAGAAGGGCTACTAAACTGGTTCATGGATTGCAGGATAAAACTTACCAGGAAAGGTTAAAGGATCTTAACATGTATAGCTTGGAGGAAAGACGAGACAGAGGGGATATGATAGAAACATTTAAATACATAAAGGGAATCAATACAGTAAAGGAGGAGACTATATTTAAAAGAGGAAAAACTACCACAACAATAGGACATAGTCTTAAATTAGAGGGGCAAATGTTTAAAAATAATATCAGGAAGTATTACTTTACTGAGAGGTTTGTGGATGCATGGAATAGCCTTCCAGCTGAAGTGGTAGAGGTTAACACAGTAAAGGAGTTTAAGCATGTGTGGGATAGACATAAGGCTATCCTAGCTAAAGGATAAGGCCAGAGACTAATGAAAGTATTTAGAGAATTGGGCAGACTAGATAGGCCGAATGGTTCTTATCTGCCGTCACATTCTATGTTTCTCTCTAGTCTCTATATATATATATATATATACACACATATATATTTTTTTTTCATTTTGTCCTCCCCCTGTATTAACCACCTCTGTATATCTGTTGTATGTCTGCTGTATGCTTCTTCAGTCATTAGAAATTGACTGTTTTCTCAGACAATCCTTTGTTTTACGTGGGAACATGGTGACAGACTTGGGTTTATCAGATATGCAGTTCAGCTATAGTTTAGTATCTTAATACATGAAAACAAACCTCGGAATTAAAGTACTCTACAAGCTAATAAATCCATTGTATAGCCACTAAAAGCTTCTCAAGTTGCTTTGTTAGTGTTTATATATACCCACAGCCACTCTTTCCTGCTATACAGACTCTTTCATAGACAGCAATAAGAAAATCCCAACAAATCACTTATGACTTGTGTGCCATATGCAGTAGACCCCGTAGACTATTATTATTAACCTGCACAGTGAAATGGTTGTGACATTTGTACATTTTTTTCTCTTTATAAAAATCTACTATTTTCTATTTGGACCATGACTGCTACAAACATAAAGTGAAAATGACAACTTCAAGTGTGATCTATGCATGAATAATATAACTGGCACTTACACAGTGAAAATAATAATGGATGTGTCAGTCATCAAATCATTTGTATAAAGTGTGTGCGGTTTAATGAAATATTTACCATGGAATAGATTCCCTATTCTGTATCCTATTACTAATACTTTAACATTACAAGCTTGTAAATCTGGCTATTTAAACAATTTAAAATGTTTTAATTTGAATTCATGTTAGGACAAGGGCATCAAAACAGCTGTTGTTAAATTACAATTGCTACGGTCAGTATAGATACCAGAGATCTTGGTTTGAAGATTTATTTAAGGTGACCTTGTGGTTCTTGCAACCAGAACTTTCTGTTTAACATAACTACACAAAATACTTATGAGCTTATCTTCCTTCCATTTCTCTTCTGCTCAATCTCTGTACAACGTACCCTCTTTCCACAAGCAATAAAGTGGACTGTGAATTTTAGATTGTGATGACCTTGAACACTTTTTGTGCTTATGGTGTCACAATTGTTAAAGGAAACTTAGTAAAATTGAGACATCAGAGGCATGCCGTCCAGCATTGTTGTGACTTTCTCAACTGAATTGGTACAGTTGGCAGGTACAATAAAGGATAACTATAAGCAGCATAACCACAACAGAATGTAGTGGTTATGGTGCAATGAATTATGGACTCCATCACCCATTTTCTGTCACACTGTTGGTACCCTTTTAACCCTTTTTGTTTGGGAAATAGCACTTTGTGTTTAATCAAGCAAATAGCAAATAAACATATATTAAAACAGAAATTTTCTTGTTATCCGCCCACGACATTACTACACAACTCGGTTGCCGCCACTACCCCTCAGTGGTATACTAAGATTTGCCTAAGAGAGCTATAGTCTAACACAAATGTTGCTCCCCCGTGTCACGTTCTCGACTAGTCATACCAACCGAGCAACATGTAAACCTCCCTCTCCTCCCCCCCCCCCCCCCCCACAGCCCCGCAGGTTAGGGGGCAAAAACACTAAGAAAAGGAGCACACAGGTTAGACCGCAACTTACACATAGCCTTACCTGGTGGTCGACACCTTCTATACCCTAAGATCCCCCACTCCTGGGATCCACTAGCAAACTCCTAGATGTATATAATGCAAAAAAGGGCCATCTCACAAAAGGACGTAACTCATATATATTTGCAATGCTTATCACGACTGTCTTTTAACTTTGTTTAACTGCCTTGAATCACCCGAACAAAATAAAGAATAAAAAAAAAAAAAATATGTAATTGGGGAATTTGTTTGGGGAGGAAGGACAGGTTTTATACAGTGTTCAGTGTCCTTTATCTTGCAATATTTTACACACGGGTCTTAGATTTTGGAATAAATGCAAGTATACAATTTTCTCACATATAATAGGTGTGACAAAAAAATGAAAAATACAAATAGTCAAACAGCCTGCTTATAAGTATATGTAAAGCCCTTGAGCACATTGTTAGCAGTACAGTTTACTGAAAGTGGCAACAGAGTGAAAAAATAATGTCTGTATTTTAGCATTACGTCACATAGTGCAAATACTGTGAAATCAAATATTTCTAAAATAAAGTCATTTAAAAAGCACTGTAGCAATCGAATAGTAAAATAAGAGACTAATTTACTAATCCGCTTTCATGGCTGTAGGAATAGTATCACCCATTAAAACTCCTGTTGCTGTTTGAAAGGGTGAGTGTAGCTGACATATTCAACACATTTGCAAATATCAAAGGGATACTAGAAACAAAAACAAGAAAAACAAAAGAATTGAGCAGTGGGACTGCAGGGGCATGATCTATGCACCAAAACTGCTTAATTAGGCTAAACTTGTTTTGAGGCCTCTCGTATTCCTTTAACCCCTTAAGGACACATGACATGTGTGACATGTCATGATTCCCTTTTATTCCAGAAGCTTGGTCCTTAAGGGGTTAAAGCAGGGGTTCTCAGCCTAGTCCTCAGGACCCCCTACCAGTCCAGGATTTGGGGATTACCTGGGTGTGTCTAAGGGGTTTAGAAAAAGGGAAAAAAAACACCTTAGACTCTAAGGTGTTTTTTTTTTGTTTTTTTTCTAAACACCTTAGACACACCCAAGTAATCCCTAAACCGTGGGCTGGTAGGGGGTCCTGAGGACAAGGTTGAGAACCCCTACTTTAAAGGAATGGCCAGTGGCTCCTGGCAGAAACGTTGGTTCCTCTGCAAGCTGGCAATCATTACTTGAGTATAAATGGGGGAAAGTAAGGCTTTATGGACTAAATTTCATTTTGCAAAGTAAATAAAAGTTTTAAAAAAATGTTTATACATGATTTTGAGAACAAAAGGGTTACAGGTACTCTGTAGGCATCCAAACTATTTAATCTCAATGTTTTCTTTATTTTCCTGTACTGTTCTAAAAAATGTTATGAGTTATACAAGCCATTTTGAGAAAAAGACCATATGAGAGTAATTGGTGGAGAAATTATTTAAAGCTAAAGAACACTTTTGGTTGTATCGCAGATTAAGTAATATGTAAGTGCTAATATATTGTAAGCATACAGGGCAGTTCACTAAAGTATTTATTGTTGGGAGTTCAATGCCTATTATCACTGTAACTGTTTGGTGAATAGCACCTTAGAAACTCATTATGAGTGAGACAGGTACGTGCGCTACAATCCTTCTTTTTTAAATTAAATTCATAAATTCATTGCTAATGTGACTCCAGCATCCTGGTAAGTCATCTATTTTCATTTTCCATCTCACTGCTAATAAAACATTTTAAATAACCTTGAGATATAGCATTAGTGCTGTAACAAACAACTTTAATCAACATTATTAACATTAACTATAAAGTGAATTTAGCACACCGCCAAATCTATTTGGCAAGTAAATGCTTCTATTTCATATCACGTTTATTTCAGATTTTGTTATAAAAGCACACATTCTTTTTTAAAATTGAATGAAGGGTTGAACATTTTAATAGGTAGATCGAGAGCTACGGTTGTCTTTAAGGATATTAACCCCTTAAGGACACATGACATGTCTGACATGTCATGATTCCCTTTTATTCTAGAAGTTTGGTCCTTAAGGGGTTAAAGAAGACTCACCTGTTATAGTTTTATTTTTTTTAAAGAGTATAATGGGACTGTTTTTTGTTTTTTTCATACTGCTCTATATAGTAATAAAGGATCTGGAATTTATTTTATATGCCTTTGTTTGTTAAAACAACAAGCAAACAGCAAGGTGGTTAGTAAAGGCTAACAATAATGCATGTAGCTACCATTAGCTATTGTTTACAATAAAGTCTATTGAATATATTGTGCTTGTCAAGTTAAATAGACTTTGCTTTTATATAGTTCATATTCCTGCATGTTATATTGGTGCGCCATTAGTATTGGGGTATTAGGGTATATCCTACATCTGTTTGTGCCATGCTTTATAGAACACTATATTGTTAAGAACACAAAACAGTTGTTTTTTGTTTTTGTTTTTTTTTTAATTCTTTATTTTGCAGTGCATAGTTAACAGTAAACATTTGTATGAGTACGCCACAACAGCGATTGCATGAGATATAACATTTGTCTGAACGTTTTGCTGCTGGGGTGGGGGTAATCTGTGCACCTTTTTTGTTACTATGGTCTGTGTGGTTATATCGGTCGGTCCCCTATGTCGGGGTGATACGTGCGGATCTGGGCTAACGTCTCGTTAGTGAGTCAGGATCGCCCGGTTGCGACACCGGCATAGGTTGATGCTGGACAGTCTCCTATCCCTTATGGCTATGTTCCGTACTATGGATTATGCGTTTATGTAAGGGCTAGGTGCTAAATGGTTGTCTATGTGTGAGCTAGTTGTCCTTTGGAGCCTGGGAGCGTGTGTGCCTTTGCGGGGCTCTGTTGCTTTGGTTGGGAAGTGGGGCCGTGTGGCACCATTGGGCTAGTACAGCTTGTGTGGGTAGACGCTCAGTGGTTTGCTATGCCCCCTGACCCCGGGGCATTAGGGGGGGGGGTGTTTTTGGAGCACCAGCGTAATCCAGTCGCCCATATGGTGCGACTTGGGCCTTATATAGCTGTTTGCGGGGCTGGGTGCCTCGGGTGCAGTGGCGTGTCAGAGGTTTAGCGTTTGTCAAAAAAAACAAACAAACAAAAAAAAACAAAAAAAAAACATGTCTAACAGGTAACTTGAATGATAGTAACAGTAACAATTGAAGCTCAATTTAAGGTTCAGGTCGCAGGTTCCGGGTGCTGTGCGCCTGGTCCCGTGGTATGGTCGGAAAGTCCCAATGTGTTCAATAGGGCTGGGCCTTCTTCGATGGTGGTGATTTTGTAATGTTGTTCGCACTTGGTCACCCATAGGGTTCTCGGGGTCGCCCATCTATATTTGAGTCCCGCCGATTGCAGGGTGGTGGTTATCGGTTGCAGGCTCTTGCGCCATAACAGCGTGTCCCTGCTTAGGTCCTGGAAAAAGGACAGCCTGTGCGTTTCGAAATTATAAGGAGTCATTCCTTTTAAGGCTGTCATGAGGGCCATTTTGTCCATCATGGTTTGGCAGCGTAAAATAATGTCCCGTGGGGCCGCTTTCGGTGCTTGTTGTGGCTTGGCGATACGATATATGCCGTCAAACGTAAAGTGTTTAGCTTGTTTGTTGGGGATTATTGAGGTCACTAGACGCCTGATAAAGTGGGGTAATTCCTCTAGTGGTACTGCTTCAGATACCCCTCTAATCTTAACATTCTTCCTCCTTCCCCTGTCATCTATTACATTGACTTGCCTGATAATATTCGCCTGTTCTGTTCGCAGCTGGGCGATATTGGTTTGCATCGATAGTAGGTCCTGGCGCAGATCGTTTACGTCTTGTGCCGTGGTCTGGGCCCGGGCCGTCACCGCGTGCACCTCCGCAGCCAGCCCCTTCAGGTCTGCCTGCCACATTTGTTGGAGGTTATTTTGCAGTCCAGCTAGCATTGCATGTATGTCTTGCTTAGTTGCCGGGGCCGTGTCACCCGTGGTTGGAGTGTGCAGTCTGTCCGTTTCAACCACGGACATGCTGTGCAGAGAGTCCTCATCGTCGGATCTCTCTAGTGTGACTGCTGTGGCAGCTCTGGTCCGTGCAGGTGGGGGATTTTGCAGCATGCTGCCAATGTCTTTTTGTGAGGCACTTACGGTTGGCGTGGGTTTGTGGGACTTCTTCCCCATGTCGTCCGAGAAGTAGGGGTCTGCAGTGGCAAGCTGCGAGCCCGCTCCCAGCCACGATGTGAGCTCCCTGGCGAGCTTCTGGTCACGCGTGCGGTAGGCCCCAGCTCCCTTGGTGCGGCGTTTAGTGCCCGGCGTTTGAAAAAACGGCATCTGCAGGTTCGGCAGGGTGTCAGCGATCCGTGCCCGTTTTCCGTTTTCGGCGACGGGCCGCGAGAAAACTGTTATCGCCCGGTATGTGAGCTGGCTGGCCGGAGCTAGCAGAGATGGCGACCGTCTCGGTGCGCTGTTGGCTCCGCCCCCCCAAAACAGTTTTTTTTTTTTAATAGTATAGTGTCCTGCTTCCGCACCCCTCCCACCAGCCTCCCTGTGCAGTCAAGAAAGGGTTAAAAACCCTTTTATCACTTAACTGATTGCAACACGAGGTCCCTCGGTGCTGGATCAGGGCTCCTCCAACTGCAACATCACGTCGATCCAGAAGCTAAATCACATGCGCAATGAGCTCCACGAGCGCACATTAGGGCTTTCCCATAGGAAAGCAGTGACTCCTATGGAGTTTTCAAAGACGCTAGATGTCCTCATGCAAAGCGTTTGTTTATGTATGTGTGTGTATGTATGTATATATATATATATATATATATATATATATATATATATATATATATATATATATTGTAGATTGTGTTAGCAGTATTAATCCAGCAGACAAGATGCCAAAATACCAGAGTATTGCAGTATGCAATGATACCTTTTTTATTGGACTAACATAATACTCAAAATGCTATCGTTTTCCTCTCTTCTTCGGGTCTGAATCAATACTGATCAATCTGATATAGATTAACACTTAAAACAACTGATGTTCTATTTATGACACCCCACTCATCCCCTCCCCTTCTCTAACAACATTAGTTGTTTTAAAGGACCACTCTAGGCACCCAGACGACTTCAGCTTAATGAAGTGGTCTGGGTGCCAGGTACCTCTAGGATTAACCCTTTTTTTTTATAAACATAGCAGTTTCAGAGAAACTGCTATGTTTATAATGAGGGTTAATCCAGCCTCCAAATCCTCTAGTGGCTGTCTCACTGACAGCCGCTAGAGGCGTTTGCGTGATTCTCACTGTGAAAATCACAGTGAGAGCACGCAAGCGTCCATAGGAAAGCATTGTAAATGCTTTCCTATGCGACCGGCTGAATGCGAGCGCGGCTCCTGCCGCGCATGCGCATTCAGCCGATGACGTCGCGATCAAGATGGAGAGGAGGAGGAAAGCTCCCCGCCCGGCGCTGGAAAAAGAGGTAAGTTTAACCCCTTCCTCTCTCCAGAGCCCGGCGGGAGGGGGTCCCTGAGGGTGGGGGCACCCTCAGGGTACTCTAGTGCCAGGAAAATGAGTATGTTTTCCTGGCACTAGAGTGGTCCTTTAAGTGTTAAAGGGACACTGTAAGGACCCAGACCACTTCAGCTAATTGAAGTAGTCTGGGTGCTGTGACCCTTTTGCACTTAGTGCTGCAATGTTAAACATTGCAGTTCCAGAGAACAGCAATGTTTACATTGCAGCTCTAAGTCTGCCCTCTGTGGCTGTCTAACAGACAGCCACTGGAGGGCTTCCAGAATCCAAATGGAGTTTTGTTCCATTATCTGACGTTGGACGTCCTCACGAACCTCCATTGTCAGATTGTCCCCATAGGAAAGCAATGAATAATGCTTTCCTATGGAGAGGTCTAATGCGCGTGCAATCATTGCCGCGGATTTGCATTGGGTCTCCCCCGACGGCTGACATCGGCGAGGCAGGTGCGTGAGTGGGGGGAGGAGGGGATTATTAACCCTATAGCACTATAGGATCCCTTTAATCTCTATAATATTGATCAGTATTGCTTCAGACTTGAGGAAGAGAGGAAAACGCTTGAATGCTTGTCTTTTAAGTATTATTTTAGTCCAAGGTATCATTTCATACTGCAATGCTCTGGAATTTTGGAATGTATATATATATATATGTATATGTATATGTATATATATAAATGGAGGTACATAATGGCAAGATAAAAAAAAATAATAAAAAATAAAGTGGGATGTAAAAAACGAAATATAAAAGATAGGAACTTAACAAAAAATTAAAAAGGTCAAAATCAACATTTAACCCCTGAGGTGCCATAGTGTCTAATATGAAGACCCACTCCATTTCTTTTTTCCCTAACAATTTGGGGAGATTGCCTCCTCGCCAGGGGGTTTGGGATCTTATCTATGGCCCAGCATTTTAGGTATTCTGGGTTCTTGCTGTGCATTAAAAAGTGTTTAGATACAGAATAATAGATAAAACCTTTTTTGATGTTCCTACAATGTTTGGCAATACAAGTTTTTAAACATCTAGTGGTCTAGTGGTCATACCTACGTATTGCAGTTTACATGGACATTCCAAAAGATAAATGACGTTTTTGGAGTGACACGTAATAAAACTTTTTATATTATATTCTTGAGGGGAATGTTTGGATTTAAAAGTGGACACCTTAGTATTTTCATTATTGGTGCTTTTGCATGCTAAGCAGCTTTTACACTTATGAACACCTTTTTTTGACAAAAAGAGAATTTATTAGTTTTGGCCTTTTCAGTGTAATTTTTGTAAGGTGCATTCTAAGATTTGGGGCTCTCCTAAAAACAATTTATTGATGATTTCTTGATTTAGTTCTGGTTAACTGTTAACTTGGTTAACTTATTTTTGTGTCTCTAAGGAGTTCTTTATATGCCATGGTGTCATTAAGTTGAGAGAAGGCCTCATTCATATACATTACTTTTGGGAGAATGACTAACCCGCCACCTTTGTCCGCAGGTTTAATCACAATGCTCTCATCATTTTTCAGATTCTTAATTCCCTCTTTTTCTTTTCTCGTAAAATTGTATTTCTCAAATTTTGTGGTAATTCTTTTTAGATCTTTGGTAACCAGTTTTTCAAAGGTATCTAGACTACTTGATTTGTAATTGGAGGAGTAGAATGTAGAGGTAGGTTTTAACTTGGTGTATTTGTTGTTTGTGGTGTTGGGGGAAGGGGGAGGAGGAGTATCTAGATTGTGGTTAGTGTGATTCATATAAAACCTCTTTAGAGTCGCTCTTCTGCCAAATTTATTAATGTCAATGAAAGCTGAAAATTGATTAAAGTTCCGAGTGGGGGCATATCTGAGTCCTTTGTTTAGGACTGCTAGTTCTGTTGTGTTCAGCACTTTGTTGGATATATTGAAAATACCTGACGTGAGAGTTGGGGTGGGTTTAGGAGTGTTATTTATTCTCTTTTGCCTCTTTTGTACCCTTTGCCCACTTCTTCTTCCTCTGGTGTAAGGCTTCTTTTTTTCTTTCCCCTTTCTTCTATATGATATTCTTATTGTTGTGTAGTCCCTATTTCTCAAAAAAATGATCCTCAGTATCAGTGCAATCTGATGAAAGAGTGTAAAATCTGTTTTTTTTTAATGAGCTTGTGATAAACGTGCTTTTATGATTTGTCTGTTTGGAGTTTGGGGTCTTAGAAAGTGTGTAGTGGTGGTATTTTTCTTTTGGGGTGGAGGCGAGATGTAGTAGTCATTGATGAAGTTTGTGGATTTATTGTATTTCGAGAAGTGTGACGAGAGGGTGGGGGAATAGTATATGGAAGATGGGTTAGATAAGTGTAATAATGGGTGATTGCCAAGGGGATATTGATGCGTCGTGGTCTGTAGGGGCCCAATGTCAAACATACTACACCATAATCTGTTTTCCTTTTTCTCTTTATCTCCATATTGGCAAACAGGCACACACAGACACATACTACATACCCAGCACACACTGACACATACCCCATCCCCAGCACACATACAGACACACAACATCCCCAATACACACACAGGCACACACTTCATCCCCAGCACACACATATAGAGACACTACCATTGCAGAAGCATACATGTTTTTTTTGGACCCAGGCAGTCTTGGGCAGGCCCTGTGTGTTCATATATTTATGTGTATGCATATATTTATGTGTTTGTGTGTGTGTGTATAAAGTGTATATATACATGCATACATGTGTATATATATGTGAATAGATGTATATGTACATATACATATATATGGGTGTATGTATGTGTAGGCACATTGGAAAATGTGTAGGTACATGTATTGGTGCTTGCGTTCGGATTTATGTGTAGGTGTGCATGTACATATATTTGGGCATTTGGTTGTATTTGTGTATATTGTATGTACGTTCTTGTGTATACTTTTACATATGCACTACTTGTGTATATGTATATGTACATGAGTGTGAGTGTGTACGTGTGTCTGTGTATGCTGGATATAGGCCTTCATGCATATCCTGTAACTCTTGGATTGGAATTCATGCATTCTTTATTATAATACTCCCCCCTTCTAGCACCATCTTTTGCACTGTTCCCTTGTTGTTGTTTTTTCTCTCTCTCCCCCCTCACTCTGTGATCTTCGCATAAGATATTTACGACCCTCTGCAAGAATGGTGTCAAACCTGTCTTATCAGCACTCATGTCGTTTTAACCTCTGTATCACAACTCAACTTTGAATTCTATGTGTCATCTTGCTCAGAAATGATTCAGACTTGAGAAAAGGAGGTTCTCCCGAAAGCTTGTCATTAAAAACTTCTGTTAGTCCAATAAAAAAGGTATTACAAGATATGAATTTTATCTGTTTTTTACATATATATATATATATATATATATATATATATATATAAATACACAAGATCAAGTGCACTTACTTATACACGAAACAGCAACTTTAATGTTGACAGATTTTATTAGTTTTTCTAAAAAATCCAAATCTAGGCAAAAATAATGGGGATTTAGTTACATTATATGATCATACATTGCATATGCCCTCCACAATTTCAATGTACCCCATCTTTGGCACGACCTACTCCTACAGCCTAATGTCTGATATATATATCTAATCTAGGCGAAAATAATGGGGATTTAGTTACATTATATGATCATACATTGCATATGCCCTCCACAATTTCAATGTACCCCATCTTTGGCACGACCTACTCCTACAGCCTAATGTCTGATATATATATATCTAATCTAGGCGAAAATAATGGGGATTTAGTTACATTATATGATCATACATTGCATATGCCCTCCACAATTTTCTGATCATTAGGCTGTAGGAGTAGGTCGTGCCAAAGATGGGGTACATTGAAATTGTGGAGGGCATATGCAATGTATGATCATATAATGTAACTAAATCCCCATTATTTTCGCCTAGATTAGATCACACATGCATACATCCAAATTGAAAATAAGTAATATTATTACATTATTGTTTTTTTTTTTCTCACAGACACGTGAATGTTCATTTATAATTTTTTTTTTTATCCACATGGATTAATATGCTGATGATGGGCTTTGTTTCATTGTAATAATTAATTGTCCATATTACATTTGTAATATTTTAGTTTATGTTTGGAGGTGATAAGGTTTTGTCTTGTTCTAGAATGTCTGTCACCGACACTGATTACTAAAATCCTATTATAAATAAACACAATTAAATCAGAGAACCGAAGCATGAGAGAAACTGTTTACTCTTCCACCTTTTGTACTGAACAATGGGTTAGAAGCAGGCTTTTGAGATTTAATTTGTTTTATACATGTCACATCCCACAGTACTGACTAATGCATTTTCTCATGCGCCAGTTGAGAAGAGTGCTTATCTCTGCACTATTTCATTCTGATACCAACTGCAGCCTCCTCTCTGCAGCAGAAAGTAGCAGAGGGGATTCATTCCAGAAATTGTTGATGACACAGTTCAGTTAGACAAATTTGCTCTATTAACCTGTTTGAAATAACTTGAAAAAGGCAGTTTAAAAAAGAATAATTATACGCAGATAAACAGGTCATTTTGAAATGCATTGTTGGTTTTAATTGGGATAAAAATATGATCAAAGCTGTAAAAATGGCTGTTCATTTGCTCATTGTGTGTGGACAGTTTGGTTTTGTTACAAAAAGAAGAAAAAAACATTCTATCGCGAAAGTTTGATATTGTCATTAAGTTTATGTAAAATATTCTACTTAAAAGTGCCTCTGCATTGCTTTAATTTCTAACGTTATATAATTCTTGATTGTAACTTGACTATACGCGGTTATGCTGTTTTGTTCCTTAAATACCGGTAAACCTTTTTTGAAGCTATTTCTAAGGTACAGAATGGGTCACTTTTCAAAATACAACACTTGATACCGCACTCAACATGAAGAAAATATAAAGATTTATTAGCAGAACATTGCCATATACCTGAATACAACTCCAATTTCTATATCATGAGAGTGAAGATCTATAATCTTAAAGTGACAAGTGACAAAAAAGTGCTTAGTATGTGCTTAAAGTGCTAATATTAATAAAATACACTATCAACGTTCCTATATGTACAAATCTGTGTACAGCAAGGTCAATAACAAGATAGTAAGTAATTATTCCTACGGAAATCTCATCCAGTATACAGTAATTGCTGCAGGGAAATAATCTTATTTGTAGTTCACTAGTTGCGTTGTGTATAGTTCATTCCATCAATAAAAGATAATTCAACAAAAATTAATTGCAGCATTGATCATATTTGATGTAACATACATTGGTTGTACTGTATACCATAGTAAAACATTTTTTGCAGCATAGGAATTCCACGTAGCAAAAAGATGAGAACAAATGTATACATCCGAATTATTTTATGTGCACTGGAGGTATATAAAAACATTTATATAGATAAGGAAAAAAATAATGTTTTTTTTTTTTTTTTAAAAGTGAAAACATGGAGAAAAAAAAGAGAAAAACAGTCCGAATGTATATATACATATATCCTGACAGGAATGTGGATTAGATCTCACCCCTGATGTAATGCATCTTTTACTCGTGAATCTAGGAAAGTATGGAGATGGGTGTAAAGTCCAATTCCTATGGCTGCATACAGCTCCAGTTGTGTTTGGCTGAGTGTGATAGGTAAGATCCTGGGCTGTGGTGGCCAGGACTCCAATGAGACCGGCAGCATAATCGCTGAGCTCCGTGCATGACAGGGGAAAACTAACGAAACCCGGCACCAATTTTGAGCGATGACAACCAAAAAGCAGCGCAATACCACGGGCAACACCCCAGCTACCGACAACCCGTCCGCAAAATCCTCTCTGAGGAGATTTTTCACGGAACAATCCGAACCGCAGCCACGGAACAAAATGGCGCCCGCGACTAACACACGAGGCAGCCGGCCACCCAGTCCTTCAGCATCAGAGGACTCAGTTGAGGACACTGACATCAATACTCACACAATTGCCCTCGAAGAAGGATCTCGCCGACATGTTCCAGAGACTGGAGAACACCTTCAGCGAAAAGCTGCAGGCAGTGAGCCCGGATGTCCAACACCTGGGAGCCAGAGTACAGGCCCTGGAGGACACAGAAGAATCCACTGACAGATTGTGGACAGAATGCCACAAAACGCAGACTTTACACGCAGATGCCATACTGTACCTCCAGAGGAAACTGGATGACGTCGACAACAAGGGCCGACAAAACAACCTGCGAGTGAGGGGCATACCTGAAAGCCCAGAGGGTACCCCAGAGAACCCTATTCAGGTATTGACCACCCTCTTCAACCTAATTCTCGATAGACCTCCCGAGACGGCGATCCAATTCGATAGGGCGCACAGAGCTGCGCGGGCAAAGACGGGGCTCACATACTTAGGGATTCGCCTAACCTCCACACTCAAAGGCCTGTACGCTCGGAATTACCCGCCCCTCGCTGAACACATTGGTCGGGATCTCCAAAAATGGGACCTACCCCAGTTCTCCCTAATGGGCCGGGTTAACATAATAAATATGATGGTCCTACCGAGAGTGCTGTACTTATTCCAAGCCCTACCTGTCCCACTCCCGGGAGAATTTTTCAGACGCATAAAATCCATGATAACGAACTACATATGGGGCCACAAACCTGCGAGACTAGCTTATTCCACCTTAACGTCCACACCTGGGATGGGAGGGTTGGGTCTACCCCACCTATACAAGTATTATGTAGCGGTTCTATTTACATGCATTAAGGATTGGACAGGTTCGGTTGAGACAAAGTCATGGTATGGCCTAAAACAGAACTTCGCAACAGTGCCCCTCCGCACCCTACCCTGGCAGATGTGCCAAATTAATAAGCTATCCCCCACACATCACCCATTCATACACAACATACTCCGAATCTGGAGAAGGCACAAAGAGGACTGGGGCTTGTCCCCAGGTCTTTCTCCGTACTTCCCAATAGCGGATAATCCAGATTTCCAACATGGTCAAGGTAGCACCATACTAGCCCGAATATTTAGGACACCCAGCCCTGCCATTGCGGAAATTACAACAGAGGACATCCCACCCAAATTAAAAGCCTTCCCCAAACTCAATAGACAGGAGACACTCCTAGACATTATGGGCAAGGCACAACATTTGGCGCAAGAGAGACAAGACTCTGTTCGAACGACTATGCTCACAGGGAAACACAACCAAACGACCATTGTCTACCATTTATGCCATTCTACAGGCAGGCACGGGGAAACAACCTAGACCCCCATTCCAACACAAATGCATGAGAGGACTCCACATCCACATGACCATTGAGGATTGGTCACACATTATGACCTCAGGGATAAAAACCCTGATTAGCATAGCTCGCAAAGAGACCTTCTACAAGAGAGCCACTAGATGGTATAGAACACCAGAACAGCTTCACACCTACTGGACTACAGTCAGTGACTCCTGCTGGAGATGCGGGGAAGCACGGGTGGACATGGAGCGCATTTGGTGGGGATGTAGGAACATAGCGCCATATTGGACGCAAATATTGACAGACATTAAAATATAATGCTTATGACATCGCGGCCTTCCCCCTCCCAGGTGCTACTGGGATGGCCCCGATCATTCAAAGAAACTTCCAAACAGCAACTCCTGAACACACTCATAGGGGAAGCCAATGCCCTAATCCCAATGTACTGGAGACAAACCAGTGTACCATCTAGGGAACAATGGGTACAGAGGGTGTAAACGACGAGTGAACTAGAGGAGATCCACTGGTTGACTCTGGGGAAGAGGGAGAGATACCTCAAAACCTGGGACCCATGGCTCAATTTCTGGAAAACCCCCACATAGGAAATACCACCCTTGGTCACCCTAAGTCAGTCATACATAAGGAACATAAGACGACAGTACATAGTCATGAGAGTTATCTTAATGTCTCCGCTGAAGGAGATCAATTTCTACACGATTTAGTATGCAGCAGGACACCCACCCCCCCCCCCCACCCTCTCCCACCTCTCTCTGTACCTCCCTGCCCTACCACTCCTACCTAGGACCGTACACCACAAGTGCAGCATTGGTAACACAATACGGTAATACGGAAAGAAATGTAAGGTTTAACTGTTACATGGAATGTTACCGATTGTCAGGGTACCTGAGGTCTCTACCTCCGAGAGAGGTAGAGACTTAGTCGTTCATCCATCCGGACGGCCTGTTTTCCCTCTTCCTCGCGGTCCATCCTGTCATGCAAAGCCGGCCGCGAGGGAGTGACTCCCTTTTATAGCATTACGCCTGGAAGTGACGTCAGGACGTCAAACCGGAACGACCTGTCACTCAATTGGTTCAGGACCAATCAGGACTCATCGGAGGTGTGTCTACTTATCTGAACAGGGTATTTAACAGGGCTTCTTTCATTAGCTCATTGCCCTGTCGTGGTTCTAGCTTGTTCTAGTCACTCAGTGCTCGTGTTTTCTAGTTATCCCTTTTGGTTTTGACCCGGCTTGTTTGCTCTACTCTGCTTATCTCTGTTACCCTTGATTCGGCTTGTCTCTCGCTTACCTGTCTTCTGTTACCCTCGACCTCGGCTTGCCTTTGACCATTCTCTACTGTACTACTTACGTTAGTCCGGCCATTCTAAGGTCCGGTATACGTATCTGGCTACTGTTTGTACTCTGCGTGTTGGATCCCTGTCCCGATCCTGACACCGATCCCCACTATGTTCTACTTGTGAATATCCCTATTTTATTCTGTACTCCTTTTCATTCTGACCTTCAATGAAAAAAAAAAAAAAAAAGATCCTGGGCTGTGCGCTCTTGAATCACCTTCCTTCAATGGCCCTTTCAGGGACTTTAACCCCATCTCCATACTTTCCTAGATTCAGGAGTCAAAGATGCATGTACATGCACTACATTCCTCAATTACAGCCACTACAATCCACTACCAGTGCTATTCCCGAGATTAGGCTCTGGATCCACCCCTGCTCTGTATGCCTGTATCTGTATGACTATAAGCCTGTGTATGTATGTCTATGTATACCTGTGTCTGTATGACAGTGTCTGAATGTCTGTGTGTGTCTGTATGTCTGTGCTTTTATGACATTGTACCTGTATGTGTAGATTGAATGGCTGTGTGCCTGTATTTGTTTAATTGTGTGCCTGCATATCTCTGTGACTGAGTGCCTGTATGGTTGTGTGTTGCTATATATCTATGTCTATACCGCATGGAAAAATACACGAAATGCGCTGAGGGGAGAGAGCCACAAAAAGGGGCTTTGGGGGAGAAAGAGGCACGCAAAAAGAATGGGGGGGGGGTGAGCCACAGAAAGGGGCTGGGGGAGGGAAAAGATGCACACAAAAAGAATGGGGAGGAGACACACAAAGGGGCTGGGGAAAGAAAGAGATACACATGAGGGTTATAAGAGACACAAGAGGGTGCAAGACATACTAAAGGGGGGATAAAATACACTAAAGAGGGTAAGAAAATCAATAGGGGGTTACAAGACACACGGGTAAAGATGCATTTTAGGTGGAGGGGGCGGCAAAATGCATCCTTGCCTGTATGTCTGTCTGTGTGTGTGTGTGTGTATCAGTATGTCTGTGTCTGTGTGTGTGCCAGTACGTCTGTGTGTGTGCCAGTATGTCTCTCTGTTTGTCAGTATGTCTGTCTATGTGTGTGCCAGTATGTGTCTGTGTGTGTAAGTATGTCTGTGTGTGTGTGTGTCAGTATGTCTGTCTGTGTGAGTCAGTATGCCTGTAACAGTGTGTCTGTGTGTGTCTGTCAGTTAATGTGTGTTTGTTAGTGTGTGTTTAGTCTGTTTAGGTGACTGCCCCCCCCACCCCCCTTCAATCACAAGGGAAAGGTGATTTTATTCTCCTCTTGGTGCAATGGGCCACTTGACTGGATTTGCCCTCCAGGCCTAAGGCTGCCAGCCCTCCCTTGTTGGTAATGGACCAAATGACTATTAGTAAACTAACAGGGATAATAGTAAGTGTTAGAAACACTTTCAAGAAAAAAACCTGACAGTGTAACATATGCCGAATGAGCCAAAACACAAGGCATGATGGGTACAACATAAGCCCTAGTGGCCCACTAGCAAAAACTTAGTACTCATCTATGTACAGCAAGAATCTCCTAGAGAGAAGCACTCACTGCTAAAACAATAGGGTGTTCTCCATAACTGTTATACCTCGGGCTGCTGCACAGCACATGCAGGTTCCAGGGGGAGTTGCATGGCAGCATGATGTCTTCAGTCCCACTTCGCTCTGACCAGAGTGAACGCCACGTGCCTGTACATCTCCAATTTGCAGGCCAGGCAATTTCCAATGCTTCATGTACAGGTCTGCAATCCTTTACTCTTGTGAGGTTGCCAGATCACTTTGGCAACCTCGTGCCACCTACAGGTGTCCTTAAAGGGACACTCCAGGCACCCAGACCACTTCTGCCCATTGGAGTGGTCTGGGTGCCAACTCCCACTACTCAACCCTGCAAGTGTAATTATTGCAGTTTTTTTTATAAACTGCAATAATTACCTTGCAGGGTTAACTCCACCTCTAGTGGCCTGTGCTACTTCCTGGTTTCTAGCACAGGAAACCTGTGCTAGAGCGTCGCTGGACGCTCTGTGAGGACCTCCAGCGTCGCTCATTTCCCCATAGGAAAGCATTGTAATGCATTTTCAATGCTTTCCTATGAGGAGCGCTAATGTGCATGTGCGGCATTGCCGCGCATGCGCATTAGGTCTCCCCGGCCGGTGGGCGGGATCAGTCTCGCCTACCGGCCGACGCAGTCAGAAGGAGGAGCGGCGCGGAGGGAGACGCAGCGACGTGGGACATCGTCGCCGCCTCAGGTAAGTTACTGAAGGGGTTTTCACCCCTTCAGGACCAGGTATTGGGGGGTTGGGAGGGAGAGGGAACCTGCAGTGCCAGGAAAAATGATTTATTTTTTTCCTGGCACTGGAGTTTCCCTTTAAGAATTACAAATGAGTTACCGGTCATAATTGTGGGACACCCTATCTGCCCTTCACAAGTCACACCCCTTCGTGTGAATTGGTGCAGGGTGCTGATGATGTCCAATAGTATTGTTGTTGTCCCTATATATACTGCCCTCTTTCTTAAGATCATTGCCCTATCGTCATTTATTCTAGCCCGAGTGCAAACTGAGTAGTTGTTGTTTTCTCGTTTCTGACCCGGCTTGTTATATCGTGTTCTGAGTACCTATGGCATCCTTGACCTTGGCATTCTTTTGACACTATATATTCGTATATTCACCTATCTCGGTCACAAGTTGAGCCTGGCCACTCTAAAGTCGGGAATACGTATCTCCCTCTGTCTTTTACTTCATTTTGGCTACTGTTTCTCTATATTCTTTGTGAAGGGATTACCCTACCCTGACAGTAACAGAGATAAAGCATGGTTAAAACCATGAATCACTAACCACTAACTGAAGGAAAAACATCAAAGGTGGAGGTAGTGGGGAAAAAAAGAATGACAAAGTTGCATTGATATCTAGAAATCAATGAAGAGGCTTAAATTTTTTTTTTATAAATAATATAACTTTTGTTCATCCCCTTTACCCCATGACCATTAGGAATGTGACTTCCATCAATTAAAAAGGAGAAAAAGGGGAGTAGATGAAATGAAAGAGAAAATGGATTTGAAAGTTGGTAACTCATAAAGAACAAATTAGTATAATCTTTACTCCTACTTCTCCTGGTAGTAAGTACCTTACTGGCTGCACATAATATCTAATAATAATAATTATTATTATTGCCAATTATATAGCACCAACAGATTCCGTAGCGCTTTACAATATTATGAGAGGGGGATTTAACTATAAATAGGACAATTACAAGAAAACTTACAGGAACAATAGGTTGAAGAGGACCCTGCTCAAACGAGCTTACAGTCTATAGGAGCTGGGGTGTAAAATACAATAGGACAGGAAATAGCAATCAAATAAGGTGAAGCAGAGCTGGAGGAGAGACTAAAGTGCTGATCTTTAGGAGAGAGCAAGGGACGGGTATGTGAGGTTCAATGACTAATTGTCATTTCTGTAGTAATAATGGAAAAAAGCTTATTGAACTTTTTTTGTTAATAGTTTACATTTTTTTCCTGGGTAAGTAGTCCAAGTGAACTGTTTGTCAGGATAAAAAAATAACTTAAAAAGGGTGGATTAAATCAGTGGCGAGATAAATAAACTTAAAAGGTTTATTGGACTTGAAAACAAAAATGTGTTTGTCCCTAAGAATTCTTTATTGAATTGTACGCAATAGATCAAAATAGGTATGACACTGAAACAGCAGCTCCAGAGCAGCTCCAAAACTATCTAAAAAAAAAAAAGCTTTCTTGGAAGATAAGCATCTGATATGCATTCAGGAATAAAAAAAAGCTAAGCATGTAAAAAAAAAAGGTGTTCTAATATGGGCTTCAAGCACAGGTAGCTTTGTTTTCACCGTATGGCACGTATGTCTTACCAGAACTATTAAGCTTAAAAACAAATAACTACAAAAGTACATTTGGAGTAAAAGCTCTGTAAATTTTTCTATGACCCATTTTCAGTCTGTAGGTTTTATTTTTTTCTAATGTTGTGCTGAACAGAAAAAGGTTTACCTGCAAAACTAAATGCACGGTACTTCTAGTGATAGCCATGTTAAATAAATGCTACGACTCCTATTTCCGAGCATATGCCATCTGGAAGATAATCGTAAACAGAAGTATTGAGAGCTCGGCGGTGGAATGGCAATATTGCGCTTGACAGAATATGCCTAAGCATTCCTGCACTTCATTTTTTATTTATTTTTTATGGGTGAATGTTTTCTTCTAGACAGCTAGACAATGCCCCCCCGCTAAAACCCTTAGTTATAGGTTTTGTTGCAGTCATGATTGCTGCAAATAGTGCACTTTATTTGGAGCCTGGGTGTTTTATAGATAGTAATTCTGCAATGGTTTTTGGAAGCAATCTAAAATCAATATTGCTGTAATTTTCTGAGCTTTTACCATTCATGCAAGGGAATTAGGAGTTTAAAATTTGTATTTGTTACCTGTATTTTATTTGCGTTTTTTTTTTTTGTAGCACTTATTTATAATGTTCATCCTGTACAGCTCCAAGCTTCGTGATCTCCTGGAGTGACAGCAGACAACCAATTTCACATGAAGCTCACCTGTGTAGTCCCAACACTATAAAGGCATTATTTATAAGGCATTTATATATTTAAGTGTGCAAATAAACTGACACTTCAAAATCATTTTGCGGTTTCGAAGTATAAGGACAAAGACGTTTTTGTTCATGGTAAAAATGGATTGGAGGGAAAGTTCTCTTTTTGTTGAAGGACAGGCTTGAGCCAAAATAAGGCTCTCCATATATCCCAGTTTTGCCACTAGAGTTAAAGGAGCTGTATGGGCACCATAATAACTTCATACCTTCATAACTTCAAATTACGTAGTTGGGATGCCCATAGATGCCTGGTGTTTTCTTACCTGAAATGGTTAAATCATTCTCAAATGGTTTAATGGCAAAGGTTGTTCTCCACACCGGATCACCCTTTCCCCAGCAGCATCCAAATTCTTTAATTGAATTTCAGGAAATGCTGAGTACTTTTCAATGCAGTTTGTTGTTATGATGGTGTTAGGAATGTTTCTTTAACACATGATGGTTAATGGCAGACCATCTTGTGATCCAATTTCCATCACTTAAAAACCCCCACAAAAGAGCCCAGTTTGGTTTAATAAGTAATGCTCAGGTAGTTTAAGGCTAACGCAACATTTGTGTATAACCAGCTTGCCAATTTTTATCTAAGACAACTGTATCACCTGAGTTTGTGAAATTTAGTAACCAGTCTGACCAAAGTCGCCCTTTCTACATGAACCTTTTTTGATGCATAAACTCTGCTTCTGAATTATACTATGCAGCAAAATGTGCAGATATTCTTGAATGATCCTGTTTTGCTGCCTAAATGGCTTGTCTGGAGCCTCTCATTATTTAGGTTAGAATGTAAATGTGATAAAATATTGTAGAAAACACCTTCTGGCAGTTATGTTCAGCAAATATGAACTTCACAGGAGCATTCCAATCTTCAAAAAGATTTCAGTATCAATGTTTGATTGAAGGTCTATTTGGGTATACTGCCATGCATACTACTTTTAGTGTCCTTTCATCTTCCCATACCTTTTGGTGTGCTAATTTTAAATCTGTTACCCAAACGGTTTTGGAACAAGTTTGTAGAAATATCCGAATTAGAAAAAGCGATACAGATCAAGATAAATATTTTTTGAATTTTAGTGTAAAGTGTACACATTCCTATGATCATAGCAATAAATAGTCCTGCTGAATTTTCATGCATTTTCCCCGAAAGACAGTTGATTTTATATTTTAATAACTGACGCAACCTCTGTTGGGCCGAAATGACATGAATAAATAAGTAACATTAGGAATTCATTAGGAATAATGCTATTTTAAATGTTTACAATTTTAATTCAAATTTACAATACGCAATTTTTTTTTAAACCAGCACTGTCTTAACTATACCTCTTATACTGATTTTAAGGAAGATTTCTATCTCAGATGAATGCTTTCCTGAAGACATTTGCTAACACTTGTCGCACACTTTGGTGTGGTTATTTTGTGCTCCCAGATAATCATTTGAGAGCCATTTAGAAGGAAAAAAAAACACATTGCATCTTTAAAATTGCTCTGTGTTTTTTTTTTTAAAAGTCCCAAACTATTTTTGCATTTATCAACTAATAGAAATAATTTTTTAAAGATTTTTAGAGCCAGACAGGCATATTTGGTAGCTCGCCTGATGTTATTAATACCCAGGTAAGAGTCACTTCAATCCTTTGTAATAGAATGGGCTAAAATTCTTAGTCACCATTAATTACATATTTCTGAAGCTGGGAGTTGTTAAGCCATGAATCGCTTTGGTCTCCTATGGTTATTCTGAAAATGTTCCAATACCTGGTCTCATCATAGAACTGTCAAGAATTATTGAGAGAAAAAGACTTCTTGAATTAGGCTGTAAGACCTAGACCACTTATTTTCCAAGCAAATCATCCAATTCTATCATAATCTGTTTGTCTGTGTTTGCTTATTCTGTTCAGTGACTGATTCTTTTTAAAATGAGCTTTTGATTGGTTGTTATTATTTAAAGCATTTTATCTGATAATTGCATTTGGAGAAATGTCAGATGATATTTTTTTTCCATCTCATGTACCATTAGGCAAGGTTTAGAAGGTTATATGCGTCACTGTGTATTTTTGCAATTCTCATTTCAATGTAATAAAGGGCTGTAGGCGCTACGTGTCATGTGCGATGTCTTAATTGCTAGGTCACCAGATTTGAAGCTGTTTTACTCTGATGAATAGGAATTGACTTTCATATTTTTTTTTTCTTTTTACATTTAAATGATATGAAATCAGAATCTGCTGTGAGGATATTAAGACCACAAAACTACTGCAGATGTGTTTTTGTGCATCACATAATACTTTGGCAGGTTTTTTTTTCCATCAGCTATGTTAAAATTCTTTATAATAATGTAAAATCAGGCAGCATTGAGTACCATATACTTAAATCAATGTACAACATGTTACAGTGATAAAGGGTCTTGAGACCCAAACTTTTGTATGTTTAACGTTCCTCCATAAATGTTAGAGCAGCACAAGAGTGCACAGCTCTATACCTGGAGCACTTTTTCCTTATTTCTTAAGCCTCTAGATGCATCCACTGTAGGAGCAACAGTGGTTTTGGACATAATAGCTGGTTGATTTTTAACCTCACTTTAATTTTAAAGAGATAATGAAGTAACTATTCATTATTTTGTTTAAATCTGCTAACTTGTAGTAATATACTTTATATTTTTTTGCATTATATTACTTACCGGCATTAATTGGAAATGAGACTGAGATAAAAAATTTTACCCCTTAACCCCTTAAGGACACATGACGGAAATGTTCCGTCATGATTCCCTTTTATTCCAGAAGTTGTGTCATTAAGGGGTTTAAGGACCAAACTTCTGGAATAAAAGGGAATCATGAAATGTCATGTGTCCTTAAGGGGTTAAATAGATATTAGATCATTCACAGACCAACTGTATGACTCCAGACCTACAACACAATGGCTGTTTTCCGGTCACTGGTCCATTTGGATCTTTAGTTTAATGAAAAGCTGTGTATAAAACAGAGTCCATTGCTAAGGGTATCAAAGAAACTCTGAAACACAATGCCTGTCCGTGCTCATTTGCATATCAAGCTGGGAACTCTGGCATGGTTGTGGAAACATGATTTCTCAAGTTTTTTGTTCGTGAGGAAGTCTAACTTGAGATATGCAGGCGATGCACACGAGTAATTTTTCTATTGTTTTATTGTGTTTTTTGGTCTAAACACAATCTTTGTGACACCTATCTAAACAAATCTAAAACAGTAGAAATCTGTCAAAAGCACATAACTATTTCCAAAGGTGACCAAGGTGACGTTTCCTTGTGCATTGATGGAGAGGGCTAAAGTAGATATACCAATCTAAACCTCTCCCACCCGAGCACTGTTATTGTCCTGGAGACATGTCTGTAGTATATTGTCACGTGTGAGTGAGAGTACAAAATGGGTAACATAATGATAACATAAAAATATCCACTTAGACATTCAAGAACCCAACAGAGATATTCCTTCTCCAGAGGTCGCCATAGGTCACTTAAAAAAACACCATCAGGTTCAATACCAAAGCAGCTTAGCTCCAGTTAAACGTCTCACCCTAGCTACATTCTAGTTCCACAGGATTCCATTGTCCGAATGGCCCTACCAGTCAGATGGCAAAACCATCCATCTGATTTCAAAATCCTGACCTTGTTCATGTTGTTTAACAATGTCCATATTTTGCAATTCAGGCTCCAAATAAAATAAATGGAGGGGCATAGTTTGTAAGCCAACCATTCACTTTCCTGGTCTTCCCAAAAGCGGGTCACCAGTGAAGCACAGTGGGACAGGGCCTGTAAAGAGGAAATGACCCACCAAAATTGGCACCATTGTGAGGCTTGGCATATACGTGATTGCATTCCATTATAAAGCCTTTTGATACCCAGATATAAATGACTGTAAACATTTTTAAACCAAGCTTTCATCATAAATTATTTGTTAATATTTATTATACTGAAAGTTATATTAATTTAGTTGAAATCTGTTTTCTAAAAGGTGTTTCCTGAACCATGCATTTAACCTTTAGATATATTTTTTTTCTCTCTCTCATGCTTTTGCCCAGAAGGAGGTGTTTTATTTCTTTGTAGTTGAGTTTACTGTTTTTAGGAAATCACTCCACAGTTATGTAATGCTCTGCAGTGGTATAAATTCATAGTGTGCGTTATATCCTAGTATTTTTGGGGGAGGTGGGAACACAAACTTATTTTAGAACATAGTTAGATATTTTTGTCTTAACCATTTTACTAGCTCTCCGTAAATCAATGATTAGTTTTCACTCAGGTCTTACAGTAAGCATGTCATGATTAGCTTCACTTTAATATAAATCCCCCCAATAGACACTGAATATATAATTTATTTTAGAAGACAAATTATTATCACCCACCTTCGTTATATAAGCAGCGCACATATTATCAATGATGCAAACGTACTGGTTACATTGCCAGCATGCCAGCTTCTGGATGGAGTGATATCAGATTCTCCATTTCTAGAATACCGGTCTAGAACTAGAAGCATTAGCTAGGGAGTAACCATAGCAACCAGAGTGCTCTATGCAGAACGACTGACTGTCAGTCAGTCAGTTATTTGGCACAGAAGTCTAAGCTAAAGAATCGATTGATAGGTAGGACAAGGTCCTATTTTAAAAAGTTTACTTCTCTAAATCTGTACATTTGCTAGCAATTCTACTAGCACAATATAGAGATGAAGTTTTAAGCTTTTTAAAATTAGCTTAAGTAGGGTGTACCATGACAGGTACACTTTAAAACAAGTGTTAGTTCACTTGTGCCTCACAGAGAAGCTAAATAATTTCAAAATTCCATTTGTCTCACCCTCTTGAATCGTCCTTAACTAATATGCCGGTCTTGTCTTCTTTGCTTGAGAAATAAGTCTTTCAGATAAAGCCAATACCCCTTTAGATAGAGGATGTGTTTTTATAATTCTTTAGATTGAAGATTGATTTGCAAACCATAACAACCGTTTATATCATGTGGCACGTTCTCTGAAGCCATACAAATCTATTTTTGTGAAATTATTTTATTTTAGATTGCCTTAAATTATTCACCAAAATCCAACATAGGCATTATTTTGTTTAATTGTTAATGATGCAAATTTCTAAAAGCTTTTACTAGCCAATATTCATTATTCATATGATTTTTTTTTATTATTATCCTTATGACCTGTTGGAACTCTTAAAAATAGTTACAATTGTTCAACCTTGTTAAAGAAAATTATGTATTTTGTCTTTTTACAGAAAAACCATCATGACATCAGAAACCGGATCTGACTCTGAATCAAAACAAGATCAAGATAAAGATCAACGAGACGGAACACAGAAGAAGGTAGCAGCTGCTGGCCAACCAGGACAGGAAGCTGCCGAAGACCACCAGAACGCTGTAGAACATTTTCCTGCAGCTGCAGCACACAGTACCCCACTAAAAAGTGAAAAGGTGGGTTTATATATTAAGTCAATCAACAGATTCATCAGGCAAGACAGAGTAATTACTTACTTAGTAGTTGGGTATAGTCCCAACTTTAGAGGGAAAAACAAGAACTTGGGCCTCAATTCCAGATTTTTATCTGATGTTGCACTTTATAGACACACACAAACATTTACAACGTAAAATCCAGATTAGACTTCTAGAGGTCATAGCCAGTACTGGAGGTCTGCTTGCCAGTCTGGCGTATGATTGCCAAAATGACACAAATTATTTGTAGCTCCAAGCTTTGGCAGTGACTGGTATGCCCTACATCTTTTCTTTCCTGGGTAGAGACATGCCAGTGTTGGAAATTTCAGGCTAAGTTGATCCTGTTAATCAGTTCAAAACTCATACCATACAACCCCTGATTTCCTAATTTTTTCCCTATCCTATTACTCTGTTATTGCTGTTTTCATTCTAGATTTCAGACTCATGAAACACTATTTGGAATATAACCATTTGGCTGCTTATGATTAAGAATACAGCTGTCCAGAGGTCACACATGGATTTGTTCCATAACTCCATCCATCCATTCTTCTCTGCGCTGGCTACACTGAAATACTTTTTTTATTTTTTCAAATAGATTTTATAGTTACTCATTTCATATAAACCTTTTTGATACATTTCAATTGGCCCATTGCTGATGTCTCTTTATTTAATTCCTCTATCACCCTTTTTAAAACTTCACTTCTCTTCCCACTCTCACCTTATCCCATGAACTCACTTTACATCCTGTTATTGACATGTTTATTTAACTTACTTTCTCACCGCGCATTTTCACATTCAAGTTTTCACTCTGTGCCCCACATTATCATACTAGGGATGAATGGGGAGGATCTTGCTCAGTTTCCCCAAACATCTAAAGGCCCCAAGTCTTAGTCTGTACCCTTAGTCTGTAATTTTATGGGCTGACTGGAAGAGACACATTAGTTATAAACTCAAACCCATCATGATCAACAGTTAAATTATTGAGGAAAATTATTTCTCAAAATTAACATTTCGGTTTTCAACTAAAATAAAAGTCTGTTTACCTTTTAACTTTTAAAGCAATACTTTTCAACTAATATTATGGAATTGAATACCACAGACTGTCAGTGGTGGACCGCTAATTAAAATGTACCACCTAATTTTAAAAAAAATCAGTGCTCTTTCACTATGGTGTTACATTGTTTATACATAACGAGTGTAATGGAACTTGGCAAGGTGTATATTTTTATTGCTTTTGTGAAGGTCTGAATGAGGTTATGTAGAATGAAAGGAACACTAAAGGGTCTGCAACACAAACATTAATTCCTGACCCGATAACACCACTGACCCCCCCTAAATATAGCAAAATCTTAACTTTATTCCAGTCTGCTCCTGCTGGCTCTGCCCTTGATCTGCCTTTATGGCTGACATAATCAGAAGTGAGGTTCTGAGCCAATCACAAAGCTTTCCCATAGGACTATCAAGCAGGCAGATCAGGGGCAGAGCCAGCCACAAGCCAACACAGCCCTGGTCAATCAGCATCTTCTCATAGAGATTCATTGAATTAATACATCTCTATGAGGAAAGGTCAGTGTCTCCATGCAGGGAAGAGACACTGAATGGCAGTGCTCACAGTGTGCAGCACTGCCCCAGGAAGCACCTCTAGTAGCCATTTGAGGAGTGGCCAGTGTGGAGTTATCCATAGGCTGAAATGTAAATGCGTTCTTTTCTCAAAAAAAAAAAACATGTTTACAAAAATAATCATTATACTCACCAGAACAAATACAATAAGCTGTAGTTGTTCTGGTAACTATAGTGCCCCTTGAAGTAAGAATTTTCACACTTGCATAATAATGTGCCAATGTGTTTGACTCTTATGCAAAATAATAACTAGATCAGTTTTGTTTTCCCCCAGATCACCTATCTTGCCAAACAAATATAGGGATTTGGTTACAGCACATGACCATACTGTGTTAAGCCCACCACTTTGTCAAAGTACCCCGATATTGGTTGGTCCTTTAATAACTTTAACATAGGAGAATAACACGCAAACTGGGATACTTACTGCTTTAACGGCTTCCAGAGACTCTCCTCAAATGTATGCTTTTTTTTTGCAGTCACTTCCAAAGGTTCACCTGGAGTGATGTGGCTGGCTGCTAAACCAAAAAAGTGTAGCAGTGCTGATGAAAAGACCACAATACATGAAAAATACAAATGAAAGATTGGAAGCAATTGTCCAAGTTCTGAGTCAAACAAAACCTAGAATCTGCGCTGTGTTTATTCCACCGTTATTTAACCCCTTAAGGACCAAACTTCTGGAATAATAGGGAATCATGACATGTCAGACATGTAATGTGTCCTTAAGGGGTTAAGGGTTTCGCTTTAAGTGCCCCATACATATTATATATTGTTTTTGTTTAAAGGGATGAGATGGTTTTCATTGAATATCATTTATCAATACCTAACACAGCAGTAAGTGTGAATAAACAGCTAAAAATTGAAAATAAAATATTTTTTTTCACATTTTTGCATATAATACATTTTACACATCCAGTTCAACTAAAGAAAAAAATAAAGAAAAATAGATTTCTCTATCAGTCCTGATTGTTAAATGATTTACACCTAAAATAATTTTTGGTAGTTACCATTAGCCCTTACTAACCTCCCACCTATAGCTCTACCAAACCTAACACTATACTTATACTAACGCTAAATGTATACCTATCCTAACCTTAACCGTACACTATCCATAACCCTAAAACAGCATGAACTCAAAGCCAGCATAAACCATTACCTTACCCCAATACTAACCATAACCCCAACCCTAGCTCTACCCTTCCCTTACTCCTAAATATAACCCTACCATAACCCCAACCCTAACCCTAAGGAAACCCTCTGCTAATATCAATTCTGATATTAGAAAATTGGTTTCTTAGTTAAACCAGAGATAACGGTCTGTGGCTGCCATCTACTGGCTGTTTTCATAATTACATTCAATGTAATTATGAATGGAGCCTACTTCACTGTGATCGGGGCTGGTCACAATTACCTGGGGACAGGCAGGAGACCCTGTTGTGTCTCCCAGATGCAGCCCTCAGCCCAGAAAAACCTTGGCTGATTACAATTGGTTAGCCACAATGTAATGAATGGATTATGGAGAGCGACTTATAGCACTCAAGTCAGTCTGGGGTCACTAAAGACAGAAGAGACCCCAGGTATAAATTGATATCTGGGACTTCCTGGTATGAGCAGGGATTTAACCCTGCTGACACCAAAACTGCAGGTCATGACATAACGCCCTGAAGGCATTAAAGTCCATTATAGTTAGGAATTAATGACACATCCTAACGTCCTTAAAGTGTCAAGGGAAGATTGCACACACAAACAGAACACAGTTTTAAATCTTACAATGCCTATAACAAAATCTCCAAATTGTTTGCCAAGACATGTTATTTTAATTAGCTTTTTCAGATCTATAATTTGCATATATTTTGTACTTTGCAGCAGCACCACTACTGAGAAATGCATGTTCTGGACGTGTCCCCCAATTCCTTTTCTCCAGATCATTTGTTTAGGAATATCATAATAAAGAATTAACAGGTTAACTTTTTGTGGCATCCTTAGAATTACAATCTTGGTCACTTTGAAAGTAGTTTTTCTAAGAATCTGTTTCAATAGTTTTTGTTTTTTTGTGCAAACCATATTCCTTTAGTGACCAAGCTTCAGTTAGCTTATTTTGTACTTAATGACATATGCAGTGTTGGCATTTTTCCTATGTGTGCGCTCATCTGCAATTTCCATCTTTCTCCTTTACTGCATCAACACATACGGACAAAAGGGACTTTATTTTGATGTGACATATACATATAAAAGTTCTCATTTATTATTCAAAGATAATGCAAAAAAAATAACTATTTAAAAAACATATTTTTTTGTCATAATATGTACATCATTAGCACAGCTTCAGAAAAGTAATTTAAAATGAATTAATTTATATGTCCTGATTTACAGAGTGCATAGTTGTCAAGGATTTCAGTTTATTTTTTGGTAGTTACACGGAGTGAAATACAATTTTAGTATGGAAAGATTTTAGAATTTGGTATGTTTGTCTAATTGCCATCACAGAAAACAAAATTGCCACACAACTGTATATATTTATTTAAAGTAGACATCGCAGACTATCTGTACTTTGCCATCTGTGCTATTTTGCATATTGAGCTACTTCTGTTTCTAACACTGGGCAAGTTACACCCGAGTACAACAATAACACAATGTGTTCCCTTGCCACTCTCCTGTGAAGCTGCAGTGCCATATAAAAGACCTGCCCTTTGCTCTCTTTTTCGTACACCACAAGTGCATTCTGCAACTCTGCTACTTTTTCAACTACTTGCATATACTAGTCCAGGCATAGGCAACCTTCGGCACCCGAGATGTTTTGGACTACACCTCCCATGATGCTTTGCCAGCATTATGGGTGTAAGAGCATTATGGGGGATGTAGTCCACAACATGTGGAGTGCAAAATGTTGCCTACCCCTGTACTAGTTATGATTTTTGCTACATTGTATTTTTAAATAACACGTATATATTATGTACTTTCTAATAATTGAAAAAAAAAAAGACCTGCCCTTTCATTTTTCAACAGTTAAAATTTTGATAGATGGATTTGATGGGCCTATGTCTCATTTTCTGGTATTGTTGTAATTTGTCTGTTCAGTTTCCACTACCGTTTACCAAAAAAGGAGGATTCTCGGATTGTACAGACTGTCTTGGTAGCCTTTTAGACGATGCCGTCCCTTCATGCTCACCTAATAAAGCACTTTTTAATGAAAAGTCTTACTTAATCAGTCACAAATTGAATCTAGATCTTAAAGAGACATTCTGAGCACCCTGACCACTACATCAAGTTATGGATGCAATCTCTGCAGCTTTTGTCAAACTGTATTCAAGTGGTTTTCTTGTATTCAGAGGACTTACTTGATGGACATAATGTGGAAGTTTTACTTCTTCCTCTTAGACAAACTGTTAACCCTCTGGGTTCTGCTGAATGGATAAAGGCTCCAAGTGGACAAAAATCCACCATTGCTTGTCAAACATTTTGAAAGCTGGTTGACTGTAAAACCGGAGGAATGCACCTAGGGCCTCTTTGAACAATGACCACTAAAAGAGACTGCAGTGATTCTAGTGCTTGGATTGTTCTGATACCGGAGAAACTGACGGAAGCGAAGCACAGAGAGATGGACACAGGTTTCTTCAGGAAGGAAGAGATTCTTTATTGGATCACCGATCGGGACTCAGAGGGACTAGCGTCACCAAAATACAGCAAATTCTGAGCCCCGGACAATAGTGCAGGCTCCTTATATAGGCACATAACTCCTCCCATATTAAGCTCCACCCGCACATTCTCTTGACCAATCAACACAAATAAGAATTAACTTCCTGTTTGACCGCATGGCTTGTCCAGCACAATGGAGGAGGGGGAATACTACATCCTGTATTCTTGCACATGCTCCGTACACTACTGATCGTATCTTGCCTCGTGCAACCAACTGATCGATACGTCAGCATATGCACGTACACATGCCACGTGGTAATCTCGGCCTACTAAATTTATTTTTACCGAGATTCCACCACATTCCCCCCTTTGATGCCTCTTGATATTTCACAATTACTTGAGGCATCATTTAACCTTAGTTTGCATACACCGCAAGTTACCTTGAACCAGACCAGACTTAACTTATGATGTGAATCTTTTAACACTCATCTTCCTGCATTGGTTCTCCCTGATCTAGAGCCTTATACTTATAAATCGCCATTATCTGTGCAGCAGCCTTCCTCTCTGCTATATTTTCTATCAGGCTTTGCACAGACCTAACTACTAAGGGTATAAGACACGGCAGGAGTAGACACAACATTAAAATCAGTAGGACTCCACCTACCACTGCCTTAAGCCCTCCAAACCACTCATACCAGCTACCAAACCAACTACTTGGATTATACCCTTTCCATACCTGAGTAGGCACATGCGCTAGTTTAACCATATGGCTAGTAAGCTCAGCTATTGCTTGCCCTTCGTCATCTATTTGAAGACAGCAATTGCTCAGGTTAAACTTCCCACATACACCTCCCTCTACTGCCAAAAGGTAATCCAAGGCTAATCTATTTTGGTAGACTGCTGTCCTCATCCTGGTGTTATGCTTCGCTAGAAGATTGAGCGCTTGTGATGTCTCGTTGGTGATAATCTCAACCACCGCCTGTAATCTTATAATTCGGTTGAGCATATAAATAGGGGTTCTGTAACCAAAGGTACCATCCTCAGCCCACGTGGCTGGCCCATAATAATCTATGATACGCTGGGGAGGCCATTCATCATCTTCCCAGGCGCCTATCTCTATGGGTCCCCTTTTCTTCCTATGATTCACATCATACACTTTAACACCTAAAGTCTCACCTGTTTCAATCGGTAACAAGAAGGATGGTTTGAGCATACCCAACACACATGCCCCTTCCCAGTCCTGTGGCAACTCCGAATAGGCTTTCTTACCACAGATCCAGTACAAATTTGCTGGGGCTCTCCAGGTAGATGTGATGGATAAATCAAACCACACATGCTTTAAATTGGCGTATCTAGCAAACGGGTTAGATGGTTCTGAGACATTTGAAGCCGACCACCAAGTTGTATTCTTTGTATCATCATCATAAGCTTTTTGCCCTAGACAAGTTAATTCTCCTACAGAAGTATTATACATTATTCCTTTCCTTGCTATGCAAACATAACCTATGATGGAGGTCTTTAATCTCCACTCAGATTTACCTCTAACACTCATATGATAATCGGCTTGTGTAGATATTAGTTGGTCAACTGCCTCAGAACCGGACATTACCTCCTTTGCTTCCCAAGGCCATTGGTCTCCCATGTTAGTACCTCCACACACATAGCAGTTGGTAACATTAAGACTACCGGCAATACTTTCAGCTAAGTCAATGAACAGGTTTTTAGCATTATGGGGGATCTTATTATCTATACTCATCTCTTCATAAAAGGAATGGTATACTTGATGAGTTTGGGAGGATACCGTATCAGTCTCTATCCCTATAAACAATACTGTCCCAGGATCTAAACCCGTCCCGTATATTTGAAACCCAAATAAATTGCCATATTTGTCTAAGAACTTATCGGGGTTATTTATAAGTATATGGATGGGATTACATTCCATAGACTTACAATATGGGCTAGTCGGCAACTTAGTCACTATCATGTCTTTGTCTACTGTCTGTCCCCAAGTCGCCCACCCCACACAAGACCAATATGGGCAAAAGTTATAGTCTTTATTTGGGCATCTAGGACTTACATATTTATTTTTACTACTGGGACAAATATATTTATCATTCGACCCATACGTCCTCTTGTTGTGCCTAATCATTAAATTCATGAAGCACCAATATCCAAAAAGTAATAATCAATCACCTAATAAGGCTTATAACGATACTGGCGGGCACACAACCCAATTCGGAATGAGTATATTGAGCTATAGGAAACAGAAATCACACAGAGACCAAGTTGCAGATAATAATTCACATCACACTTTATTGTCCATAAAGGGACAAAGTAAGCTTAATTCTCATTAAGTAGTTGCATGCATTCACATCAAAACAGCTTAGTATCTAGATATATCAACTTAAGTATACATCACCATTTAGAGGGGGCTTGGTTACGTCCTCGCTGCACGACCGGGGGAACTCAGACAGTCAGGCTTGGAGGGACCCTCTCTGGGAACAGCAGAGACCAGCAACACGCGTCCGCATTACAGGTGGGTAGTTCTCCAAGTGAGTGCCAAGTTTTCCCGTCTTTTATACTTTTTACCAAGTTTTATCAGTGCAGCCCAGCATGTATCTTGTCATGCACGTTAGGTAGTCAGTACGGTTGATCAGGCCGGTCATGACCCCCAAGGCCCATGCTAGACACATGCGGTATCTTATCTATCTACGTCCCTACTCTTATCTTTCTAGCACCAAGTCCTTCTCTTACGCACAAGGGCCTTTTTGGATATTGGCCAGACATGCCATGGAATATTCCATGCCATGTCAGCGCAACACAGTTTCAGTATTTTATGCAATGTCATCTTACACATGCAATGTCAGCTTAGTTGAATTTCTTAGTGCGACACAGTTACAGACAAGTGCCATCTTAACTATCTATAATAGATTAATTTGCTCATTAGTGATCAATCAATCATACCTAATTAGTTAATTGGAATTTTATCACAATTATCACATTCCATCCCTTGATCACTCAGTGAGCAAAACCTCACACATTTACGCATGCCATTCAGGTTATCAGCAGGGGGCAAGCCCATTAACCCACTGATCCCCATATTGTTCCATTCACACCTGGAACCAATTCATGCACTAAAGCTCTCCGAGTCGAGGGTCACCCGTAGGACATGCCTCTTCCCGCTTAACATTCTCTATCTCTAAACAACATTTATCACACTTCTAACATTTGCTTTTTAAATGTAGTTACTCTTTGAATGCAGCAAATAACAATTTTGTAGCATAGATAAATACAGAGTATAATAAAAACACACCACACAATTCCCTTTAATATTTTCATCCCAAGTCCTCCTATCCATGATCCTATACCAAATGTCCAGTCAAAGTCTTGTGTAGCATTAGCTAGCCAGTGTTCCAAGTCATCTGTGGTCAGTGGTTTTCTAAAGCGTTTCTGTATCTCTTCTAAGTGATGAAGCTCATGTTTAACTTTCCCTGATTTATCTTCTATCCACACACAACATGCTTTGCCTCCTATTCTTTTGCATACCCCCCCCTCTGCTGCAAGCAAATAATCTAAGGCTATTCTATTTTGCAAAGCTACCTGTCTAATCTGTTCTTGCTCATAAGTAAGTAAGCTAATAGCAAGTCCTGTGCTATTAAAGGCATCATCAAGGGAATCAATTAAAAGGTTTAAATTAGTTATCATCATTCCCACCCCCACCATTGGAAAAAGAGAGACCCAAAACTGTGCGTTTCTATCCATTTTAAACCCTGATAACCCGGTGTCTCGTTTCCTCCAATGATGATGGGCGCTTTCAGGTAAAGTTTTAGTAGGGTAAATGGCGGGCATCACCATTCCCAAGGTACAATCAATTTGCATTTTACATGGGAGTTTTTTATAAGCCCATCTCCCACATAGCCAATAGAATCCTTTTGAAGGGATAGGGTGATTTATACAACTTACATCAGAACGTTTAAAGGTAAAATAAGTGCCAAACACTCCTGTTCCTACTATTCTATGCCACCATCGACTAAATGTCACTGCCTCACCTTCTCCTAAGACATATTTCCATCTGCCCTCTGTTCTTTTCTCTTCATTTTCTGTCCCATTAAAATAGTCAAAACTCCATCCTGTGTAATAAGGAGATAATGCCATGGTATTTACATAACTGCCAGGTCTGTTGATTATCTGGTAGTTACGGTCAGTGTAGTATTTTTGATAAACATTAATAGTCACTATCTCTTCTCGGTCGTCAGGGTACTCCCATTCTCCCATGCGCAGCTTAACTGCACCTGGCCTGTCCGTCGTATCTTCACTTAAGAAGATCTTGGGGGTCTCACTTGTGTCGTTTCTCACTAGAAAGTAAAAACCCACGTTATGTCGAATGATATACAACAAGTCTTTCTTCGTCAATATTTTAGGGAAGTAGGGGTACCCTTTGTCATGAGCATGTGGAGTATGGCCACACACCCAACATGGTTCACATAAATTCAAGCTCTTATATACATTAGCTGCTGCCTTAACAAAATGATTGTGTTCTTCCCAAGGAGAGGGGTGTCTGTCTGATTTAGTGGTGTCAGAACAAGTTGTCACAGAAGTCCTTTGAATTTTTAAAAGCAAATACCAAAAGGTATCAGGGGTGCTGTTAGTGCAGCAGTAGGTTGCACCACTATTCTCTATAACAGTGTATGTCCGCTTTGTGCTGTGCTCATTTGCGTAACCCACCCAATATTGGGTAAGTTCCTCTGAAGTAATATTAAAGTCAACATGTGTATATAGTATATGGCAGCCAAAGGGTGTTGTAGATTCTAACGTTAACGTATCAAATGATCCGTGCGGCAGCTTAATATAGTTCATCTTCTCAGTGTCGTCGTGGCTGAAATAGACTTCTCCATACAGGCTTGCCCTCACGTTTGGACAGTCATAAGTCCGGCAGGTTACTCGCATCTCGATCTCTTTCCACTTCATTTCTGCGGAATCACTCCGGTCCCAACCTCCAATCTCGTTGTTGGTATCTGATTCGACCAAAAGGGGTAGAGTAAGCGCAACCATCACAATAACAGCCGGACCAATGAGCTTTGCCTGTAAAGATATGACTCATCTTATTCTCTCAAATAACATTTGCCCGAGGGCACGTATTCCCATTTGTCTTGTCCTGACTTGGAGAGTATCACAGTGTTGTCAAGGATGTCAATACCAATTATGTATTCAGGTATGGGGACAATTAAAACTGAATACTTCTTTTTGGGCAACTGTCCAATTTTCAGTTCTACCCAGGTCTGGACTGCTTCTGTCCTTTTACCTCCCAGACCTGTGATCACATAGGGTGATCCAGAAAATTTCTTAGGGTTACCATAAATTAAGGTGGCTTCGGCTCCAGTGTCCACAAGGGCAGTAACCCTTTCAACATTTTTATGTTTCCAGTGAATTTCTACATTTACATGGGGTCTGTGGTCTTTTACTGAAAAGTCAATCACTGGAGCCTGCCTCACTAGTCAATCCTTTTGGTCAGAGTCCGTCACCTCCAGGTCTCCCAGGTCTCCTAACAGGTTTCCCAGGTCTCCCAATTCCCCCAATTGCATAATGGCTTCAGTAACCAATTGCAATGAGTTTCCTGTTTGATTTATAAGCAGTGTCATTATTACCTGCTTATATGCTGGAGGGGCGGTCTTTATAATCTTATTTCTCATTTGAACTGTCACAGGCATTTCCATCAGTCTATCCAGCTGTTGGGAATTCTGGATAGCCTGTCTGACCATCTCCTGTTTCAGTTTCCTTACTGCATCTGTCAGCCCGTACCAAGGTTTGTCATTATCTGGCCAGTCACTGACAGATGGATACCTCAGTTTTAACCCTATCTGGACAAGCTCAAGGAGGGTGAGTGAAGCCGGATTCCCCTCTATGGCAGGGGGTCCGTTTAACAGCATCCTCCTGACATTCTCATCCTCTGAGATAGTGGCTAACTTTGGCGAGTCCATGGCATCAAGATTGATGCCTCCCGCCCCTGTCTCGGCTAGTCTCACAACCCACTCATCCAGTGGTTCCTTTGGCCGCTGCCTGAAGGTTGAAAGAATGTCAGCCATCTCCTGTTGAGTGTAGTCTTCCATGGAGGTCTTGCTAATTTGCCCCAGGTCAGTGTACTCCAATTTTCTTCTGACCACAGGCAAAGCATTTACTCCACCAGACTCATCGTCTGAACTCCAGATGTTGCCATCCCAAGTGTCAGGATCCCAATTGGATCCTACCTGAGCCAAGCACACCTGCATCTTCCTCTTGCTAATCTTACGAGTTCCAACCTTACCCTTAGCCTTAGTCACATTCATTACAGATTTTTGCAATAACATTTCATACAAACGCTTTTCTTTTTCCATAAGACATTTAGCTTTGTGTGTTTGTCTATAGGCATTCAGTATTACCCAACCTCTTTTCTGCCACTTATCTTTTGGGATTCTTGTCAGGCAATCAAGAAGGTTAGTAGGCATGTCAATTTCACTTTTTTCACAGTCATCGTTACCCTTGCCAGCTGAACGGGCCCATTCACTGGCAATCACCGCATATGGCTCATCCTCCCATCCGGGAATGATGGCATCATCACCTTGTTTCTTATTCTTTTTAAACATTGTGCAAAGTCCCTATGATTGATTTAGAATATACTTGCACTCCTTGGGGGATGTGTGTACTATGTGTTTTAGTTAATTTCACTTGAATATGTACTAATCCAGACACCTAGTGTCTGGCTTATTGTTTTATGCTTCACTCAAGCCTGCCCAAATGACTAATTTGGCTGCAGGTTTGCGCTTCCCGACCACACTGGCTTTCTACACACTCTGTAAAGCGCATAGGGGCGTCTATGGATCGAGCCAACAGTCTTGCACTTTCAGGAACAGCCGTTTCATTCACTTCCTTAGTCAGCACTGGCTTCCAGCACCTGTTAAGGTGCGTAGGGGCACTTGTTAACTGACCAAGCACAATCACCCATTCGTGCCAGAATCACCCCAAACAATCTCGTGGTTTTGGTGACCTTATCTCAATACCTGGTATTGAGCTTATTAAATTAGCAGCAATTCAGCCTCATCCAGGACGCTAGCCTGTTTGAGGGTATCGCTCCCCAGCGGCACTGGCGTTCTACACACCGTTAAGATGTATAGGGGCGTCTACCAACTGAGCACAACTTGCATTCTTCAATCAATCTTCTGAAACACTCCTCAATCTTGTAGATCGAGCATTCACTCACCAATTTTGCTCTTGCAAAATCATGCAAACATTTTCAGGTTTACACAATGTTCAAAAGAAACTTTAGAAACTGTAGTGTTTGTTTCCTAAACTTAAAATCTCTATAACATATTTTACTGCAGCGCACGGAAGAAACTGACAGCTTGCAAACGTCTTTTCTTTCCTCCGTGACGCAGCAGAAATTAAACCTTATACAATGTTAGTTTCACTTTAACTGTACTTACAATTCGCCTAAGCAGTCCTAACAATTTCTAACCACAATATCCTTATCTACATACACAGTTCTAACAAGTCCTAAACACAATTTTCTTATCTTACGCAAACAGTTCCAGCAAACTCTAAACAAATTCTAACAACTTTCAAAACTAAATTGATTTCAAGTTTCCCTGCTCAATTAATACTCATCCTGCCGACTACGCCAAAATGTTGTGCCTAATCATTAAATTCATGAAGCACCAATATCCAAAAAGTAATAATCAATCACCTAATAAGGCTTATAACGATACTGGCGGGCACACAACCCAATTCGGAATGAGTATATTGAGCTATAGGAAACAGAAATCACACAGAGACCAAGTTGCAGATAATAATTCACATCACACTTTATTGTCCATAAAGGGACAAAGTAAGCTTAATTCTCATTAAGTAGTTGCATGCATTCACATCAAAACAGCTTAGTATCTAGATATATCAACTTAAGTATACATCACCATTTAGAGGGGGCTTGGTTACGTCCTCGCTGCACGACCGGGGGAACTCAGACAGTCAGGCTTGGAGGGACCCTCTCTGGGAACAGCAGAGACCAGCAACACGCGTCCGCATTACAGGTGGGTAGTTCTCCAAGTGAGTGCCAAGTTTTCCCGTCTTTTATACTTTTTACCAAGTTTTATCAGTGCAGCCCAGCATGTATCTTGTCATGCACGTTAGGTAGTCAGTACGGTTGATCAGGCCGGTCATGACCCCCAAGGCCCATGCTAGACACATGCGGTATCTTATCTATCTACGTCCCTACTCTTATCTTTCTAGCACCAAGTCCTTCTCTTACGCACAAGGGCCTTTTTGGATATTGGCCAGACATGCCATGGAATATTCCATGCCATGTCAGCGCAACACAGTTTCAGTATTTTATGCAATGTCATCTTACACATGCAATGTCAGCTTAGTTGAATTTCTTAGTGCGACACAGTTACAGACAAGTGCCATCTTAACTATCTATAATAGATTAATTTGCTCATTAGTGATCAATCAATCATACCTAATTAGTTAATTGGAATTTTATCACAATTATCACACCTCTCCCATCTAAGATCCCCACATACATTCCACGGCTTTCTACCACTCGATATCGCTTTACACGCATCAAATAGCAGAACACCCGAAGAATGTACGGATTCTAACACCGTCTTATTAATTAGGGTCCCCTGAGGATCTCCATTCCTGAGAGTCAACCAAATTGTACGAGGTTGATACTCCGGACTGAAGCACCTAGGTTCTCCTACTCCTAAATGGCACACACTATAGTCTATATTTAGGTATCTACATCTCGATACATCTCCTTTACACTCGTATTGTGAATGCCAAATTAGGGTTTGGGAAATATGGTTACCTGTTCTCGTAGTCTTAATGCATACCTCACAGCTAGGAGTGTCGGTACCTCTACCTTCCTGAATATAAAAACACACATAAACAAACACTATCAAAAACACATCTTTCGCCGTCATCCTCAGTCTTCGTCCGTGCGAAGGCACCTCAGCTTCCAGGATGTAAGGGCTGCAGGGAATGGAGTTCTGCTCGTCTTCACAGGAGTCCCTTCGAGACTTTCCCTGGCTTATAAACTATACGTCGGTGGGCGGACAGGCTTTATTATGGCCTTCTCACTCACGCACCAAATCCCAAAAATAATAAAATTTGTAATCCACAATAGTTCCTCGTTACTCCGACTGAGTAGTGCGTTTTAACCGGATCTTGCAGGGATTCTCTGGATCTGCTGTAACTTGCCAAGAATCGACTGCTGCTGGTTTAACCCTGGAGTGATGTATCCACGGAGTCACTTCGGCTACTTTTATCGCTGTAGGGGTAGACAAAAGAACAACATAAGGACCTCTCCACTTGGGCCCTAACGGTACATTATTCCACTCTTTAATCCACACTTGATCTCCTGGATGATAACTATGAACAGGGGGATAAATATTCACAGGTAATCTATCTTGTACCCATTTCTGTACCTCCTCCATAGTCTTACCCAACTCTACAACCTGCTGCCGGGTAATTCCTTCTCCCAACTGACTCAAATCCCCCCTTAAGTTACCAAGTACGGGAGGTGGTCGCCCATACATGATTTCAAAAGGAGAGAGGCCCATCCTTCTGGTAGGGGTACTGCGGATTCGCAATAGAGCTATGGGTAAGAGAACGTTCCACTTAAGTTGGGTTTCCTGACACATTTTAGCCAACTGGTTCTTAATAGTTCTATTCATTCTCTCTACCTTACCAGAGCTCTGGGGTCTATATGCAGTATGAAGCCTCCACTTTATACCAAGCATATGAGTCAGTTGTTGTAGGCACTGATGAACAAAAGCTGGACCATTGTCCGATCCTATAGAACAGGGTAGTCCATATTGGGGTATTATTTCTCGTAGCAGGAATCTTACAACTTCTCCTGCTTTCTCTGTACGAGTAGGACATGCTTCTACCCAGCCTGAATAGGTGCACACAATTACCAGCAGGTAACGATGTCCACCCGATTTAGGCATCACTGTAAAGTCAATTTGTAAATCGGACATGGGGAGTCCCCCCATAAACTGGACTCCTGGTGGCTTTACTGGTCCTTGTCTCGCATTATTTTTAGCACACGTTACACATCTTCGTACAATGGCCTGAGTCAAGTTGGACAATCTTGGTATGTAGAAATGTTTTCTGAGAGATTCTTCAGTACTGTCTCTCCCAGAATGTGTCCCGTTATGATAATTTTGGACAATTTCTACCGCTAGTGATGCTGGTATGACTATTCTTCCATCTTCTAGCTGATACCACTTGTTCTCCAAATACTTTCCTGGTTCAGTCTTTAACCACTCCTCTTCTTGAGCTGTATAAACTGGAGTCCATTGGGACAGTGGAGTTGGTATAAGAGCAGCTATATGCCCCACATACTCCTGTCTTCCTGATTCAGCAGCACGCTTGGCTGCACTATCTGCCATCCGATTTCCCTTGGTTACATCACCATCTCCTCTCAGATGCGCTCGACAATGTATGATACCGACTTCTTTCGGTTCCCACACTGCTTCCAATAGTTGTAGGATTTCAGCTGCGTATTTGATTTCTTTGCCTTCTGAATTCAGTAGTCCTCTTTCTTTATACAAAGCTCCGTGGGCATGAGTGGTTAAAAACGCATATTTGGAGTCCGTGTAGATGTTCACTCTTAAACCTTCAGCCAATTGTAACGCTCGTGTCAGTGCTATCAATTCTGCCTTTTGTGCTGATGTTCCTTTCGCCAGTGGCCGAGCTTCTATCACCTTGTCTATTGTTGTTACTGCATATCCTGCATAGCGGATCCCTTCTTTCACATAACTACTGCCGTCGGTATAATATTGAACATCGGGGTTCTGGATGGGAAAATCACGAAGATCTGGTCTACTTGAAAATACTTCATCCATTACTTCCAAACAATCATGTTGACTTTCAGTAGGTTGTGGCAAAAGGGTAGCTGGATTTAAGGTGTTTACAGTCTCTAAATGCACTCTGGGGTTTTCACACAACATTGCTTGATACTTGGTCATACGACTGTTACTAAACCAATGATTTCCTTTGTAATCCAACAACGTCTGTACTGCATGTGGGACTCGTACATAAAGTTCTTGACCCAGAGTGAGTTTATCGGCTTCAGCTACTAGCAGGGCGGCTGCAGCTACGGCTCTTAGACAAGGTGGAAGTCCGCTGGCCACTGCATCCAATTGCTTAGACATGTAGGCAACAGGTCTTTGCCATGATCCCAAGTACTGTGTCAATACTCCCACAGCCATTCTTCTTTGCTCGTGTACATATAAGTAGAATGGTCGTGTGTGATCAGGTAGACCTAATGCTGGGGCACTCATCAAAGCCTTCTTCACATCTTCAAATGCCGTTTGCTGTTCTTGGGTCCATAAGAAGGGGTCGTGCTCTGTACCTTTGATAGCTGCATACAGAGGTTTTGCCAGTATCGCATAGCTGGGAATCCATATCCTACAGAAGCCTGCTGCCCCCAAGAATTCTCGCACTTGTCTTCTATTCTTGGGTATTGGTATTTGGCAGACAGCTTCTTTTCTCTCTGGCCCCATAATTCTTTGACCTTCAGAGATATGGAATCCCAGATATTTGACAGTTGGCAAACACAACTGAGCCTTCTTTCTAGACGCCTTGTATCCTGCCTTCCAGAGAATGTGTAGTAGATCGTGCGTTGCTTGCTGACAGATTTCTTTTGTAACTGCTGCTATCAACAAGTCATCTACATATTGTAACAATACACACTCTCCTGGGATGGACTCGAAATCCAGTAGATCTTGACTTAGGGCTGAACCAAATAGGGTAGGTGAATTTTTAATCCCTTGGGGCAGTCTTGTCCAAGTCATTTGGCGTTTTGAGCCCGTTACAGCGTTCTCCCATTGGAAAGCGAAAATACATTGACTTTCTGCGGCAATTCGGAGGCAAAAGAAGGCATCTTTGAGGTCTAAGACTGTAAAGTAAGTAGCCCCGCCCGGAATTAAAGCAAGCAGGTTATATGGATTGGGTACAACTGGATGTATACTAACAACCGCATCATTGACTGCTCTCAAGTCCTGCACAGGTCGATACTCATCTGTACCGGGCTTTTGAACAGGCAGCAATGGGGTGTTCCAGGGGGAAGTACAGAATTTTAGGATACCATACCGTATGAACTTATCCAGATAGGATTGGATGTTCTTCTTAGCCTTCTGCGGGATGTGGTATTGTCTTAGGCTCACTGGATAAACCCCAAGTTTTAGTTCAATTTTTATAGGTGGAATATTGCGGGCCAGTCCTGGTGGGTTGTTCTCTGCCCAAACTCCTGGTATATTAAATAATGTCTCATCACTCCTAGGGTTTTGGCTAGTCAACGCTGTATAAAGTCGCCACTCTTCTTCCTTTGGTACGGATAATGTCATGATACCTGAAGGTCCATTAAACTTTAAAGATGTTGTTCCATTTGGTAGGAACGTAATCTGCGCTTGTAACTTAGATAGCATATCACGTCCCAGCAATTGGACTGGACATTCAGGCATATAAAGGAATTGATGTTTTACTACGTGGCCTCCCAATGTACAGAGTCGACTTTTAAGAACCGGTTTTTCAGCACTTCTTCCAGTTGCTCCTATCACAGTAATAGTCCTTCCAGATGGAGGAGCAACTAGATTAGTCACCACTGAATGTTCAGCACCAGTGTCGATCATGAACGCACTCCTTTTTCCCCCTATTGATACATCGACCATAGGCTCCGCTCGACCAAGGGGGATGGAGCCCGGTCGGTATCAATAGTCCTCCATGACCGTGTCAGCCAATCCTACAAAGTCCCTACCTTCTCTATCGCGGGACCTTTGCGCTGCTGGAATATACCTGTCTTCCCTAACACTTCCTCTGTTCCCATTATTCCCTCTATTACCATTACTCCCTCCAGGGCCTCCTCTACCTCTCGCTCTGCCTCTAAAGTTTCCATAGCCTGCCCTGGGTCGGTCTCTCTCGTACTGCTCTCTTTGCGGACATTCGTTCCTCCAATGCCCTTCTTCCTTGCAATACGCGCACTGATTCCTACTCAAAGGCTCCCTACTCCATCTACTATCGCCTCTATCTGGGCCCCGTCTATCTACGCCTGCGATCGCTACCGCTAGCATATCAGCCTTTTTACGCATCTTGCGCTCTTCCTCTTTCTTACTTTCTGTTTCCCTATTCATATAAACCTTATTCGCTACCTCCATTAGTTGGGTGATTGACATACCTGCAAACCCTTCTAACTTTTGTAGCTTGCGCTTAATATCTCCATAAGCTTGGCTGACAAAGGCGGAGTTCACCATTCGGGAATTGTCTGCGTCTTCCGGATTAAAGGGGGTATACAAGCGGTATGCCTCCAATAATCGGTCATAAAAGACACTGGGCGCTTCATCGCTTTTCTGAATCACCTCAACTGTCTTCGACATGTTAATAGCTTTCTTTCCTCCGGCTTTCATGCCAGCAATTATAGCGTCTCTATAGGCTCTGAGTTGAACCATCTCAGCACCATTTACATTCCAATCGGGATCGGTGTTGGGATAATGTGTTGCGGCCCATGCTGATGGATTGGCTTGGTTTAAAGTACGGGCTTTATCCTCTAGTGCTTTAATGGCCGCTTGATTAATTCTTGTCCTTTCCTCATTGTTGAATAAAGTCATTAATAACTGCTGGCAATCAGCCCATGTCGGGTTATGTGTCTGTACTATTGAGGTGAACAGATCAGTCATAGCTTGTGGTTTCTCAGTATACGAGGAATTGTGGGTCTTCCAATTTAAGAGATCGGTTGTCGTGAATGGGACATATACAAAGACTGGGTCAGCATGTGCCATTTGGCCTGCGGCATCGATATAGGCTGACCCAGGATTCAGACGAAGAGGCATCTGATAGTGTTTTAATTGTTGGGCACCGGTCAACTGTCGGGTCTGTATGGGGCTACGTGGAGGGGCGTCAGTCATAGGTTCCAGTCGGGGAGAAATAGGGTATGGGGATGTGGGAGCTTGGTTTTGGGAAAAGGTTGTAAATAAAACACTTCGAGCCGAGCTAGATGAAGCTTGACCGGAAGTCTGAAGTGGCGCCAAATCAGGATATTCGTTTTTAATGGGGGTTGGTTCTGATTCCGGAAGGGGAGATTTAGTACGAGGGGGGGTGGATCCTGTACTGGAGGAGGAAGCGGAAGTGGATGGGGGTAATGAGGGGAGGGCTGCAGGACTTCCTGCATTTGCGTCACTTCCTCTTAACGGAAAGTAAGGGGGCGGCAAAGGGATCTCGGACTCAGGGGGCGTGTCCAAAATGGGCCTAACACCAGTCCTAGTGGACGAACAAGTCCTAGCTACCATGAGGCGACACTGCTCCTCGTGGCATGTCTGGAGCCATTTTGGCGAGTCATTTACGGCCTGTCTCCAACAATCAATATAAGGAAACTGGCCGTAAAGTTCAGGCCTACCTGATACAGCCACGTGTAAGCGCTGTACCAGAGTTGGATCCAAACTGCCACGTGGCGGCCATGCCGCAACCAAAGTAGGCCACTCCCTAGTACACAAAGTGACCAAACGTACAGGAGACATTTTAACCCCAAAATCACAAGTTTTGAATCCCTTTTTAAAATTCTTCACCATACAACCTAAGGGATCCGGAATCGTTGACTGCGACGCACCCATACTTAACAATGGAACGTCGTCGACAACGAATACTATACACGCGTACTATTCAACAGTCACACCCGTTTCCTCTGGCAACAGCACCACGTGGTACGGTTACCAAGTGAAACGTACACAATAACACAATAAACACTCAGGGAATTCCCGTACACACACAGCTGTTACACCAGTCACTAGATAATCAATATTATGCCCTTTGGCGTAACTATACAGTCACCCACGCTATAATTCTCTATATACGAATTACCCGTCTATAACACACCCCAGTAACATCGTCTTTTACAAATAGCGGTTACAGTACGGTTAGCATAGGTCAAAGCACAAGTTAAGGTCACAATACAATTATTAGTGGTTATGGTGTTAAACATGCAATGGACGACAATGATTAGTACTTATATACAGTGTCAGTAAATATACAGGGTTATGGTACCGTGCACTATAATACAGCAACACACTATTAACACTCTCGCTAGACGGCTGAGCTCGCGCTATCTAACAAGATATACACTTTACTAAACAATCTTTAACACATTTACAATTCCCAACTAAACTATTGGCCAGTACCTTGAATGGACTACCTAAAACTATATACACCCGTTTTGGTTAGCCACACTGCCCAATCACCACATATAGCGAGCTAGAGAACCGAATTTACACAGGCGCCTCTTAGTCGCACTATCAAAAGTCTAGTGGGTTCCAAATTTACACGCCTTCCCACTTAGCCCAGATAGGTTGAGAGCTAGCGAACCGAATTTACACAGGCGCCGCTTAGTCTCCCGGTCCCTCCGACCTAGCGAACGTAATATACACCCTAGAACGCTAGTCTAGACAAGACACCGGTGTCCGGCTAGGGCTATTTACACCAGGACCCCGCCTGACTAACAAAATCAAACGGTCTGACTAAAGAGCGTTCGATCGAGCGGTGCGCCTTCGCTCCTTCCCTCCGACAGAGGGGGCAGATACACAGATTCAAACCCCTTTGGGCCTACCGCACAATCGGTATACCCCTAGTGGGTTCTGCCGTCTAAAACAGCAGTTGTCTTACCTCCTCGTTCCTGAACCTGAGTTCACACTCATCGACGGGGACACCCCAGCACTTCTCACGTAGAGGCCGATGATCTCCTGGACAACAGACCAGTGGCGCCGAGACGAAGGGAGGTCCACGCAGAAGTTCAGGGGTGCAGCCGTAGAGAACGTGGGCAAAGATAGACCGTCTCACGCCTCTGCCTCTCAGCTACCGTTGAACGATGAGCTTCCCGGCCAATGCACCAAATGATACCGGAGAAACTGACGGAAGCGAAGCACAGAGAGATGGACACAGGTTTCTTCAGGAAGGAAGAGATTCTTTATTGGATCACCGATCGGGACTCAGAGGGACTAGCGTCACCAAAATACAGCAAATTCTGAGCCCCGGACAATAGTGCAGGCTCCTTATATAGGCACATAACTCCTCCCATATTAAGCTCCACCCGCACATTCTCTTGACCAATCAACACAAATAAGAATTAACTTCCTGTTTGACCGCATGGCTTGTCCAGCACAATGGAGGAGGGGGAATACTACATCCTGTATTCTTGCACATGCTCCGTACACTACTGATCGTATCTTGCCTCGTGCAACCAACTGATCGATACGTCAGCATATGCACGTACACATGCCACGTGGTAATCTCGGCCTACTAAATTTATTTTTACCGAGATTCCACCACAGTTCCACAAAGTAATATTTTCTTACTATTTTGTAAAATAAACAGGACATCAGTATTATATTTAATCTCTCTGTTTTCTCTCTTTAATCCAAGAAACATTTTGATTAAAAAAAGATGAAGGATAATTTTATTTAAACATCACTTCCTCCCCATCCAATAGGGCTGCAGTGATTGGTCAGGATTGTGCATGCTCAGTTTGGTTAGTACATTGTATAGATATGTCCTGCATGGAAACACTGAATCGTACTTAGAATGACAGGTGGTGTACTTTAAACCAGTGTTTCCCAACCCAGTCCTCAAGGCACACCTACCAGTCCAGGATTTAAGGATTACCCAGTTTTGTCTAAGGTGTTTTTTCTTTTTTCTTTCTAAAAACACCTTAGACAAAACTGGGTAATCCTTAAATCCTGGACTGGTAGGTGTGCCTTGAGGACTGGGTTGGGAAACATTGCTTTAAACGACTCTGCTTGTATAGGATTTGAAAGATAATAAATTACTGAATATATCATGTAGGTAAGTACCTCTGTTGCACTTCTGCATTTTCATAACCTCACCACCCCATGATGCCTCGTATAGAGCAATTCTGTTCACCCAATGAAAGAATTAATTAATTTACGTAAGTTGACTGGCCTCGGCTAGGAAAGTTTGTCAGCTCAAATTTTAAGAACTAAAGTTAAAAACCTTTAGCACACCCAATATCTAACTGCTATAAGTGAGAAAGTCACAGTTCTTATACCTTCATGTTTCCTTTTTCCATTTATTTATACTCACTTTATCACGTTCTGAAATTCTGTATTTTCAAATATTCTTTCCAATCCATTTATAGAAACTATCTGCACATTTTTACAACAGGAATTTTTAAACAAATGGTTGGGGGTTAGAGGGATCTCCTTTTCACACATTCCAATCTTTGGACTTTGAATTAATGATGAATCCCAGATTTTGACAAGCTTTTGGGAACTAAATATAGCAAGTGAGCTATTTCTGCAATGACACAGGGTCACTGTGGGCTATTTAACTTGTGATGTAACACAATCACATTTCTAGGCAAGCTTGCATATGAGCACTCTTGACAGCCTCCTGGGAGGGCAGCATTACCAACAAAGTTATTTTAGAAGACAGATGTACTAGTCGCGATTGTTGACGCCCTCTAAGAATTTTTTTCTAAAAAGTTAAGAAGTTATTGTACTTGTAATAAAAGTTAGTTAGTTTTTAGAACATGCATGTGATGGATTCATTCTATTACACCGTTTTATTTAAAGGGAATACCGCTTAAACCAGAGGTCCTCAAACTCCGGCCCCCAGGATGTTGCTGAACTACAACTCCCATGATTCTTTGAATTACATAGATAGCCAGAGAATCATGGGAGTTGTAGTTCAGCAACATCTGGGGGGCCGGAGTTTGAGGACCCCTGGTTTAAGGGGTATTCCTTTTAAATAAAACTGTGTAATAGAAAGAATCCATCCAGAGTTTGAGGACCCCTGCCTTAAACTAACAGTTACTTGATATACAGAAGGGTGGGCTGAGTCATAAAAGATAATCAGGTATAGGGGTTTCACCAAATGAAATCATCAAGACAAAATAATGCCATAGAATTTGATAATCCAGAAGGAATTGGCCATAAAAAGTTACTTTTTTTTAAAGTCTAGCTTTAAAACAAATTGAAATGTGTATATTCAGAGACTGGTGAACACAGTGACGAGAATAAAGAAAAGAGGTGTAAAAGGTAGCAGTAGCAATCCTTAATAGAGAATATCCATAACAAGCAAACATTGATGGTCTTTTAATCTTACAAATGAATGTTTATCAATGGTAACATTCTCGTGTTTCTAGATATGAGTCAGATTCAGTTTATCAGATGCAGCCTAAATCTATAGACTTGACCTATTCTGAGAAGGATAATAGCACAGCGAAAGCCTGATTTATTCTAGAGAAATCAATGTTGGATAAAGAATACTGCAGTAGTCCTTAATACAAATGTTTCTAGAGAGGGTCACTAAATAAAATGAGATTTGCTCAATTTTAAGAGCACCCTGATTTTCCTCTCCTTTTTGTAGCATCAAATCCCACAAAACTATTTATTTAGTCTTGTTAACACTGGAGGATTAAACATTGCGTTGTGTATTGTCATTCCAAAATACATGGACTAGGTTTAATGCTTCCTTGGAACAGTAATGTTTCCCTATCCTTGGCATAGGGGAGTGATTCCATCGTATAGTTGCATATGTATTCCATACTCGACCCTCTCCCCACAAGTTTAATTAATTACTTTATATTCACCTAACCTCTGACTGATGTACTTTCTGATCTGATTGCTTTAGGTATGAAAAACTAAATTGAACAGTTCCAGATTAAGTGGACAGTAAACTATGTACCAAGTAGAGTGACTATAATACATTTTTTCAAAGGTTACATTTTTAGTACAATATGATCATCATGATTGTGGTTGACCGCTATTCCCCTCCAGACTTTTATTGTGCTATAGTTTAACAAAGGGGACAAGAGTAACAGATGATTGTAAAATAGTTACATGCATAATTGTTGGTATACAATATGACAGTTACACACATCAGTAAAAAGGTAAAACTTTATTCTGTATTAAGACAAATTGGAAGATTTGAAGTGAAACATTTTTATTTTTAACCATGACATTAAGCTCATATTTAAACTTAAAGGAAAACTCTAAGCACCATAACCACTACAGTAGACTTTAGTTCTCTGGTACCCCCGCAGTGCAAGTTGTTAAAAGTGTTTGCTAAAAGGTTGACTTCACACTTGTGGACCACTTTACGCCGCACCTTACCTCCCTCTTTTTAGCAAAGCTCTAAGCCCGGGAGAAGGGCTTTGATCATTGGCTTATAGTGATCATGGTTCTTCATAAGGAAAGAGGCAGGTAGGAAGCGGCACCTATCGGACCCCAGGTAAAAAGTCAAATCATTAGCAAACGGTTTAACTACTTACATTGGGGTGTTTTTTAAGTGCCCCGTAAATAGTAAAATCGATTAAGATCGATGCTACAAACCAAAAGGTGATGCCAACTGCCCAATGAGTCAGAGAAGAATACCAGGAAGCGGTGCTCTGTGGAGGGGATCCACTGCTCTCTTAAAAAAATCCAGAAAATTAGCACAGACTATATGATAATTGCTTACTTAAACTGCAAGAAAGATCAGTATACATATTTCACGACATTATAACTTCTTGAGTATTATTTCTTTATAGTAATTGTCCGTACTTAAATTACTTAATTTCTTTCACCCTGCTGAAATAAGCCATTGACAGCATAACACTGCATTGCAGTAAGCAGAAGAAAGCCTATGTATAATCAGCAACATATCACGTTGCATTACAGTGAAAATAGCAAGATCAACAAAGGATACATATCTGTTTTGTTTTACTTGGAAGATGATTCGGACGAGCACACAGATGAACTATTATTAATTAGCTGCTCCTTCTAAATTATATTTTCTTAGATATATGTCCTACATGTTCTAATTAACTCCTAATTAGAAAAATCACTGCAAGATTAAATTAGCTCATTGAACTCCATGGCCCAAAGGCTAAAATCTATTATTAAAATATTAAAACCCACTAAGCTGCAGAACTATTTTTTAACACAATTGCTTTGTTTATGCTGTTTTATTTGCAAGCATTTGCTTCCTTTATAATTAGAAAGAATGTATGCATCCATTATAATGTTCCAAAAATGTAGTGAAAGTTATAAAATGTATATGTCATTGACTATGGGACTGGCTTTTGCAGCTACTAAGTACCATTGCAGGTTTCTGTCTGACACTAACACTATAGTGTCCCACTGACCCCCTCCCCGCCTCCTGCAGCACTCATAGGGTTAAATAACCCTTTAAACCCCTCAGCTTATTCCAGCTGGCTCTGTCTCCACCTTCTCCAATGTCATTGTGAGGGGGTACCTAATGCACATGCGCGACGACCACAGAGCGCAGGTTAGGCATACCCCATAGGGAAACATTAATTCAATGCTTTCCTATAGAGATTTGGAAGATGATGGACATCTTCATGTGGAGTAGAACTCGGTGAAACAGCAAATAGAGCCTCCAGTGGCTGTCTGGTAGACCGCCACTGGAGAGGCAGTCTAACACTGCAGTGTTTTTTTAGCTGCAGAATTACTTTCTGATGACACGCCCAATTGACTTGCAGTATTATATTTGATTTAATGTTTATTATATTATGTAAACTTTTATTGTGTTAATTATCATTATTGCAGCAAAGAGGTCTGCACTCACCTAATGTAACTAAACCCCCATTATTTTTGTGGTGTTTAAGTGAGGTGTTTTTAAATAAAACTATTACAATCTGTGAGATTTGAAATCATTGTTTAGTGATTGGATTGTGTATTTAGTAAAATATAATTATTGCTGCATTTTACTAATATTAAGCAAATCTGCACACCTTATTATATTTTTTGTTTGTGTTTCTTGAAGCATTGTCACTGCATATCTCTTTCCGGCACTTTAGAATGCTGGGAGATAATCAGCTCAACTCAACAGGTGTTTTGTTTTTTTGTTTTGTTTTTTTAATATGATGTAAAAAGGTCCAACCCCATACCTTAGTATTACATTTACAGCTAAATTTACTATTTTAATTAGACGTAAATTATATTAGTCTAAAAAGGAATATTATTTTAAACTGATTTAGGTGTACTAGCGGCTTAAATATTTTTAGATTAAATCTTCAACAAAAAAAAATACCTTCTTTCAGTTTTTAGGTAAGTTAATTAATTTGCTGTCATGTTTTTTTTTTTTGACGAGTGATGATGGCGTCACAGACAGTCTTGCACCCGGCCAGTTTGAAGAATAAGGCGTGTTTGACAGCCAGCGTTCTGAAATAATTCTTTTCAGCTACCCTGTTGTGCTGACAGCAATAAAATAATACTTTGATCAAGCTTACATTTTAGTGATCATATCCAACAGACTATTCCAGCTGATAAAGATTCACTTATTTTCTTTTAGTTATGTAAAATGACATTCAAAATGAAATTACTAACACCTGCTGCAAAAAATGTCACAAAATCCCAAACCAAAGTCCGTGAGTGATTCTATAGGCAGATAATTAAACCTTCCTTAAAGCATTGTCTTAACTGTAACAAAATGTAATACACGGATCACATGGTAGTTTCACACATAGCCTCCAGCCGTGAAGACTAGTGTCGGTTCTGGACATTTTGGCAGCTCATTTTTAATTTAAATTTAGAGAAATGTTAAGAGATAACAGGTCGACAAAATCTTATTCCATTTCTTAGGTGTTGAGACTTAAGCTTTGCGCTGAATATATAACAGCGTGGATAAATATGTGACAGATTTAAAAATGGTAAAAATATTAAAGAGACACTAATCTCTTATACATGCATATATCATCAAAATTGAAATAAAGCATAGCACATAAGATTCAGTTCAAAATGGATTTGTCATTGAAATTGTGTAAGTGAAGAAGTCAGATTCAAGTAAGTATTACACTTGAATCTATGGTATGTCAGTTTAAATTACAAGTAAATCTATATATTAACCGTTATACTTATCTGATGTTTGACTCCTGTGCACTGCATTACAGAAGCCTTTGTGTTCTCAATTTGACAAGCGTGCCATTGCACAAGATCTGCATGCAAATAGCAGCTGCGGCCTTGGGATGTAATTCCCACTATTCACAGCCAGGCAGGGACTATGTTAATTTTTTTTTCTTTTTATTCAAAAACCTACCAGTACAAATAGGATAGGTATTGGAAAGCAAAATAAAAAGGGGGGGGGGGGGGGGAGGGATGGAGAACATTACTTGTGCACTGTCCCATATCCCTAGGAGTAATGGGAGTTTTAGCGCACAGCTTCATTTTGTGTGTTTGTAGGTATTGAAAAGAACTATACACTGTACACTGGGATGCCTTCGCCTCAGAAGTCTACATTGATTAAGGCATATTTTATTTCATTTTTGTTTGTTGATTTTTTCAAAATTTGGTGGAGTTTTTGTGTATTTAGAAGACACACAAGTAATACTTTGTATTACACAGTTCCTTTAATTTTTCAGAAATTACATCTAGTTGCACGTGGACAAAACTGGCAAGGTATTGAGACTTCGCATCTAGTTTTTACAGAAAGTAACACTAGTTTTGTTGTTTTGTCAAACATGCTGTAGTTCTATTGCAGGTAAGTCATAGAACTTGGTGAGGGTGTGCTTGTCTTTTTAAATTGTCTAGTTCACGTGTATATATATATATATATTGGGAACATGACTTGCATTTGGAGTTTTGCTCCAAAACTGAGATTATTTAACGTCAGCTACGTGTGGAGCCTGGGACACCTTCAACAAGGTCATAAATAACTCCTCTTTCTGACAGGAATGAAAACTGAACATCTAATTTTCTCTTCACAGAACGGTGACAAAGACTGGGATAAAGAGGCCGCTATTGCAAAACAGCTAGAATATCAGCAATTGGAAGACGACAAAGTCTCACAAAGATCAGCTTCCAGCAAGCTTTCCAAGTCTCCTCTGAAAGTTGCAAAAAGACCTAAAAATATGCAAGCAAAAGTCATCCTTCTTGATGGGTCTGAATACACATGTGAGGTGGAGGTAAGAGCCAACTGTATTAAAGTTAATCATTTTACTGATTGGAGCATGAGCTGAAAATGGAATTGGATATGATGGTATCTCTTCTTTGGCCTCTATCACACCTGTGAACATATCCAGTGGGTATCATTTTTAGGTTACATAATGAGAATTATTACTCCTGGGTTTTAAGTCTTTAGAATGTTAGCGCCAATTTGTAAAACTCACCAGCTTCACTTGGTATGGTGCCGTGATCTTAAGGATCCAGCTGGTGCTACAAATTTGCATTATGAAACAACTTCCTAGTCTTCTTCAGTAATGTGGTGTACATCCTGGCACTCAGCAGTTGTGGATACATTTTTAACCAAGTGTTTTACTGTTTTTTTTTCTGCCCAAACATTGATCATCCTTGAAGGGACCACCATAGTAATAGACACGACCCTTTGTCAAACAGTTCTTCTATAATTTGCTGTTAAAAATTAAGGATTCGTAGTTTAAATTATCCTATATTTTTCCTTTTTTTTTTACTCTTACAGCTATTAACGCTTTATTGCTTGTAAAATAATGGAAAGTTAAACACTATGGATGTAGTTATTACACCCACCGATTCCTTTCTGTAGAATTAATGTAAGAAAGTTCAGTTGAAATTGTTAGGTTCGTATTTTATGTCGTGGGATGATCTCTATAGTTAAATGACTCAATACTCTTTGATGAATTCAGCTGCAGACTCATGTGTTATAATTAACACGTGCACTTTTGCTCCCCAAATCAGTAATCACTTGATATACTTTGTATATCGAGCTTAATTGGCAGACATTCACATAATATCTTCTATGCATTTTAGGCATTTTCTCTGGTTGCTTATAAAATATAACTAAATCAGAGTCTAATGAGTGTCTGGTGTAGAGATAGGCATCTGTCCTAATCCGCAACTCATCATAATGGGATCCAACAACAGCTGGGAACTACATAGTTTGCCAACTCAATTTATTTACTAATAGTAAGTTGTTGAGTTGAAAACAGAGTTGACATTTTTTTGGTTATTGTGTCTTATATTTTCAAATAGGTTGTTCACTCACAACAGCCCGATGTTTAGGGAAAAGCCAACTTATAAAGCCATTTCTAAGTTAGCATGATTGATGTGGTGTTCTCTGGTCATACAATAACACGATCTTCCCATGACAAAAATGTGTTTCACAAAAATATAATTTATTTGACCTCTAAGTCAGTATATTAACTGTATTCTTCATTCAGGGTTATTCACTAAAGTGAGAATTCAGAATCAATTTAACATTTTAAACAATAAAATAAAAATATCTGAATTGGAAAAATTCTCGTAGTGAGATGTGTTTCCAGATTGGCTGCTTTGGCCAAAAATGTGAAATTCACTTTGAATTCACTTACAATTCTTACTTTAGTAGATAACCCTAATTGTTTGGTTGGCTCCTTGTTCGGGCTTGACAGGTCTATCTTAAGGGTCCGGAAATGTTTGTGTGGTGCCAAATAGGCAATGTCTCATAATTCGGCCATGCCACGGTCCTTCGCAAGAGTTGCAAATAAGTCCTCATAAGTCTGAATCAAAGGGGAATGGGGGTGTGCCAGTGATGCAGGGGAGAAGGGATTCCCCTCCTTCCTATTTAAACCTGATCACATAAGCTGTCAGCCCTCAGTATTACTGTGCTACGTGTTGTATTCCTGTGCATTCTGATTACCTGGTATATGAACCTGTGCTGCTTGACCTGACCATATGCTAGTCTGATCCTGCCTTTGCCTCATACTTATCGGTGCCTTGCTTTGGATTTCTCTTAGCCCATTACTGCATACTGCGTTATGTCTGATAAACCCTGACAAAACTTTGTAAAGTTTAGGTTAGTGATTTTATCTACCATAATTGCTTTCTATCTAAAAATGTGACATTGCTGTCAGATAAAAACTGCATTCTTTTTTTTATAAAATGGCTTATATTGCGCAATGGTTTAGACAGAATTTAGGAGCCAACTACCTAATGTAAATAATAAAGGAACACCAGTTGCAGCTATATAGGTAAAATATGCAAACCTATGTAGCTTTAACTCTGTGCTGCATGTTTTCCTGTAGTTAAGAGGCACAGGTCACATTGCATCATACTCAGTATTTTTTACAGACCTGCTCAGCAAGGAGTGTATTTGTTTCCCAGATGTCCCGTGGTCAGTATGTTGTTTGAGTCCAGACGTGTGATGTATGTTTACTCAAACGGACTGGGCCACTGTACATTTTACACCTCTTATCCACTTTTCCTCTTGACACATTTGCACTTTAATTCATTCTCTATAACAGTGCAAGCCTAAAATGTTTACATTTAGATATAGACACTTGAAGTAACTGCTACATGTAACGTAGCTAATGCCATATCATCTCTGTGCTTAAAACTGTTTCTCCAGTACTTCTTGCTTACGATCTATATACCCCATGCATTTTCAAACTTTTTTTTCTGAAATAGTATTAGATTTTCTATTTTAATCTATGTCTGTTATTGTACAAATAAATATGGAAAATGAATTATTGAACATTTCTTTTCACATACTATTCTTTTGGTGTGCCTGGTTGTAACATGCAATTATTAATAAATATATATATTGAGAGATATGTTTCCAGATTTGCTTTGGCCAAAAATAATAATTTGTAATAGTTGCATGACTGCTTTTCTGAACAACTCATTTATTAAATGGAGTTAAAGTAAAGAGTTATAGCGTCTCTACCGTCTGCATTATCATAATCTCATCATGCAGATATGGATTGGCTTAAAGGAGAAAAGCCAAGAGCGACATCTGTAACATATGTAAAAGTGTATAAATTATACATTTATTTTGGAAATTGTTTTGATATAGAATAGGGGACACCCCAGACTGGGCACAGTAATTGTTGGGAGGCTTTGTTTTTAAATGAGGCATGATCAACATATATCAGGCGGATCTTTTTCTTTCGAGAGTGTTTGCATATTTTGCAAAGACCCTCGAAAAGTCTTTTTGAACTACTGATCAAGATTGGTATTTCACTGAAATTATAACACAATCCAAAATACGATTATGGATAAGTTGAACACTGACAAAAAGGCGGAGCTTACTCGTCAACGTTTGACCAACTGCAGCAGTCGTCAAACAAGTGACGGCTGCCTGATCCACCACAGACCTCAGCACTGACATGGCTCCTGGCAGCTGAAGTGCCAGGAGCAGAAGAGGACCTCAAGGTCCAATTTGTTTTCTGTGGCTGTGGGCCATCTTCACCTTGAGGTCCTCTTCTGCTCGTGGCACTTCAGTTGCAGGGAGCCATGTCAGTGCTGAGGTCTGTGGTGGATCCGGCAGCCATCACTTGTTTGACGACTGCTGCAGTTGGTCAAACGTTGATGAGTGAGCTCGGCCTTTTTGTCAATCAAGTGAAATTCCAATGCAGTCTTGATCAGTAGCTCATAAAGAAAAGTATGAAATGCTCAAAAGTGTGCTTTAAGCATTTTTTAAGACAGTGTTCATTGTTTCAAGACACAGATGCAATTTTATCCAGTAGTGATTTAGTACAATTATTTATATGTGAATGCAGTGGTTTGCTTTTATATCCATTCAAACCACATACAGAAACCCTTATGGGTGAACTGAAAGTTGTTAAACTCATTCCTTATAGCAGTGCAGTAGGAAGCCAGTAGGCTAGACAAAGCAGCAACAGCAGCAGATTTGGAGATTAATAGATTGTTTTTGACTGCAGAGAACAGGGTCACGCAGCATGTAATGATGAAGCAGATGACGAAAATCTTCCAGATGCCTCGGGTTAGCAAGCTACATTAATACAACAGAATGTCTCTCAAATAGGCTTACTATCATGGTTGGGGAAAATTAGAAATTTGACAACACTGACACACAGAAAAAGGGTCTGTTAAAAATGAAGGAAAAACAAACAAAAAATGGAACACCAAGATACAACTGCTAAAACTCCTAAATGGCAGAGAGTTGAGCAGTGAAACCTCAGGGCATAATCTATACATGAAAATTGCTTCATTAAAATGAACCTATAGGCACCAAAAAAAACTTTTAAATTATCTGCCATTTAGGAGTTAAATCACTTTGTTTATGCAGCCAGAGGCACACCACCTTGCACGTGACTTACACAGCCTTCCTAAATACTTCTGGAAAAGGAACCTAAATATTATAGGTTCTTTTATTGTACAAAAGAAGTAAAGGGAAGGGCTGCGCCAGAAGTAGTCAATATATAAACAGTCCGCATAAAAAAGAGAAAGTCTTATCTAAAAAGTCTTGTAGAAGACGCAGAGTCTGTAGGTGTTGGGTCAGAAACAAAAATCCTCGTTGTTCTCCTTTCTTGGAAATTCACTCGTATATAGGGAATAGAGAAAAAAGAGAACAAAAATAGTGCAATATGTCTGATAAAAAATAGGATAAAATATAAAAGCTGGTATAAAACTCACATGTATAAGAGCTATAACCCGCTCTAGTGTAGAAGGCGTGCAGCGGTACAATCCCCGCTTATGGGATATAAGGGAAATTCCTCCGTCAATGGTGTATTCAAGGCTCAGATATAAAAAGAAGGGAGACAGCTAATAGTGCTCACTGGATAAAATGCAAGGATAAAATAATGAATAAAATGGTACTCACAAGAGCGGAGCAGGCCAACTGCTCCCTGAGAATCGCACTGGTGGTATTATCCCCACCTCGGGATTACTTGGAGTCCAGGGATGCCAGGTAACAAACAGTATACGGTGTATTTAAAAAGATAGATGGCACCAATATAAAGTGACCAAATGATCTTTAATATGTTAAAATACACAATAAAATATCCAAAAACGCGTTTCGCCTATACGGCTTTATCAATATGGAAAGAGCATATCATTTCTGTGTTTCTAGATGTGACTAGTCCTGAAATGATTTTGTGCTTAGACACATAACCTCACAAACACATCCAAAGTGTGTTCCTCAGATCCAGATAAAAATGCTATATATAGCTTTTCATAATTGCTGTATTGTGTTTGCAGTGCTGTGAAGTCCCAGAGACATTATGTAACTGTCATTCCCTGCACTGGAAACTGCATTAATATGTTTTGACTCCACAATCCAAAAAAAAAGCAAGCAGCACTAATCTAAAAATAAATAAATGGTTTGTTAAACCCTTTTAAGAAGATTGTTGACCTACTGCTGCATTTGGATTGCAAATTTCTAGTCCGTGCTGAACAACAACTGACAAAATTATCCCAGCATCCTCTTTTCTCAGAATTTTATGTTGATTAAAAAAGATATCACAGAATACGAGGTAAATACTCGTAAAAAAAAAAAAAAAAGGCTCACTACAAGTCGGCAAATCTACTTTCAAGTGCATGTTCATCTGCATTGTATTATTTAACCTGTTGGGTGCCAGGGGAATGAGCAATTGAAAGAGATAACCAAATTGTGTAGGTTCAATCAAGCACAAGAATACTAACTGCAGGGTAGCGTAAAAATGCCTCTAATAATTGTAGTCTTGTTTGACCAGTTTTGCACCTGCAAAGCAACCTTTTCATGTAAATCAGATGCAAATGGTTGTGTGTTTAGGGATTACGCAGTGTAAACATGTAATAAACAGGCTGCGTTTGTCTCTTACACTAAGCATATATACACTGTTACACTGATTAACTGCTTCACTCTTATTTTTTTTTTACTCATGTGTTGATAATCTGATGTATTGGCTATGGTTTAGGTTCAAGATATAAAGATGTATACTGAAATAGATTTTATTCTGGCACCTAAATGTTCAGCTTTAAGAAATATTGGTTACCACAGCATTTAATTGACTGTCTTAAAGGACCACTAAAGTCAATCAGTCCACTTTATCAATGTCAATGAAGTGGTCTGGGTGCAGTGGTCCTATCATTTTAACCCTGTAATGTAAAACGTAGTTTTTTAGAAACTGCTTATTTACATTGCAGGGTTAGATCAACCTCTAGTGTTTTTTTCCTGAATGCCACTAAATGGGGTTTCTGCAGCACTGAACAAGTTAAACTTGTTCACTTGACACAGAAGCCTATAGGCTTGGATGCACATGAAGGGGGGGGGGGGGGGGGAGGGGTGCAGCAGTCTCATCCTCCAACTTCAGGTTCCTGTATATTGTTCCTGGTGTCCAATATACAGGAACTCTTGAGAAATATGGCAAGAAAGTGCATTATTAGACATGCTCGCATCACATCAAGTAGAATACAGAACGCTTAACACACATTCAGATGCGCACTGGACACATGCAGCCATGAATGTGGTTGGTCAGGGTGGCTGCTAGTCAGACACGACCCCTTTTCCAGACAGGCCCGTTCGGTCATCCCTTGAGGTTCGTCCGCCCCTAATTCCACATCTATACCAAATAATGTTGAGGGATATTTTGTAGTCGTTAAGGGGAAAGGGTTGTATGCATGCTGTTGCTCCACTTTTTATTTTAATTATGTTTTCAAAAAGGTTTGGCAAAAACCCAGCATCCAAACACGTTGTGCTTAACTTACTTTTAGAAATTCTAAACATACGGTAATAGGATTAATTGTAAAAAGCAAATAATGGAAAAACCCAAATCCAATCACCATGGAATCTAAAGTATTGTTCCCCCGATTGTTCCACTTTTGATATTCTCCCCATAATTGCGCTTCACAGTATTTATCAAACATAGGAAGCAGTATTATCAGTAAGAAGAACACTGTCTGTACACGTAATGAAAAAATATGTAATTGAAGTGGTTATAGTGCCTACAGTAGATCCCCTCTTTTAAGTGCCCCCAAAACATATTATTTTATATTTCAAAGGCACGCCTCCAAGACATCTGGATAGAGGAGCCGTGACGTTTTGCGTGCACGGTTTGTCATAGAGAATCATTACATTCAATAATGGGTGGGGACCTAAACGAACTATGGGCATCTTTAATGTCTCTTTAAATTGGCAATTAAACTAATCAAATTCATATCTGGGCTCTATGAAGCAAGCCATGATTTGCTTTGCTGCAAAAACAACATTGAGTTATGTACAATATTATAGACATGCTGCCTTACTACTCGTTATGTGTCTATCTCAAAACAGAGCAGACAATAGAAAACCTCTCTGATGCACAGGAGTGTGTTCATGTCATGTAGGAGCATGTGTGAACATGCTCTAATTGTAGTCTCTGTAGTCAGACTGGGGCAGCGGTAAACCCTTGCAAACACCCTTTATGTGTTAGGGTTCTTGTAGCATAGAAACACCAAATGTTCCATGGCCCTGCCATTTGCTATCAGAAAAATACATCTGCATGAATTCAGTTTATGTTTTGATTTATGTAAACGTGTGTTTATTCATGGTTAATTGATGTTTTAAAAATAAATATATATGGATAGTGTAAGACAGGGGGCGTCATTAAAATACTGCAGCACTAAGTACATTGGCGAAGAAAATGTGAACTTCTAAAAAGTTGCTAAACAATGTCATCCAAATCCATTGTATAAGGACCCTATTCGAGCACCCGTCTGGTGTTTAAAGGGCATAATTCTATTCACTTCCAGCTCTCTTTAATAACATAGCAATACCGATTGTCAAAAGACTAGCTTTTCATTTTAGTCTTCAGTTTGATAAAGCCTGGCTTCAGTGTGTAGTATATCTGAAAGGGAGATAGCATTTTCATTAAATACATCATTGGATGTGACATACTGTGAGTTAACAGTAGGTTAGGTTACGTAGTAGTTACTCGGTTCTGTTTGAGCTGTTCCTTCAAAGTCTCCTACATCAAACAGTATGGGTAATATGAAATTCGAGGACTGTCGTAGCGTCTCGCTAGTGGTGAAACAGTAAAGGATCTTCTGCGTGATATAATATGCTTACTTGCCTGTTGCATTCTAGCTAGATGGTTTAGTTTGCTTAGCTCTTTCAGAGACATTTTATTTTAAAACAAGTTTTCTTTCAGAAGTACCCTGTTTTCCTTTGACTGAGCTTTGACATTATGGAATATTATTATGTATCAGTACATAAGGCTGTAGCGGATGGCATTGGGCCCTCCTCAAAGTTTGTTTTAAAAATGTATTTCGTGTGATTATTCCCCTGTATAGATGTATTGTATGTAGCATTCGCCTGATTGTTCGTTAGTTTTCATTCCGTGTTCCATACGAATGAAAACTACCGAACCATCAGACCCAGTGGTGTATCCTGGTTTTGTGCTGCCCTAGGCAGGACAAAACTCAGGCGCCCCCCACCCTCCACCCAACCCTTCCCCCCGCCCCGCCTTCTAAATACACACACACACACACACACACATTAATTGACAGATACGCATACATTAGCTAACAGACACACTCACACTCACTAACAGACATACACACACACACACACACACACTAACAGACACACTCACACTCACTGACATACATACACACACTCACACACTAACAGACACACTCACTAACAGACATACACACACACAAACTAACAGACACACACACACACACACACACTAACAGACACACACACACTAACAGACACACTCACACTCACACACTAACAGACATACACACACACTAACAGACACACTCACACTAACAGACGCACTCACACTCACTGACATACATTCACACACTCACACACTAACAAACACACTCACTGACAGACACACACACTCACACACTAACAGACACACTCACACACTAACAGACACACTCACACACTAACAGACACACTCACACACTAACAGACACTCACACTCACTAACAGACATACACAGACACACACTAACAGACACACTCACTGACATACATACACACACTCACTCACTAACAGACACACTCACTAACAGACAGACATACACACACTAACAGACTGACACACACACTAACAGACACACTCACACTCACTGACATACATACACTCACTAGCAGACATACACACAATCACAGGCTGACACATACTAACAGACAGACAAACACACTCACATTAACATATATATATATTTTAATTTACCCCCTCCTCCCCCCCAGCCTCCTTACCTTTGGGAATGCTGGGGGGGTTCTCTATCTCCCTGGGGTCTAGTGGGGCTGCCGGTCGGGCTGCTGGGCGGGCGGCGAGGGAGCACTTCCTCTGAGCTGTCTGCTCAGCTCCCTTGCGCGCCGCAGAGTGAGACTGGGAGCCGGAATATGACGTCATCTTCCGGCTCCCAGCCTCACTCTGCGGCGCGCGAGGGAGCTGAGCAGACAGCTCAGAGGAAGTGCTCCCTCGCTAGCCGCCCTCCCGCCAGTGCCGCCCGACCGCCCAGCAGCCTGCCTTGTCAGTTAGCCGCAAGGCTAACAAGGCATTTGCCCTGGGCATTTGGGGGTGGCTTTTTTTGCCGCCCCCTGGAAAATGCCGCCCAAGGCAAATGCCTTGTTTGCCTCGCGGCTAATACGCCCCTGATCAGACCACCCCAGAGAGAAGTGTGCACCTCGTTAAGCTTTCACACTCTGTAACCGCAATCTAATTGATCATGCAATCGGTACTTTGTATATATCTGGGTGGTTGCCGTTCGGCAAACGAATCGCGTGGCGGCAGCCATCTTACGCAAGAAAATCTCAGCGGTGTGTAGTCGGCGAGTGTCTGGAACTCAAATCGGACACTCAATTACCCAAACACCGCTGAGACCATTAGGTCATTAGGTCCCCCCCACCCTCAGGGCCCCCTTCCCGCTGGGCTGAAGGGGTTAAAACCTCTTCAGCCACTTACCTTTCTCCAGCGCCGGGCTCCCTCTTTGCTGGGGAACTCTCCACCCCCTGCTGACGTCAGATCCGAATGCGCAAGCGTGGCAAGAGCCATGCGCGCATTCAAACCGCCCATAGGAAAGCATTACCTAATGCTTTCCTATGGACGTCCAGCGTCTTCTCAATCTCAGAACCGCCTCTAGCGGCTGTCAGTAAGACAGCCATTAGAGGCTGGATTAACCCTCAGTGAAACACAGCAGTTTTTCTGAAACTGCTATGTTTTCAGCTGCAGGATTAAAACTACAGGGGCCTGGCACCCAGACCAGTTTATTGAGCTGAGGTGGTCTGGGTGCCTATAGTGGTCCATTAAGTGTTCTGTGCAAAGTGTAAAGTGAGGTGGCCATGACATGATGGTGTCTTTCTACATGATGGAATTACATTTTTATATTGGTGCTTTAATTCCTGGATATCATGGTGTGACCGTTGATACATTAATTTTTGGGGGATTTGGATTTGCAAGGTTTCCTTGAAACCCACTCCTCCTCTGCTGACATCACTCACCCTCAATGGAGAACATGGGACAACCTTGAAAATGGGATGAAGGTGGGATTTGGGCTGCATAAGGAAGGTGTGTGTGTTGCCATTGGTTGCCTGTAGCAAGCATGCTATGTCGCCTGACTGTAGACATCCAATAGGTAACTAACCAGCCAAGAGTGGCAAATGAAATGACGCTGCTAGATGTGAAGTTACACTCTTGTTGCTGCTTCAGATATCACTCTATGCATGTGCAGCATTTCAGTATGAAACTGTGCACAAACTCAAAGCACTGAAGTGGTCATAGATATATATGTAAAGGGCTTGGCCTGCAGTTGTGGGAGGGGCATAGTACCTATATAAACCCCCCTACTCACCTTCCTCCATTCCGTAAGTTTTCTTAGCGACTCGCATGTCGCTGTTTCTGGCTCCTTACTCCCTCTTACCTGGTCCTCGTGGCTCCTCGCCTGGCCTGCGGTTTCCCGGCTGCTCTTTTCGCCCGCTGTCCTCCTGAGGCTCTGCTCCCTCTCTTGCCGTACGGCGCGGTTGTTATGGCCTCCGCGGGCATCCTGCTTGCGGTGTTTCTGGTGGGCAGGTGGGGATGTCTTGCAGGTATGCCTCGGCAGTGCCTCTGGGGGGGAAGGGTCGGCCATGCTGCGGCGCTGCTCGCCTCCGCGGTTTTCCTCGCAGCATAGGTGGGTCAGAGGGTAACTTTTTACAGCAGAGTCTCGTTTCGCTTTGTCGGGCTTTGTCCTCTCCCTTGGGCCATCTGGTCTTCGCTGCACTTGGTCGCCAGGCTCCCATCGACCATCTCGCCGGTGTTTGGTGGATTGCGGAGAGGACGCTGGCTCTGCACGTGTGCACGTGGGCGGGCTCCGCTACGTGTGTGACAATTTAGGATTTGCCTTATAACGTAGGTTTAAAAATACATAAATGACCCCTTTTAAAACAACCCATACTTTGACAAAATTGCACTGCTTACAGTACTGGCCGATGAGAGGTTTCTTTATTAATTATCTGAATATCCATCGGAGGTACAGGTAACTTATCTTATAAGGCAAAGGTGACATGTAACATACATATCCTTGTAAACAGAAACATTTAGACACGCTCACCAATTTTTTAAGAATTTGGACCTACTTAACTTGTTAGTTGGAATGTATATGAAACTTCAGTTTTTTTTGTTTTTGTACTATTACAAACGTTGGAGCTAGTTCTTTAAGACGTATTGTTTCAATATGTTATTACAAGGTCAACCTTTAAGTAAAATATAAGGAACTACATATTATGTTCTCTACAGGCTGGACTGGCATTGAAGCGGTTCATGTCCCCCTACTGACTACTCACATCTTTTTTCTGGGTCAAAGGCTTTCACTGAGCGTTTTTACCCACCCTCCTTAGGCATATTAAATCCTTCTACTAGCCAGAGACGGTCCTTCTAGCCCAATTGGATGCTGGTGCGTCTGATTTGTGGTGACCTAGTTGTATATGTTATCTACGGTTAATCTTATTAATGTGGTATGTGAAGTCCCTAGTCGGTGCTGGGGCATGGACAGCGAGACAGGATGCGTCTGGTATTAAATTGACGTTGGTGCCTGATCGTTTCACAGTTAACGCCTGGTTGTGTTGTTTTAATGAGTAATGCATTCAAGTGTTGGAATTGCAGTGCTTGTCTTGCTTGCATCGGGTCTCGTGTCTCAGCCGGTTCCCAGTGTCTCCGTGCTATTAATATAATTCTATTGTCATGTGGATGTGTACAGCATTGCAAACTTGTTGCTTGGTTTTCTAGACTTGTGCAAAAAAAAAAAATATATAGAGGGTGTATCTCATTCGTATCTTTCCTACCGTTTCAATACGCGGTCTTAAGCTACGTGGTTGCTACTAACAAGCTGTTTTCGATCACGGGATCTGTCCTGCGTTTCACTTCAAGCTTTCGTTTCTTTGCTTGGCAGGGCCGCGTCTGCCTGCCATAACCATGCCGAGTTATTTTCCAGAAGGAGCGTTATGTATTGCTCTGGGTGCATGTTCTGGCCCTTGCGAGACCTGTGGGTTATACACGCGCCTGCGCTTTCTGATCCTATTTTCCTGTGTACTCCTACAGCCTGACCACCTGGACTCCGACGGGCTCACTCTGCCCTCCAGTTACGGTCGGCCCTACGATTCTCCCTCGTACCCATCCCCCCTTTTATTTCTCTTTTAATTTCACACAGTACGTCCCCCCTCTCTCACTCATTTCCCTTCCCTCTTAGTTAGCTGTTGCTGGCTGTCAGGGTCCTAGGTGTCCAATAGTGGTAATTTCCCCCTGGCTTCTTTGCCTTAGGTTAGTGGTCCCGCGAGGCCAACACCCATCCTCATACTCGGAGGTACTACGCCCCTCGGGCCAAATCATAGTTAGTCGCCTCGCATGTATTATAGAGAGGACCTCACCTGTCACTCCCATTCTATCGTATGATTAAATATCACCGAGAGGCCAACACCCCGCCACAACGTTCAGTGGCCACGTTATCCCCTCGCGCCAACGCATAGATAGAGCCTCTCACGCCGCTTGGCATCTAGCAGGGCCTCACCTGTCACCAAACCTAGTTTTTAATTGTTTCGCCTTATTGGCATTAGCTAGTGAGCCAGCACACACGCACACATTGGGGATCCTATACACTGCACATTCATTTCCTTTTTCCACCTTACGGACGCCCGCCTGGACTCTGACGTGCTTACTCTGCACTCCAGTTATGGTCGGCCCTACGGTACTTCCTTGTACTCCCCCACCTTTCGATACACGTTTCCTCAGGTACGTTTTCCTTCTCTCACTCCCTACTCTCCCCTCTTAGTTAGCTGTGGCTGGCTGTCAGGGTCCTAGGTGTCCACTAGTGGTAATTCCCCCTGGCTTCTTCGCCTTAGGTTAGTGGTCCCGCGAGGCCAACACCCATCCTCATACTCGGAGGTACTACGCCCCTCGGGCCAAATCATAGTTAGTCGCCTCGCATGTGGCATAGAGAGGGCCTCACCTGTCACTCCCATTCTATCTTATGATTAACTGTCACCGAGAGGCCAACACCCCGCCACAACATTCAGTGGCCACGTTATCCCCTCGCGCCAACGCATAGATAGAGCCTCTCACGCCGCTTGGCATTTAGCAGGGCCTCACCTGTCACCTAACCTAGTTGTAATTGCTTCGCCTTTTGGGCATTAGCTAGTATGCCAGCACGTACACTCACATGCACACTCACACACTTTCACACTCATGCGCACATTGGGTCGCTTGGGCGCTGTTATTCGTCTCTTTTCTAGCAGGTCTCCACTGCTAGGCGTTGGCGGGGTATTGTCCATCCGGGCTCTCTGGTTTGGTCTGGTACCCATCACGCTGTGGTGCTTGCGGCTACTCTGTTCTGTCTTCGCCGCTGTTGTCTATGGGACGTGCCGGATGGCAGTTTGGGGTAACTGGCATCTGCCACTTTGGCTGGCTCCGATCCAGACTTCCTGCACCTTTCGGGGGCCAACCACGGGCGGCCAGCCGGGTTAGCTCGTGGTCATCATCTTCCACTGCTCGCGGTTTATGTGTTCGGGCCTTCTTCCCCTTTGAGGCTCCTTCTTCGCATATGCCGATACTGTTTCTGTAGCTATGTTGTCTGCATTTTTGGTTCCTTTTTGCCACCTCTACTTGCATCAACTCTACATATCCGGTACACAACTCCACATGTTGTACTGGTTTACCTTTCATACGCAGGTTCATGTCCTCATACCAGACTATTTAGCATACTCAAGGCATTTCAGGTTCCAGGGAATTTTCAAATTTACAGATTTCACATCGTCATCCAAGTATCTCTTTCACTATCAGACTTATATGCCTGTCACACGAACCGGGCATCCACCTTTAATGTAGGGCAATAACCGCTTGATCCAAGGAAAATCTGACTGCCATTCTGGGGTCAAGAAGGAATTTTTTCCCAACTTGTTGCAAATTGGCAGCGCTTCAAATTGGGTTTTTCGCCTTCTTTTGGATCAATCGTTTAAACACAACTGTGAGGTAGGCTGTATTTGACGGGCACTAGTCACTTTAAATTGGTAATCTAGTTGTTGAGCCGCTATTCCAACTTACTAAAGTTTCTTGGGTCTCACATACTTTCCCCCAGCCACCACGTCCTCCTTGCAGCATTATCTTAGGAAGTCTCACCTATTCATGCAATCTATTGACCACCTTCTCTCCCCCACATTTAGTCTACCCTAGGGGGACTACACGATTTTAATATACCTTGCTTCCCCTGGCACAATTAAGAGTGCCGGTTAAAGTGCTGGGCAACTATTTCCTCGCTCGGCATTTATCATGCAATTCGGTTTTGTTGATTGCTCTTAATTTCTGGCTCTTTTTTGCCCTCTTTTATAACAGGCCTACCACCAGGGGCGGGCTGGGCCGGGGGGCAGGGAGGCAATTGCCCCCCAGGCCGCCCGAAATTCTTTTAGGACCGGCCGCGGCGGGCCGGCCCTTTAAATGCTGCAGCCGCCGAGCGCTCTGTAAAGAGCGCTCAGACGGCTGCAGCTGCTTCTCACCTCCCCTCCCCTGTAGGTGGCCGAGCTGAACTCCGGTCCGCGGTCCCGGCCGGAGTGATGGGAAGGTGCACACTGAGTGTGCACTTCCTGTCAGTCCGGCCGGGTACAGGAAACAGAAACTCCTGTTCCGCGCGGAACAGGAGTTTCTGTTTCCTGTACCCGGCCGGACTGACAGGAAGGTGCACACTGAGCACCTTCCTATCACTCCGGCTGGGACCGCGGACTGGAGTTCAGCTCGGCCACCTACAGGGGAGGGGGAAAGAAGAAGGGGAGGGGGGGGGTGGGAGAGAGTAAAAAGAGAGGTGGGGGGTGGGAGAGAGTAAAAAGAGGGGAGGGGGGTGGGAGAGAGTAAAAAGAGGGGAGGGGGGTGGGAGAGAGTAAAAAGAGGGGAGGGGGGTGGGAGAGAGTAAAAAGAGGGGAGGGGGGGTGGGAGAGAGTAAAAAGAGGGGAGGGGGGGTGGGAGAGAGTAAAAAGAGGGGAGGGGGGTGGGAGAGAGTAAAAAGAGGGGAGGGGGGTGGGAGAGAGTAAAAAGAGGGGAGGGGGAGGGGGGGAGAGAGAGTAAAAAGAGGGGAAGGGGGGAGAGAGAGTAAAAAGAGGGGAGGGGGGAGAGTAAAAAGAGGGGAGGGGGGGAGAGTAAAAAGAGGGGAGGGGGGAGAGTAAAAAGAGGGGAGGGGGGAGAGAGTAAAAAGAGGGGAGGGGGAGAGACTAAAAAGAGGGGAGGGGGAGAGAGAGTAAGAGGGGGGGGAGAGAGTAAAAAGAGGGGGGGGGGAGAGTAAAAAGAGGGGAGGGGGGGAGAGAGTAAAAAGAGGGGAGGGGGGAGAGAGTAAAAAGAGGGGAGGGGGGGAGAGTAAGAAGAGGGGAGGGGGGGAGTAAGAAGAGGGGAGGGGGGTGGGAGAGAGTAAAAAGAGGGGAGGGGGGTGGGAGAGAGTAAAAAGAGGGGAGGGGGGGTGGGAGAGAGTAAAAAGAGGGGAGGGGGAGGGGAGGGGAGGGGGAGGGGAGGGGAGGGGGAGGAGGGGGAGGGGAGGGGAGGGGGAGGGGGGGGAGAGAGAGTAAAAAGAGGGGAGGGGGAGAGAGTAAAAAGAGGGGGGGATAGAGTAAAAAGAGGGGAGGGGGGAGAGTAAAAAGAGGGGGGGATAGAGTAAAAAGAGGGGAGGGGGGAGAGTAAAAAGAGGGGAGGGGGGAGAAAGTAAAAAGAGGGGGGGAGAGAGTAAAAAGGGGGGGGGGAGAGAGTAAAAAGAGGGGGGAGAGAGTAAAAAGAGGGGAGGGGGGAGAGAGTAAAAAGAGGGGAGGGGGGAGAGAGTAAAAAGAGGGGGGGGAGAGAGAGTAAAAAGAGGGGAGGGGGGAGAGAGTAAAAAGAGGGGGGGGGAGAGAGTAAAAAGAGGGGGGGGAGAGAGTAAAAAGAGGGGAGGGGGAGAGAGTAAAAAGAGGGGAGGGGGGAGAGTAAGAAGAGGGGAGGGGGGGAGTAAGAAGAGGGGAGGGGGGATAATAAGAGGGGGGACTAAGAAGAAGGGGGAAGTAAGAAGGAGGGGAGATAAGAAAAAGAGTGGGGAGTAATTAGAAGAGGGGGGAGTAAGAAGAAGAAGGGGGTAAGAAGAAGGAAGGGGGAAGAAGAAGAAGGAAGGGGTAAGAAGAAGAAGAGGGGGTAAGAAGAAGAAGGGGGGTAAGCAGAAGGGGGGAGTAATAAGAAGAAGGGGGGTAAGCAGAAGGGGGGAGTAATAAGAAGAAGGGGGTAAGCAGAACAAGGGGGGGGAGTAAGAAGAACACAGGGGGGGTGAGAACACACAGAGGGATGAGTAAGAAGAACACAGGGAGGGGGGATGAGAAGAGCACAGGGAGGGTGGGTAAGGGTGAGAAGAGACCGCTAGGGGAGGATGGGGGAGAGGAGAGCTCTAAGGGACAGAAGGGACAGCTCTATAGGACAGGGGGCAAGACAGGGAGCTCTTTAACACTACGCGCACACACACACAATGCATTCCTATACATACACAGAAACACACAATGCACCCCTATACATACACAGAAACACACAATGCATCCCTATACATACACAGAAACAGAACATGCTTCCCTTACACACAGAGAAACACACAATGCATCCATTACACACACACACACAATGCAACCCTTACACACAAAGACAATGCATCATTTGCACACATACACAGAAACATACAATGCAAACCCTTACACACACATGCAAACACACACACTGTTTTTCTTACATACACACAGAAACACAATGCATCTCTTACACTCAATGCACACACATACAGACACACACCTTGCATCCCTTATGCATACAAACACAGATTCACACAATGCATCCCTCACACACAACCAGAAACACATAATACATCCCTCATACACAAATACACACTGCTTCCACTACACACAAACACACTGCATCACCTGCACAAACTGGTATCCCTATACACTACATACCATAAGCACACATATTAGATAACACATAACACATCCCCTACACACTCCACTCCCTGTGAGCGAGCTCATGGGTGGGTGGAACATATAAGTGGACTTATGAGTGGGCCTTATGGGCATACTCACCGTCAGGCACTGGGGCCCAGACCTTGAGCTGTGTAAGAGGCCCCAAAAAATGGAGCTGCTTCAAATTCTCCCAGAACGTTGAATTTTGTGACCACAGTTGCAAACAGCCTCCAGAGGTCCTGTTCTACACCAGACCAGTGGAGCCAAACTCCAGCCCATCATCATCCTCATCTAATTGTAAGTAGGCAATCTAGTATATTATTAGTGACACTAATCTATAATTTACATCACATTAAAGGGACACTATAGCTTAATGAAGTGGTTCTGGTGTCTATAGCTGGTCCCTGTAGGCTTTTTAATGTAAACACACACTGTGTGCAGCACTGGCGTTAGTTCATATGGCAGATCATATGGGGGGGGCAAATTTATATTTTGTCTAGGGCGGCAAAAATCCTTGCACCGGCTCTGATCCTGGGCAGGCGCACCAGTCTACTGGTGACCCACAGGAGGGGAGTGCACTGATTGCACTGCACTCTCCTCCTGCCCAGACCCGTCTTGACCGCAGTGCAAGTGCCCTCCGCCCCTAATTTACAGTGGCTCACACTCACAACAAGCAGTGCCTAGAGCCCTTTGCAGAGACGGAAACAAAGAGGTTCTGCGGCAGCTGGCCGTCCTGCAAGCATTACATTAAACAGCTGTTCCCCATGCAGCCACAGGTGGCGTTGTGCTGGGAGACTGTGATTACTCTTCACTTCCTCCCAGCCTACAGAGCAGCGCATGGGGGAGAGAGGAGGAGGCATGATTTAATCTTGAATAAATCCTCTAAGCAAACCTTTATAAATTTGGGGGATCAGCTCTGTTTCCACAGTTTATTGGTGTTTACTCTCATCTCTGTATTAATATTGAGGGATGTCTAAGTAGTAACATCAGTGTGTGTCAGCAGGGCCAGCCGTTGGGGTAGGCAAGCTGTGTGGTCACGCAGGGTGCCATGACAATAGAGGCGCCCGGCGGCCAACACAGCTCACAAGTTGGGTACACCAGCATATTTAATTTAAACGATTCGCTGGTGGTCCACTGGTGCGCACCAGCAGTAGGTGCAGTCAGATCATATCCTCTCCCTCGTGGTTCCGGCGCTCAGTTAGTGAGTCAAAGCACAGGCTCAGAGATTCTCAGCCTGTGCTCTGACAACATTGAAAGTCAGAGCCGTGAAGGAGCGGGTATGGCAAAGAGCTACTGATTAGCATAACATCAATATCCGTTATAAAACCAGGAAAAGGTGGGCATGGATGGTGAACTGATTTGGTGGCGCAATGGGCCACTTGACTGGTTTTGCCCCCCAGGCCTAAGGCTGCCAGCCCTCCCCTGCCTACCACGTCGTCGGTTCCGGCACACCTCAACCGACTTATTTCCCTTTTACTTCTATACGGCCTTATTTGCCCCTCACACAAATGTAAAGGGCTTGGCCTGCAGTTGTGGGAGGGGCATAGTACCTATATAAACCCCCCTACTCACCTTCCTCCATTCCGTACGTTTTCTTAGCGACTCGCATGTCCCCACCCTCCACTCCCTCTATCTATACTTTCATTACACCTCATGGGTGGGCCCTCTTTTATAACAGGCCTACCACGTCGTCGGTTCCGGCACACCTCAACCGACTTATTTCCCTTTTACTTCTATACGGCCTTATTTGCCCCTCACACAAATATAGATATACTGCTAAACTACTGTAGAAGTATATAAAACCAAAGTAAACCAAAATAAAAAAACAAAACATAGAAGAAAAGACAAATGTATAATCTAAGCCTAATAAAAACGTATAACAGGATCAGTATATAAGTTATATGTCATGCAAATATATAAACTATTTGACATTCCTTAATAAGGGAATCGTTAGTAAATCAGCACCATGTGTCCAAGTTATGTTAGCCAATTGCTTGGCATATCCCCATAACAATATAATACACTGTCTTTTATGGCAACACAAGCTGAGTTCAGACTGGGGTATAGTGAATATTTCCATTGTGAGCTATGATTTTGCTGATGGATGATGTAAATCCATTCTTCACTGACAAAACCGAGGTTATCACACAGACAACATGATCCAAATATAGAAGGAAACACTATCTACCATATGGTGGGGCCAGCTCACTCGCCTGGCCGGAATCCCACAGAGCAGGCTTTGGATGTGTGCTTCATATCTCCAGATGTCTCTTTAACCCCTGGGAGATGTTAGCTGTTTTAGTCATCCTCAGGAACCCAGAATAGTTTAAATTCTGAATAGTTTTAATGCAAAAGATTATAGATTATTAATGTTACCGAGGCAACTTAACTTCAGATTGTATTATCTTCTTTTACACTCTTCACATCACTAAAAGGTCTTTAATATACTGAACACATTAGACCGCTTGCAGACTTAATAGCCTGCCCATTCATGTAATAGTAGTAAAGGCTAGGCTAGAATTGTTACACAAGGGCTAATTTACTCTTATTAGCATTTATCATCTCAAATCTTTTATTTTTTATATATTTTTTTTCTTTACAAAAACGTCGTACTGTCCCTTTGACATTATTAAAAAAAGAAATGTAAATATTTTTTTCTTTTATAGTGGCAATTTGATATAAAAGAAGATCAAGGGATTCCTTGTCATTGTTTCAAATAGATCTTTTAAAATGACTAAATAAGAAGACACTGATGTATCCTGATATGCCTCACATAAGCAAAATTGTGTATATTTTTATTAACACACCAAAACAATACTGCTTCCCATATGTACTCATAATGCAGCCTATGTGCTTTAAGTTGAAACAGGCAGCTCTAAAATAATAAAAAAGCTGACTTACATAAACCGTGGGTTTAATATTTAACAGAACAAACTAGATAAATATTTTTGGCAAGCATTTCACACAATACGGACAAGTAAAGATGAAGAATCTTGGAACAGAATAAAGCAGAAATTACCTATGTAAAAAAGGGACACCAGATAACTTTTGCTTAAATGGTTACTCCAACCACCATGACCACTTTAGTGATTTGAAATGGACATGGTGGTAGGAGTCAGTATGTGTACAGAGATATTGTTAACTGTGTGCTGGGGGCTAGTTGTACAGCAAATGTGCATCTATACTGCCTCCCTTGGTAAACTCATTAGCTCCTTTGGCTTCCAATATCATTTCTACGTAGATGACACGCAAATCTAACTGTCCTCTCCTGATCTCTCCCCGTCCCTCTTGACTAGTGTCTCTGACTGCCTCTCTGCTATTTCTAACTGGATGGCTGCCCACTTCCTTAAACTAAACTTGACCAAAACTGAAATTCTGGTCTTTCCTCCCTCAAGTGTTGTTACTCCTGTGTCTGTCTCCCTCCAAGTCAACGGTGCTACCATCAGCTCCACCACGCAGGCTTGCTGCCTAGGTGTTCTCTTTGACTCTGACTTCTCCTTCTAGCCTCATGTTCAATCTATCACCAAATCCTGTCATTTCCATCTCAAAAACATTGCGCGCATCCGCCCCTACTTAACGCCAGATGCGACTAAGGTGTTGGTCCATTCCACTGTCCTTTCTCGCCTTGACTACTGTAATCTGCTTCTCAGTGGTCTTACGTGCTCCCAACTTGCGCCATTACAGTCCATAATGAATGCAGCAGCGAGGCTCATCTTCCTGTCCGCCCGCACCTCCCATGCCTCACCCTTCTGTCAGTCCCTACATTGCCTTTCTATAAAATATAGAGCTCAATTTAAAATTCTGGTTCTTGCTTTCAAATCGCTACATAATGCTGCTCCCCCCTATCTATCCTCCCTTATACACAAGTATGTTCCATCTAGGCCCTTACGATCTGCTGAAGACTTACGTCTATCTTCTGTCCGTACTCCCACCTCTGATGCTCACCTTCAAGATTTCTCGAGGGCTGCACCGTTCCTGTGGAACTCGCTTCCCTCCTCCGTTAGATGCTCACCCAGTCTCCACTTCTTTAAAAAAAAAAACACTTCTTCATAAAAGTGGATCAATTAAACTGTTAATAGCTCCTGACTGATTCCTCTTCTGCAACTGTCACTAGTCTAATACTGTCCTTACCTTTTTGTGTCATTTTACCCCACTCCCTCTAGCATGTAAGCTCATTGAGCAGGGCCCTCAACCCCTCTGTTCCTGTGTGTCCAACTTGTCTGGTTACAACGGGTCTGTTCGTCCACCCATTGTAAAGCGCTGCGGAATTTGATGGCGCTATATAAATAACATAATAATAATAGTATTAATTAATAGCACGCTGCCTAATGTAAATTTTAAGGTCAGTTCATTGTGAATACACAGATCCGCAGAATAACAATGTATTAATGTATTTTTGTGAACATCATATTTTTTTTTACAACATCTTCGCTGTTAAAAAGTGCATGTTATCACTGCAGACACAAGTTCAATTAACTTGGATTAAAGGGGCACTGTCCCCCCAAACCCTGATAGTTATGAAACACTCATACTGACTTTGTTGGAATTTCACTGAAATTTAAAAACAGTCAAAATATATACTAAGAACAAATAGGGATTACTTTGTCTCAGTATTTTTCCTATGCCTGACACTTCTAGGCAATGAGTGGAGCTACCACCATCTAGAAGTGTCAATCTTCCAGCCATCACTGCTGCAGACATGTTAGTTGTGTCTAATGAGGTTCCTGCGGTCTTGTGGGTTCCTCCTTAGACCTCAATTCTGTACTCTTGTGCATGTGCAAGAGAACAGCAGTGACGTTGGTTCCTAGCACCAGGAGCAGAAGAGAACAGGCCGGAAAAAAGATGGTGGCCCCCTCGAGGGACAGGTTACATAGTTACATAGCTGAAAAGAGACTTGCGTCCATCAAGTTCAGCCTTCCTCACATTTGTTTTTTTGCTGTTGATCCAAAAGAAGGCAAAAAAACCCAGTTTGAAGCACAATTTTGCAACAAGCTAGGAAAAAAATTCCTTCTTGACCCCAGAATGGCAGTCAGGTTAAGGTAACAAAATCTCACCTTTTCTTGCTCCCGCCCCCAACCGGCCACCAGTGATCATGTCAACATTGGGGGCCCTTGCAAATTATGCAAAGTCCCCAGACAGCGACAGTGCCGCTTTAATGGAATTAATTTACCAAAAATGTAAATATTGCATGAGCATACAGCTTCATGCTCCATTACCAAGGCATGATTCATGCTTAATAACCTTTGGACTATAATCTTAAATAGAAAACTACCGTTTGATAAAATTTCCTTCCCAAATTTTAATAATTTAAATAGAAAAAAAATATTATTGATTATTTTTTTAACTCATCATTTTTATCCACCCTGATCACAGTGAGCTCTACAAATGCAAAACGTGTTTTGAATTGACAACTAGATATTTCTTATTGAGTGACCTAGCTGACATACTTATGACCACAATTTTCTTAACCAAACTTACAACAGATTGTTCTAAGTTCCACCAATATTTTTATTTTGGATCTCATTCATTTTAAGACTGATTTTTTACTTTTAATTTGGAGACATTGAAGCATTGATGCAGAAAGAGCCTAGAAGACGGCCCTTGGGAAATCATACACTCTCTTTAATACTGGGTATATCAATTGCCAGTGTGAGGCAGACTTATTGTTTCTCTACCCTCACATTTCACTGGAAATGTGTTTTATATCTATGATTATATTTCTCCCAAGCAATGTGCTCCTCTTTTTACTACTCAAATCTTCCTCTAAACATTCTAATCAAATGTGATTTCTGCAGTACAGCCGCATATTTGTCATATATTACTATTGTGTACTCATGAAATGGGTTCTTTTTCTTGTCACACTTCGTTTCCTTTGAAATGTCCAAATTTTAATACACTGGATCACACTGGTGTTCTACCTTTTCACCTTCTTTCACAGCGTCGCTATTCGGTTTATTATGCCTTATTGTCTCCTTCCAGACTGTTATAAAGCCGATTTTAACCAAGACACGAACCAAACTAAAGGTTCCAAACTCTATATGTATTTTCTTGTCGACTTATTTTGTGATGTAATTCCAGTAAAATACAAGTTTAGCAGGCTAAGATTGCCACAAGGCATATGTATGTATATGTGTTTGTAGTATCAGTTGGTTAATTACACGTAGCTAAGATACTGTCATCACTGTACTGACCAGGTGCAGGAATGTAAGAACTGGAATTACGCGTCCCTCTCCTTTGTATCAGATGAGCCACGTGGTTAGACCGGATGGATGAGTTTAGACTCTATTCATTAAATAGGTTAAGGGTATGTGTGGGTGTAGTTAATTGTGGGAGGAGCTACAGTGCTATATAAGGAATGTACTCTATGTATTCAGTACTCAGACTTTGCTGTATTTTGGTGACGCTAGTCCCTCTGAGTCCCGATCGGTGATCCAATAAAGAATCTCTTCCTTCCTGAAGAAACCTGTGTCCATCTCTCTGTGCTTGGCTTCCGTCAGTTTCTCCGGTATCATTTGGTGCATTGGCCGGGAAGCTCATCGTTCAACGGTAGCTGAGAGGCAGAGGCGTGAGACGGTCTATCTTTGCCCACGTTCTCTACGGCTGCACCCCTGAACTTCTGCGTGGACCTCCCTTCGTCTCGGCGCCACTGGTCTGTTGTCCAGGAGATCATCGGCCTCTACGTGAGAAGTGCTGGGGTGTCCCCGTCGATGAGTGTGAACTCAGGTTCAGGAACGAGGAGGTAAGATAACTGCTGTTTTAGACGGCAGGACCCGCTAGGGGTATACCGATTGTGCGGTAGGCCCAAAGGGGTTTTTGAATCTGTATCTGCCCCCTCTGTCGGAGGGAAGGAGCGAAGGCGCACCGCTCGATCGAACGCTCTTTAGTCAGACCGTTTGATTTGGTTAGTCAGGCGGGGTCCTGGTGTAAGATAGCCCTAGCCGGACACCGGTGTCTTGTCTAGACTAGCGTTCTAGGGTGTATATTACGTTCGCTAGGTCGGAGGGACCGGGAGACTAAGCGGCGCCTGTGTAAATTCGGTTCGCTAGTTCTCATCCTATCTGGGCTAAGTGGGAAGGCGTGTAAATTTGGAACCCACTAGACTTTTGATAGTACGACTAAGAGGCGCCTGTGTAAATTCGGATCTCTAGCTCGTTGTATAGTGCGACTAAGAGGCGCCTGTGTAAATTCGGTTCTCTAGCTCGCTATGTATATGTGGTGATTGGGCAGTGTGGCTAACCAAAACGGGTGTATATAGTTTTAGGTAGTCCATTCAAGGTACTGGCCAATAGTTTAGTTGGGAATTGTAAATGTGTTAATGATTGTTTAGTAAAGTGTATATCTTGTTAGATAGCGCGAGCTCAGCCGTCTAGCGAGAGTGTTAATAGTGTGTTGCTGTATTATAGTGCACGGTACCATAACCCTGTATATTTACTGACACTGTATAATAAGTACTAATCATTGTCGTCCATTGCATGTTTAACACCATAACCACTAATAATTGTATTGTGACCTTAACTTGTGCTTTGACCTATGCTAACCGTACTGTAACCGCTATTTGTAAAAGACGATGTTACTGGGGTGTGTTATAGACGGGTAATTCGTATATAGAGAATTATAGCGTGGGTGACTGTGTAGTTACGCCAAAGGGCATAATATTGATTATATAGTGACTGGTGTAGCAGCTGTGTGTGTATGGGAATTCCCTGAGTGTTTATTGTTATTGTGTACGTTTCACTTGGTAACCATACCACGTGGTGCTGTTGCCAGAGGAAACGGGTGTGACTGTTGAATAGTACGCGTGTATAGTATTCGTTGTCGACGACGTTCCATTGTTAAGTATGGGTGCGTCGCAGTCAACGATTCCGGATCCCTTAGGATGTATGGTTAAGAATTTTAAAAAGGGATTCAAAGTTTGTGATTTTGGGGTTAAGATGTCCCCTGTACGTTTGGTCACTTTGTGCACTAGGGAGTGGCCTACTTTGGTTGCGGCATGGCCGCCACGTGGCAGTTTGGATCCAACTCTGGTACAGCGCTTACACGTGGCTGTATCAGGTAGGCCTGAACTTTACGGCCAGTTTCCTTATATTGATTGTTGGAGACAGGCCGTAAATGACTCGCCAAAATGGCTCCGGACATGCCACGAGGAACAGTGTCGCCTCATGGTAGCTAGGACTTGTTCGTCCACTAGGACTGGTGTTAGGCCCATTTTGGACACGCCCCCTGAGTCCGAGATCCCTTTGCCGCCCCCTTACTTTCCGGTAAGAGGAAGTGACGCAAATACAGGAAGTCCTGTAACCCTTCCCTCATTACCCTCATCCACTTCCGCTTCCTCCTCCAGTACAGGATCCACCCCCCCTCATACTAAATCTCCCCTTCCGGAACCAGAACCCACCCCCATTAGAAACGAATATCCTGATTTGGCGCCACTTCAGACTTCCGGTCAAGCTTCATCTAGCTCGGCCCGAAGTGTTCTATTCACTACCTTTTCCCAAAACCAACCTCCCACATCCCCATACCCTATATCTCCCCGACCGGAACCCATGACTGACGCCTCTCTACGTAGCCCCATCCAAACCCGACAGTTGACTGGTGCCCAACAATTAAAGCACTATCAGATGCCTCTTCGTCTGAATCCCGGGTCAGCTTATATCGATGCCGCAGGTCAAATGGCACACGCTGACCCAGTCTTCGTATATGTCCCATTTACCACAACCGATCTTTTAAACTGGAAGACCCATAATTCCTCGTATACTGAGAAACCACAAGCTATGACTGATCTGTTCACCTCAATAGTACAGACGCATAATCCGACATGGGCTGATTGCCAGCAGTTACTAATGACTTTATTTAACAATGAGGAAAGGACAAGAATAAATCAAGCAGCCATTAAAGCATTAGAGGATAGAGCCCGTGCTTTGAACCAAGCTAATCCAGCAGCATGGGCCGCAACACATTATCCCAACACTGATCCCGATTGGAACGTAAATGGTGCTGATATGGTTCAACTCAGAGCCTATAGAGACGCTATAATTGCTGGCATGAAAGCCGGAGGAAAGAAAGCCATTAACATGTCGAAGACAGTTGAGGTGATCCAGAAAAGCGATGAAGCGCCCAGTGTCTTTTATGACCGATTATTGGAGGCATACCGCTTGTATACCCCCTTTAATCCGGAAGACGCAGACAATTCCCGAATGGTTAACTCCGCCTTTGTCAGCCAAGCATACGGAGATATTAAGCGCAAGCTACAAAAGTTAGAAGGGTTTGCAGGTATGTCAATCTCCCAACTAATGGAGGTAGCTAATAAGGTCTATATGAACAGGGATACAGAAAGTAAGAAAGAGGAAGAGCGCAAGATGCGTAAAAAGGCTGATATGCTAGCGGTAGCGATCGCAGGCGTAGATAAACGGGGCCCAGATAGAGGCAATAATAGATGGAGTAGGGAGCCTTTGAGTAGGGATCAGTGTGCGTATTGCAAGGAAGAAGGGCATTGGAGGAACGAATGTCCGCAAAGAGAGCAGTACGAGAGAGACCAACCCAGGGCAGGCTACGGAAACTTTAGAGGCAGAGCGAGAGGTAGAGGAGGTCCCGGAGGGAGTAATGGTTATAGAGGGAGTAATGGGAACAGAGGAAGTGTTAGGGAAGACAGGTATATTCCAGCAGCGCAAAGGTCTCGCGATAGAGAAGGTAGGGACTTTGTAGGATTGGCTGACACGGTCATGGAGGACTATTGATACCGACCGGGCTCCATCCCCCTTGGTCGAGCGGAGCCTATGGTCGATGTATCAATAGGGGGGAAAAGGAGTGCGTTCATGATCGACACTGGTGCTGAACATTCAGTGGTGACTAATCTAGTTGCTCCTCCATCTGGAAGGACTATTACTGTGATAGGAGCAACTGGAAGAAGTGCTGAAAGACCGGTTCTTAAAAGTCGACTCTGTACATTGGGAGGCCACGTAGTAAAACACCAATTCCTTTATATGCCTGAATGTCCAGTCCAATTGCTGGGACGTGATATGCTATCCAAATTACAAGCGCAGATTACGTTCCTACCAGATGGAACAACATCTTTAAAGTTTAATGGACCTTCAGGTATTATGACTTTATCCGTACCAAAGGAAGAAGAGTGGCGACTTTATACAGTGTTGACTAGCCAAAACCCTAGGAGTGATGAGACATTGTTTAACATACCAGGAGTTTGGGCAGAGAACAACCCACCAGGACTGGCCCGCAATATTCCACCAATAAAAATTGAACTGAAACATGGGGTTTATCCAGTGAGCCTAAGACAATATCACATTCCGCAGAAGGCTAAGAAGAACATCCAATCCTATCTGGATAAGTTCATACGGTATGGTATCCTAAAATTCTGTACTTCCCCCTGGAACACCCCATTGCTGCCTGTTCAAAAGCCCGGCACAGATGAGTATCGACCTGTGCAGGACTTAAGAGCAGTCAATGATGCGGTTGTTAGCATACATCCAGTTGTACCCAATCCATATAACCTGCTTGCTTTAATTCCGGGCGGGGCTACTTACTTCACAGTTTTAGACCTCAAAGATGCCTTCTTTTGCCTCCGAATTGCCGCAGAAAGCCAATGTATTTTCGCTTTCCAGTGGGAGAACGCTGTAACGGGCTCAAAACGCCAAATGACTTGGACAAGACTGCCCCAAGGGTTTAAAAATACACCTACCCTATTTGGTTCAGCTCTAAGTCAAGATCTACTGGATTTCGAGTCTATCCCAGGAGAATGTGTATTGTTACAATATGTAGATGACTTGTTGATAGCAGCAGTTACAAAAGAAAAATGTCAGCAAGCAACGCACGATCTACTACATATTCTCTGGAAGGCAGGATACAAGGTGTCCAGGAAGAAGGCTCAGTTGTGTTTGCCAACTGTCAAGTATCTGGGATTCCATATCTCTGAAGGTCAAAGGATTATGGGGCCAGAGAGAAAAGAAGCTGTCTGCCAAATACCAATACCCAAGAATAGAAGACAAGTGCGAGAATTCTTGGGGGCAGCAGGCTTCTGTAGGATATGGATTCCCAGCTATGCGATACTGGCAAAACCTCTGTACGCAGCTATCAAAGGTACAGAGCACGACCCCTTCTTATGGACCCAAGAACAGCAAACGGCATTTGAAGATGTGAAGAAGGCTTTGATGAGTGCCCCAGCATTAGGTCTACCTGATCACACACGACCATTCTACTTATATGTACACGAGCAAAGAAGAATGGCTGTGGGAGTATTGACACAGTACTTGGGATCATGGCAAAGACCTGTTGCCTACATGTCTAAGCAACTGGATGCAGTGGCCAGCGGACTTCCACCTTGTCTAAGAGCCGTAGCTGCAGCCGCCCTGCTAGTAGCTGAAGCCGATAAACTCACTCTGGGTCAAGAACTTTATGTACGAGTCCCACATGCAGTACAGACGTTGTTGGATTACAAAGGAAATCATTGGTTTAGTAACAGCCGTATGACCAAGTATCAAGCAATGTTGTGTGAAAACCCAAGAGTGCATTTAGAGACTGTAAACACCTTAAATCCAGCTACCCTTTTGCCACAACCTACTGAAAGTCAACATGATTGTTTGGAAGTAATGGATGAAGTATTCTCAAGTAGACCAGATCTTCGTGATTTTCCCATCCAGAACCCCGATGTTCAATATTACACCGACGGCAGTAGTTATGTGAAAGAAGGGATCCGCTATGCAGGATATGCAGTGACAACAATAGACAAGGTGATAGAAGCTCGGCCACTGGCGAAAGGAACATCAGCACAAAAGGCAGAATTAATAGCACTAACACGAGCGTTACAATTGGCTGAAGGTTTAAGAGTAAATATCTATACGGACTCTAAGTATGCGTTTTTAACCACTCATGCCCACGGAGCTTTGTATAAAGAAAGAGGACTACTGAATTCAGAAGGCAAAGAAATCAAGTACGCAGCCGAAATCCTACAACTATTGGAAGCAGTGTGGGAGCCGAAAGAAGTCGGTATCATACATTGTCGAGCGCATCTGAGAGGAGATGGTGATGTAACCAAAGGAAATCGGATGGCAGATAGTGCAGCTAAGCGTGCTGCTGAATCAGGAAGACAGGAGTATGTGGGGCATATAGCTGCTCTTATACCAACTCCACTGTCCCAATGGACTCCAGTTTATACAGCTCAAGAAGAGGAGTGGTTAAAGACTGAACCGGGAAAGTATTTGGAGAACAAGTGGTATCAGCTAGAAGATGGAAGAATAGTCATACCAGCATCACTAGCGGTAGAAATTGTCCAAAATTATCACAACGGGACACATTCTGGGAGAGACAGTACTGAAGAATCTCTCAGGAAACATTTCTACATACCAAGATTGTCCAACTTGACTCAGGCCATTGTACGCAGATGTGTAACGTGTGCTAAGAATAATGCAAGACAAGGACCAGTAAAGCCACCAGGAGTTCAGTTTATGGGGGGACTCCCCATGTCCGATCTACAAATAGACTTTACAGTGATGCCTAAATCGGGTGGACATCGTTACCTGCTGGTAATTGTGTGCACCTATTCAGGCTGGGTAGAAGCATGTCCTACTCGTACAGAGAAAGCAGGAGAAGTTGTGAGATTCCTGCTACGAGAAATAATACCCCGATATGGACTACCCTGTTCTATAGGATCGGACAATGGTCCAGCTTTTGTTCATCAGTGCCTACAACAACTGACTCATATGCTTGGTATAAAGTGGAGGCTTCATACTGCATATAGACCCCAGAGTTCTGGTAAGGTAGAGAGAATGAATAGAACTATAAAGAACCAGTTGGCTAAAATGTGTCAGGAAACCCAACTTAAGTGGAACGTTCTCTTACCTATAGCCTTATTGCGAATCCGCAGTACCCCTACCAGAAGGATGGGCCTCTCTCCTTTTGAAATCATGTATGGGCGACCACCTCCCGTACTTGGTAACTTAAGGGGGGACTTGAGTCAGTTGGGAGAAGGAATTACCCGGCAGCAGGTTGTAGAGTTGGGTAAGACTATGGAGGAGGTACAGAAATGGGTACAAGATAGATTACCTGTGAATATTTATCCCCCTGTTCATAGTTATCATCCAGGAGATCAAGTGTGGATTAAAGAGTGGAATAATGTACCGTTAGGGCCCAAGTGGAGAGGTCCTTATGTTGTTCTTTTGTCTACCCCTACAGCAATAAAAGTAGCAGAAGTGACTCCGTGGATACATCACTCCAGGGTTAAACCAGCAGCAGTCGATTCTTGGCAAATTACAGCAGATCCAGAGAATCCCTGCAAGATCCGGTTGAAACGCACTACTCAGTCGGAGTAACGAGGAATTATTGTGGATTACAAATTTTATTGTTACAGGTGTGAGTGAGAAGGCCATAATAAAGCCTGTCCGCTTACCATCACATAGTGTATAAGCCAGGAAAGTCTCGAAGGGACACCTGTGAAGACGAGCAGAACTCCATTCCCTGCAGCCCTCACATCCTGGAAGCTGAGGTTCCATCGCACGGACGAAGACTGAGGATGACGGCGAAAGATGTGCTTTTGATTGTGTTTATTTATATGTGTTTTTATATTCAGGAAGGTAGAGGTACCGACACTCCTAGCTGTGAGGTATGCATTAAGACTACGAGAACAGGTAACCATATATCCCAAACCCTAATTTGGCATTCACAATACGAATGTAAAGGAGAGGTATCAAGATGTAGATACCTAAATATAGACTATAGTGTGTGCCATTTAGGAGTAGGAGAACCTAAGTGCTTCAGTCCGGAGTATCAGCCTCGTACAATTTGGTTGACTCTCAGGAATGGAGATCCTCAGGGGACCCTAATTAATAAGACGGTGTTAGAATCCGTACATTCTTCGGGTGTTCTGCTATTTGATGCGTGTAAAGCGATATCGAGTGGTAGAAAGCCGTGGAATGTATGTGGGGATCTTAGATGGGAGAGGACGTATGGGTCTAACGATAAATATATTTGTCCCAGTAGCAAAAATAAATATGTAAGTCCTAGATGCCCAAATAGAGATTATAACTTTTGCCCATATTGGTCTTGTGTGGGGTGGGCAACTTGGGGACAGACAGTAGACAAAGACATGATAGTGACTAAGTTGCCGACTAGCCCTTATTGTAAGTCTATGGAATGCAACCCAGTCCATATACTCATTAATAACCCCGACAAGTTCTTAGATAAGTATGGAAATTTATTTGGGTTTCAAATATACGGGACGGGTTTAGATCCTGGGACATTATTGTTTATAGGAATAGAGACTGATACGGTATCCTCCCAGACTCATCAAGTATACCATTCCTTTTATGAAGAGATGAGTATAGATAATAAGATCCCCCATAACGCTAAAAACCTGTTCATTGACCTAGCTGAAAGTATTGCCGGTAGTCTTAATGTTACCAACTGCTATGTGTGTGGAGGTACTAACATGGGAGACCAATGGCCTTGGGAAGCAAAGGAGGTAATGTCCGGTTCTGAGGCAGTTGACCAACTAATATCTACACAAGCCGATTATCATTTGAGTGTTAGAGGTAAATCTGAGTGGAGATTAAAGACCTCCATCATAGGTTATGTTTGCATAGCAAGGAAAGGAATAATGTATAATACTTCTGTAGGAGAATTAACTTGTCTAGGGCAAAAAGCTTATGATGATGATACAAAGAATACAACTTGGTGGTCGGCTTCAAATGTCTCAGAACCATCTAACCCGTTTGCTAGATATGCCAATTTAAAGGATGTGTGGTTTGATCTATCCATCACATCTACCTGGAGAGCCCCAGCAAATTTGTACTGGATCTGTGGTAAGAAAGCCTATTCGGAGTTGCCACAGGACTGGGAAGGGGCATGTGTGTTGGGTATGCTCAAACCATCCTTCTTCTTGTTACCGATTGAAACAGGTGAGACTTTAGGTGTTAAAGTGTATGATGTGAATCATAGGAAGAAAAGGGGACCCATAGAGATAGGCGCCTGGGAAGATGATGAATGGCCTCCCCAGCGTATTATAGATTACTATGGGCCAGCCACGTGGGCTGAGGATGGTACCTTTGGTTATAGAACCCCTATTTATATGCTCAACCGTATTATAAGATTACAGGCGGTGGTTGAGATTATCACAAATGAGACATCACAAGCGCTCAATCTTCTAGCGAAGCATAACACCAGGATGAGGACAGCAGTCTACCAAAATAGATTAGCCTTGGATTACCTTTTGGCAGTAGAGGGAGGTGTATGTGGGAAGTTTAACCTGAGCAATTGCTGTCTTCAAATAGATGACGAAGGGCAAGCAATAGCTGAGCTTACTAGCCATATGGTTAAACTAGCGCATGTGCCTACTCAGGTATGGAAAGGGTACAATCCAAGTAGTTGGTTTGGTAGCTGGTATGAGTGGTTTGGAGGGCTTAAGGCAGTGGTAGGTGGAGTCCTACTGATTTTACTGTTGTGTCTACTCCTACCGTGTCTTATACCCTTAGTAGTTAGGTCTGTGCAAAGCCTGATAGGAAGTATAGCAGAGAGGAAGGCTGCTGCACAGATAATGGCGATATATAAGTATAAGGCTCTAGATCAAGGAGAACCAATGCAGGAAGATGAGTGTTAAAAGATTCACATCATAAGATAAGTCTGGTCTGGTTCATGGTAACCTGAGGTATATGCAAACCAAGGTTAAGTGATGCCTCAAGTAATTGTGAAATATCAGAGGCATCAAAGGGGGGAATGTGATGTAATTCCAGTAAAATACAAGTTTAGCAGGCTAAGATTGCCACAAGGCATATGTATGTATATGTGTTTGTAGTATCAGTTGGTTAATTACACGTAGCTAAGATACTGTCATCACTGTACTGACCAGGTGCAGGAATGTAAGAACTGGAATTACGCGTCCCTCTCCTTTGTATCAGATGAGCCACGTGGTTAGACCGGATGGATGAGTTTAGACTCTATTCATTAAATAGGTTAAGGGTATGTGTGGGTGTAGTTAATTGTGGGAGGAGCTACAGTGCTATATAAGGAATGTACTCTATGTATTCAGTACTCAGACTTTGCTGTATTTTGGTGACGCTAGTCCCTCTGAGTCCCGATCGGTGATCCAATAAAGAATCTCTTCCTTCCTGAAGAAACCTGTGTCCATCTCTCTGTGCTTGGCTTCCGTCAGTTTCTCCGGTATCAATTTTAATCAAAGTGTTTATCTATTTTAAGTTTTTCTCATCTTACTTTGAACTACTAACAGTGTTTTTATTCTTAGTGATCACAAAAATGTTTCTCAATAAATAAAATTGTGGTTTCGGAGTCCAATTTTGTGAACAATACAAATGTAATATAATACAATCCGTGGCTTTGAAGAACAATTACACCATTATTTCTGCAGAATCAATAATTACTTTAAGAATAGTTGTTTTGTTTTTTTTGTCTCAAGACCCAGCTTAGCATATTATATCACTTGAAACCATGTGCCATGCTTGCTTGTACTATATCATCGGAGAAATGGCCTGGTATAAAGCATGTCTAAAGCAATATTTGAAGAAGCTGCCCACACTGACATTGTGATAAGGTAGAGGCACTAGCCACACGACTCCCATGTCCCATGTGTGGACTGTCTAATTGTTTGCGGTAATAAAGTGTGTATAACAGCTGATCACTTGAGCTTCCAAACATAGTTTCATTCATGAAACCTATAAATGGCGTGAAACTACTCCGTAAGCTGATAGAAGCCACATGATGCTTGCTGTAATTTTCTGATTCTTTTCAAATTCTTACAGCAGTGGAAATAGATGTCAGGGTTTAACCCCTTAAGTACACATGACATGTGTTACATGTCATGATCCCCTTTTATTCCAGAAGTTTGGTCCTTAAGGGGTTAAAGCATATGTGCAGCATTTTTACTCTCAACAATGCAAGGATCGGGATTGGATGAGAACAGGCATCTCCTTCCTGGTCTCTGCAGACACTGGGATCTTACAGTAGGGTATAGACATTAAGTTTCTTTAAAGTTTTGATGCATTCCCCCATAGTATGAAGTAGCAAGTGAATAGTTGTTAGGAAGTATTAATATAGCCCGTTACTTAGGCTATGTTTAGTACCAGAGGGGCTGAGAAATGCAAATATACAGATTGTGCATGCATTAATCGGTGTATGAATTGCAGCTGTCCATTCTCAGTGTCATTCTGCTTGGAGAAGATCTGTACAGCTGAAACATCAGAGTATGCTGCGTGGGTTAGTATTTAATATTTACACCGTGTCTTTAATTACTTCATCAAGTGAAAGAAAATCTCACTTTAAAATATACAACTTAAAAAGCTGTGAAATACATCATGGGAGTTGTACATCATGGGAGTTGTACATCATGGGAGTTGTAGTTCTACTGATACCGGAGAAACTGACGGAAGCCAAGCACAGAGAGATGGACACAGGTTTCTTCAGGAAGGAAGAGATTCTTTATTGGATCACCGATCGGGACTCAGAGGGACTAGCGTCACCAAAATACCACAAGTTCTGAGCCCCGGACAATAGTGCAGGCTCCTTATATAGGCACATAACTCCTCCCATATTAAGCTCCACCCGCACATTCTCTTAACCAATCAACACAAATAAGAATTAACTTCCTGTTTGACCGCATGGCTTGTCCAGCACAATGGAGGAGGGGGAATACTACATCCTGTATTCTTGCACATGCTCCGTACACTACTGATCGTATCTTGCCTCGTGCAACCAACTGATCGATACGTCAGCATATGCACGTACACATGCCACGTGGTAATCTCGGCCTACTAAATTTATTTTTACCGAGATTCCACCACATTCCCCCCTTTGATGCCTCTTGATATTTCACAATTACTTGAGGCATCACTTAACCTTGGTTTGCATACACCGCAAGTTACCTTGAACCAGACCAGACTTATCTTATGATGTGAATCTTTTAACACTCATCTTCCTGCATTGGTTCTCCCTGATCTAGAGCCTTATACTTATAAATCGCCATTATCTGTGCAGCAGCCTTCCTCTCTGCTATATTTCCTATCAGGCTTTGCACAGACCTAACTACTAAGGGTATAAGACACGGCAGGAGTAGACACAACATTAAAATCAGTAGGACTCCACCTACCACTGCCTTAAGCCCTCCAAACCATTCATACCAGCTACCAAACCAACTACTTGGATTATACCCTTTCCATACCTGAGTAGGCACATGCGCTAGTTTAACCATATGGCTAGTAAGCTCAGCTATTGCCTGCCCTTCGTCATCTATTTGAAGACAGCAATTGCTCAGGTTAAACTTCCCACATACACCTCCCTCTACTGCCAAAAGGTAATCCAAGGCTAATCTATTTTGGTAGACTGCTGTCCTCATCCTGGTGTTATGCTTCGCTAGAAGATTGAGCGCTTGTGATGTTTCGTTAGTGATAATCTCAACCACCGCCTGTAATCTTATAATTCGGTTGAGCATATAAATAGGGGTTCTGTAACCAAAGGTACCATCCTCAGCCCACGTGGCTGGCCCATAATAATCTATGATACGCTGGGAAGGCCATTCATTATCTTCCCAGGCGCCTATCTCTATGGGTCCCCTTTTCTTCCTATGATTCACATCATACACTTTAACACCTAAAGTCTCACCTGTTTCAATTGGTAACAAGAAGAAGGATGGTTTGAGCATACCCAACACACATGCCCCTTCCCAGTCCTGTGGCAACTCCGAATAGGCTTTCTTACCACAGATCCAGTACAAATTTGCTGGGGCTCTCCAGGTAGATGTGATGGATAAATCAAACCACACATCCTTTAAATTGGCGTATCTAGCAAACGGGTTAGATGGTTCTGAGACATTTGAAGCCGACCACCAAGTTGTATTCTTTGTATCATCATCATAAGCTTTTTGCCCTAGACAAGTTAATTCTCCTACAGAAGTATTATACATTATTCCTTTCCTTGCTATGCAAACATAACCTATGATGGAGGTCTTTAATCTCCACTCAGATTTACCTCTAACACTCATGTGATAATCGGCTTGTGTAGATATTAGTTGGTCAACTGCCTCAGAACCGGACATTACCTCCTTTGCTTCCCAAGGCCATTGGTCTCCCATGTTAGTACCTCCACACACATAGCAGTTGGTAACATTAAGACTACCGGCAATACTTTCGGCTAAATCGATGAACAGGTTTTTAGCATTATGGGGGATCTTATTATCTATACTCATCTCTTCATAAAAGGAATGGTATACTTGATGAGTTTGGGAGGATACCGTATCAGTCTCTATCCCTATAAACAATAATGTCCCAGGATCTAAACCCGTCCCGTATATCTGAAACCCAAATAAATTGCCATATTTGTCTAAGAACTTATCGGGGTTATTTATAAGTATATGGATGGGATTACATTCCATAGACTTACAATATGGGCTAGTCGGCAACTTAGTCACTATCATGTCTTTGTCTACTGTCTGTCCCCAAGTCGCCCACCCCACACAAGACCAATATGGGCAAAAGTTATAGTCTTTATTTGGGCATCTAGGACTTACATATTTATTTTTACTACTGGGACAAATATATTTATCATTAGACCCATACGTCCTCTCCCATCTAAGATCCCCACATACATTCCACGGCTTTCTACCACTCGATATCGCTTTACACGCATCAAATAGCAGAACACCCGAAGAATGTACGGATTCTAACACCGTCTTATTAATTAGGGTCCCCTGAGGATCTCCATTCCTGAGAGTCAACCAGATTGTACGAGGTTGATACTCTGGACTGAAGCACTTAGGTTCTCATACTCCTAAATGGCACACACTATAGTCTATATTTAAGTATCTACATCTCGATACATCTCCTTTACACTCGTATTGTGAATGCCAAATTAGGGTTTGGGAAATATGGTTACCTGTTCTCGTAGTCTTAATGCATACCTCACAGCTAGGAGTGTCGGTACCTCTACCTTCCTGAATATAAAAACACATATAAATAAACACTATCAAAAGCACATCTTTCGCCGTCATCCTCAGTCTTCGTCCGTGCGAAGGCGCCTCAGCTTCCAGGATGTGAGGGCTGCAGGGAATGGAGTCCTGCTCGTCTTCACAGGTGTCCCTTCGAGACTTTCCTGGCTTATATACTATGTGTTGGTAAGCGGACAGGCTTTATTATGGCCTTCTCACTCACGCACCAAATCCCTGTAACAATAAAATTTGTAATCCACACGATTCCTCGTTACTCCGACTGAGTAGTGCGTTTTAACCGGATCTTGCAGGGATTCTCTGGATCTGCTGTAACTTGCCAAGAATCGACTGCTGCTGGTTTAACCCTGGAGTGATGTATCCACGGAGTCACTTCGGCTACTTTTATCGCTGTAGGGGTAGACAAAAGAACAACATAAGGACCTCTCCACTTGGGCCCTAACGGTACATTATTCCACTCTTTAATCCACACTTGATCTCCTGGATGATAACTATGAACAGGGGGATAAATATTCACAGGTAATCTATCTTGTACCCATTTCTGTACCTCCTCCATAGTCTTACCCAACTCTACAACCTGCTGCCGGGTAATTCCTTCTCCCAACTGACTCAAATCCCCCCTTAAGTTACCAAGTACGGGAGGTGGTCGCCCATACATGATTTCAAAAGGAGAAAGGCCCATCCTTCTGGTAGGGGTACTGCGGATTCGCAATAGAGCTATGGGTAAGAGAACGTTCCACTTAAGTTGGGTTTCCTGACACATTTTAGCCAACTGGTTCTTAATAGTTCTATTCATTCTCTCTACCTTACCAGAACTCTGGGGTCTATATGCAGTATGAAGCCTCCACTTTATACCAAGCATATGAGTCAGTTGTTGTAGGCACTGATGAACAAAAGCTGGACCATTGTCCGATCCTATAGAACAGGGTAGTCCATATCGGGGTATTATTTCTCGTAGCAGGAATCTCACAACTTCTCCTGCTTTCTCTGTACGAGTAGGACATGCTTCTACCCAGCCTGAATAGGTGCACACAATTACCAGCAGGTAACGATGTCCACCCGATTTAGGCATCACTGTAAAGTCTATTTGTAGATCGGACATGGGGAGTCCCCCCATAAACTGGACTCCTGGTGGCTTTACTGGTCCTTGTCTTGCATTATTTTTAGCACACGTTACACATCTTCGTACAATGGCCTGAGTCAAGTTGGACAATCTTGGTATGTAGAAATGCTTTCTGAGAGATTCTTCAGTACTGTCTCTCCCAGAATGTGTCCCGTTATGATAATTTTGGACAATTTCTACCGCTAGTGATGCTGGTATGACTATTCTTCCATCTTCTAGCTGATACCACTTGTTCTCCAAATACTTTCCTGGTTCAGTCTTTAACCACTCCTCTTCTTGAGCTGTATAAACTGGAGTCCATTGGGACAGTGGAGTTGGTATAAGAGCAGCTATATGCCCCACATACTCCTGTCTTCCTGATTCAGCAGCACGCTTAGCTGCACTATCTGCCATCCGATTTCCCTTGGTTACATCACCATCTCCTCTCAGATGCGCTCGACAATGTATGATACCGACTTCTTTCGGCTCCCACACTGCTTCCAATAGTTGTAGGATTTCAGCTGCGTATTTGATTTCTTTGCCTTCTGAATTCAGTAGTCCTCTTTCTTTATACAAAGCTCCGTGGGCATGAGTGGTTAAAAACGCATATTTGGAGTCCGTATAGATGTTCACTCTTAAACCTTCAGCCAATTGTAACGCTCGTGTTAGTGCTATTAATTCTGCCTTTTGTGCTGATGTTCCTTTCGCCAGTGGCCGAGCTTCTATCACCTTGTCTATTGTTGTTACTGCATATCCTGCATAGCGGATCCCTTCTTTCACATAACTACTGCCGTCGGTATAATATTGAACATCGGGGTTCTGGATGGGAAAATCACGAAGATCTGGTCTACTTGAGAATACTTCATCCATTACTTCCAAACAATCATGTTGACTTTCAGTAGGTTGTGGCAAAAGGGTAGCTGGATTTAAGGTGTTTACAGTCTCTAAATGCACTCTTGGGTTTTCACACAACATTGCTTGATACTTGGTCATACGGCTGTTACTAAACCAATGATTTCCTTTGTAATCCAACAACGTCTGTACTGCATGTGGGACTCGTACATAAAGTTCTTGACCCAGAGTGAGTTTATCGGCTTCAGCTACTAGCAGGGCGGCTGCAGCTACGGCTCTTAGACAAGGTGGAAGTCCGCTGGCCACTGCATCCAATTGCTTAGACATGTAGGCAACAGGTCTTTGCCATGATCCCAAGTACTGTGTCAATACTCCCACAGCCATTCTTCTTTGCTCGTGTACATATAAGTAGAATGGTCGTGTGTGATCAGGTGGACCTAATGCTGGGGCACTCATCAAAGCCTTCTTCACATCTTCAAATGCCGTTTGCTGTTCTTGGGTCCATAAGAAGGGGTCGTGCTCTGTACCTTTGATAGCTGCGTACAGAGGTTTTGCCAGTATCGCATAGCTGGGGATCCATATCCTACAGAAGCCTGCTGCCCCCAAGAATTCTCGCACTTGTCTTCTATTCTTGGGTATTGGTATTTGGCAGACAGCTTCTTTTCTCTCTGGCCCCATAATTCTTTGACCTTCAGAGATATGGAATCCCAGATATTTGACAGTTGGCAAACACAACTGAGCCTTCTTTCTAGACACCTTGTATCCTGCCTTCCAGAGAATGTGTAGTAGATCGTGCGTTGCTTGCTGACAGATCTCTTTTGTAACTGCTGCTATCAACAAGTCATCTACATATTGTAACAATACACACTCTCCTGGGATGGACTCGAAATCCAGTAGATCTTGACTTAGGGCTGAACCAAATAGGGTAGGTGAATTTTTAAACCCTTGGGGCAGTCTTGTCCAAGTCATTTGGCGTTTTGAGCCCGTTACAGCGTTCTCCCATTGAAAAGCGAAAATACATTGACTTTCTGCGGCAATTCGGAGGCAAAAGAAGGCATCTTTGAGGTCTAAGACTGTAAAGTAAGTAGCCCCGCCCGGAATTAAAGCAAGCAGGTTATATGGATTGGGTACAACTGGATGTATACTAACAACCGCATCATTGACTGCTCTCAAGTCCTGCACAGGTCGATACTCATCTGTACCGGGCTTTTGAACAGGCAGCAATGGGGTGTTCCAGGGGGAAGTACAGAATTTTAGGATACCATACCGTATGAACTTATCCAGATAGGATTGGATGTTCTTCTTAGCCTTCTGCGGGATGTGGTATTGTCTTAGGCTCACTGGATAAACCCCAAGTTTTAGTTCAATTTTTATAGGTGGAATATTGCGGGCCAGTCCTGGTGGGTTGTTCTCTGCCCAAACTCCTGGTATGTTAAATAATGTCTCATCACTCCTAGGGTTTTGGCTAGTCAACACTGTATAAAGTCGCCACTCTTCTTCCTTTGGTACGGATAATGTCATGATACCTGAAGGTCCATTAAACTTTAAGGATGTTGTTCCATTTGGTAGGAACGTAATCTGCGCTTGTAATTTTGATAGCATATCACGTCCCAGCAATTGGACTGGACATTCAGGCATATAAAGGAATTGATGTTTTACTACGTGGCCTCCCAATGTACAGAGTCGACTTTTAAGAACCGGTTTTTCAGCACTTCTTCCAGTTGCTCCTATCACAGTAATAGTCCTTCCAGATGGAGGAGCAACTAGATTAGTCACCACTGAATGTTCAGCACCAGTGTCGATCATGAACGCACTCCTTTTTCCCCCTATTGATACATCGACCATAGGCTCCGCTCGACCAAGGGGGATGGAGCCCGGTCGGTATCAATAGTCCTCCATGACCGTGTCAGCCAATCCTACGAAGTCCCTGCCTTCTCTATCGCGGGACCTTTGCGCTGCTGGAATATACCTGTCTTCCCTAACACTTCCTCTGTTCCCATTACTCCCTCTATTACCATTACTCCCTCCGGGGCCTCCTCTACCTCTCGCTCTGCCTCTAAAGTTTCCATAACCTATCCTAGGTCTGTCTTTCTCACACTGTTCTCTTCGAGGACACTCATTTCTCCAATGCCCTTCTTCCCTACAGTATGCGCTCTGATTTCTACTTAGAGGTTCCTCATTCCATCTACTATCGCCTCTATCTGGGCCCCGTCTATCTACGCCTGCGATCGCTACCGCTAGCATATCAGCCTTTTTACGCATCTTGCGCTCTTCCTCTTTATTACTTTCTGTTTCCCTATTCATATAAACCTTATTCGCTACCTCCATTAGTTGGGTGATTGACATACCTGCAAACCCTTCTAACTTTTGTAGCTTGCGCTTAATATCTCCGTAAGCTTGGCTGACAAAGGCGGAGTTCACCATTCGGGAATTATCTGCGTCTTCCGGATTAAAGGGGGTATACAAGCGGTATGCCTCCAATAATCGGTCATAAAAGACACTGGGCGCTTCATCGCTTTTCTGAATCACCTCAACTGTCTTCGACATGTTAATAGCTTTCTTTCCTCCGGCTTTCATGCCAGCAATTATAGCGTCTCTATAGGCTCTGAGTTGAACCATATCAGCACCATTTACGTTCCAATCGGGATCGGTGTTGGGATAATGTGTTGCGGCCCATGCTGATGGATTGGCTTGGTTTAAAGTACGGGCTTTATCCTCTAGTGCCTTAATGGCTGCTTGGTTAATTCTTGTCCTTTCCTCATTGTTAAACAAAGTCATTAATAACTGCTGGCAATCAGCCCATGTCGGGTTATGTGTCTGTACTATTGAGGTGAACAGATCAGTCATAGCTTGTGGTTTCTCAGTATACGAGGAATTGTGGGTCTTCCAATTTAAAAGATCGGTTGTCGTGAATGGGACATATACAAAGACTGGGTCAGCATGTGCCATTTGGCCTGCGGCATCGATATAGGCTGACCCAGGATTCAGACGAAGAGGCATCTGATAGTGTCTTAATTGTTGGGCACCGGTCAACTGTCGGGTCTGTATGGGGCTACGTGGAGGGGCGTCAGTCATAGGTTCCAGTCGGGGAGAAATAGGGTATGGGGATGTGGGAGCTTGGTTTTGGGAAAAGGTTGTAAATAAAACACTTCGAGCCGAGCTAGATGAAGCTTGACCGGAAGTCTGAAGTGGCGCCAAATCAGGATATTCGTTTTTAATGGGGGTTGGTTCTGATTCCGGAAGGGGAGATTTAGTACGAGGGGGGGTGGATCCTGTACTGGAGGAGGAAGCGGAAGTGGATGAGGGTAATGAGGGGAGGGTTGCAGGACTTCCTGCGTTTGCGTCACTTCCTCTTAACGGAAAGTAAGGGGGCGGCAAAGGGATCTCGGACTCAGGGGGCGTGTCCAAAATGGGCCTAACACCAGTCCTAGTGGACGAACAAGTTCTAGCTACCATGAGGCGACATTGCTCCTCGTGGCATGTCCGGAGCCATTTTGGCGAGTCATTCACGGCCTGTCTCCAACAATCAATATAAGGAAACTGGCCGTAAAGTTCAGGCCTACCTGATACAGCCACGTGTAAGCGCTGTACCAGAGTTGGATCCAAACTGCCACGTGGCGGCCATGCCGCAACCAAAGTAGGCCACTCCCTAGTACACAAAGTGACCAAACGTACAGGAGACATTTTAACCCCAAAATCACAAGTTTTGAATCCCTTTTTAAAATTCTTCACCATACAACCTAAGGGATCCGGAATCGTTGACTGCGACGCACCCATACTTAACAATGGAACGTCGTCGACAACGAATACTATACACGCGTACTATTCAACAGTCACACCCGTTTCCTCTGGCAACAGCACCACGTGGTACGGTTACCAAGTGAAACGTACACAATAACAATAAACACTCAGGGAATTCCCGTACACACACAGCTGTTACACCAGTCACTATATAATCAATATTATGCCCTTTGGCGTAACTATACAGTCACCCACGCTATAATTCTCTATATACGAATTACCCGTCTATAACACACCCCAGTAACATCGTCTTTTACAATTAGCGGTTACAGTACGGTTAGCATAGGTCAAAGCACAAGTTAAGGTCACAATACAATTATTAGTGGTTATGGTGTTAAACATGCAATGGACGACAATGATTAGTACTTATATACAGTGTCAGTAAATATACAGGGTTATGGTACCGTGCACTATGATACAGCAACACACTATTAACACTCTCGCTAGACGGCTGAGCTCGCGCTATCTAACAAGATATACACTTTACTAAACAATCTTTATCACGTTTACAATTCCCAACTAAAATATTGGCCAGTACCTTGAATGGACTACCTAAAAACAATCTACATACGTTTTGGTTAGCCACACTGCCCAATCACCACATATATAGCGAGCTAGAGGACCGAATTTACACAGACGCCTCTTAGTCGCACTATCAAAAGTCTAGTGGGTTCCAAATTTACACGCCTTCCCACTTAGCCCAGATAGGATGAGAGCTAGCGAACCGAATTTACACAGACGCCGCTTAGTCTCCCGGTCCCTCCGACCTAGCGAACAAAATATACACCCTAGAACGCTAGTCTAGACAAGACACCGGTGTCCGGCTAGGGCTATTTACACCAGAGCCCCGCCTGACTAACAAAATCAAACGGTCTGACTAAAGAGCGTTCGATCGAGCGGTGCGCCTTCGCTCCTTCCCTCCGACAGAGGGGGCAGATACACAGATTCAAAACCCCTTTGGGCCTACCGCACAATCGGTATACCCCTAGTGGGTCCTGCCGTCTAAAACAGCAGTTGTCTTACCTCCTCGTTCCTGAACCTGAGTTCACACTCATCGACGGGGACACCCCAGCACTTCTCACGTAGAGGCCGATGATCTCCTGGACAACAGACCAGTGGCGCCGAGACGAAGGGAGGTCCACGCAGAAGTTCAGGGGTGCAGCCGTAGAGAACGTGGGCAAAGATAGACCGTCTCACGCCTCTGCCTCTCAGCTACCGTTGAACGATGAGCTTCCCGGCCAATGCACCAAATGATACCGGAGAAACTGACGGAAGCCAAGCACAGAGAGATGGACACAGGTTTCTTCAGGAAGGAAGAGATTCTTTATTGGATCACCGATCGGGACTCAGAGGGACTAGCGTCACCAAAATACCACAAGTTCTGAGCCCCAGACAATAGTGCAGGCTCCTTATATAGGCACATAACTCCTCCCATATTAAGCTCCACCCGCACATTCTCTTAACCAATCAACACAAATAAGAATTAACTTCCTGTTTGACCGCATGGCTTGTCCAGCACAATGGAGGAGGGGGAATACTACATCCTGTATTCTTGCACATGCTCCGTACACTACTGATCGTATCTTGCCTCGTGCAACCAACTGATCGATACGTCAGCATATGCACGTACACATGCCACGTGGTAATCTCGGCCTACTAAATTTATTTTTACCGAGATTCCACCACACTACAACATTTGGTGATCTACCTTTTGGGCACCCCTTACTTCGACTGTTAATAGCTTTCCCTACCTGCATGTTGGTAACCCACCCTGCTTCCTTTCCTGCAACTGTGTCATCCAAAAAGCTAAACCTTCATTGTAAACTATTCTAGGAACTTTCTTTTTCCGGTACATGAAATACATCCTTCCCGTACCTCTTGTGTCCCTTTACCGCACTCTCTCTAGAATTTAAGCTAGTTAGAGCAGGGCCCTCAACACACTCTGTTCCCGTGCATCCAGCTTGTCTTGTTGCAAATACTTGTCTGTTAGTATAAATAATAATAATGATAACACAGCATTTTTAGCATTCATGGAATAGTATCAGTTTCCTGTCATACATCTGGAAATGGTGGCGTAAAGGGGATAGAGCAGAATTTTCTGGTTTTGTTGCAGACAAGGTAATACTTTTTGCAAAGGATGAGACAACATATTTACTATAGCACTGTCATTTTCTCTTCCCAGCTAGGTAATACGTATGATTTTCAGAACATCTCTGGGAGTGTACAATATATGTAATTAAAGTCACTGCACTACAGGAAACAGATGATAATGGCCATGTGCAGATTCTGTGTGCTTGCTGATTCCATATCCGTGTGCTCTAATTGTTCAGAGGCTTCTAGTGTTGGGATTGATTATTGGGTGTTACTATACTTTAAAGCTGAGTGTGTGTCAAATCACATTTAAACCTGTAATTTTGGTTTCTTCGATTCATTGCTAGTTACGGTATATTTTACCTGTGAATGTAGCTTTCAGAGTGCTATGTGGATATGGCTGTGTGCTATGTGAAATATCTCATTCTATAAAGTACTTTAGAGGTGAATGCATCCAAATGCATTAAGAAGAAAAAATAAACCAAATAAATATAAATAAATAAATAAATAAAAATGTAGGTCCCAAATACAATTAAGCAAATGTGAGGTTTTAAAATGTAATATCTTATGAAGAACTATTCTGATAGTGTAACAGTTAGTACACAGAAAAAAACTAAAGTTGCAAAAACATGAAGATCTTTGACCAAAGTAAGATCACCATATGTAACGTAAAGGACCCTTGGAACAATGAAAGCTTCCACCTTAATGTTAGTAATTGTACTGTATTGGATCCCCATTGTGCCCTCTAAACGTCACTTGTGACAGCAGTTAAAATGGCTATGTCACTTCCAATATACTATTTATTAAATACTGATTATGACTGTGTTGAAAGTTTCCAAATCCAAAGATACTTCCCTTGTTAAGTTAATAACATGGGTCATACCAGCATGGATGTATCCTGGCGTTCCTGGTGGCTTATGTTATGGAGGGGCTTTAAAGTGGTACCTTTTTTGTGGGGGAGAGGATAGGTGCTTCCTCTTATGGGACATCTTCCAAAGGCCTGTTGATTTTGATTTTTGAAACTTTTTGTTGACATGCCCTCTTGAGGGCATGACCACACATTCAACAGAGGTTATTCAATGAGGTCACCTTGGCAAGAGCAAGTGGAATAGTACACTCCCTAGATTTTAGAAATTTCCTATGGGAGGCATTTAGGAAAGCACAGTTGTGAATTCCATGAAAACACTCCTGGTGCTAATGCACATTGCATGAAGGTCTTGGCAAACTGAAAATAAAAGCTGGATGCTTATTTTGAGAAACTGTAGGCAGTTTCATCTGAATCACAGTTTGTGAAACTGATGATTAACTGCTTCTAAATTACATGATCCACTTAAATGGTTTACCAATTTATATACCATTGTTTCAGTATCAATATTTGAACCTGGCAGTGGGAGACATTTTTCAGAGGAGCCAGTATTGAGATATGATTTATAAGACATAGAGAGTGTTCCAATTATTAATTACAAATATGCTGACAACAGTGCTGCAATTAGGGGGCGACACCCATGAGTGTTGTCATGGTCCAGGCGGTCCTGGAGGGAGTGCACATATTACATATTACAGTAGCGGAGCTACGCTGATGGGGCTCATTGGGTGGCCTATTCACTTAGGTGGCCAACAGATGGATACTGATGAACAGGGGCCAGCGTGTCCATGCCTCTGTAATATTGCCTGGCAGGGAGGAAGAGACAGAAAGTAGACATAGAAACATAGAATGTGACAGCAGATAAGAACCATTCAGCCCATCTAGTCTGCTCAATTTCTTTTAAATACTTTCATTAGTCCCTGACCTTATCTTATAGTTAGGATAGGCCTATCCCCTCGCTTAAACTCCTTTACTGTGTAGACACACATAGCATGGTAGAGAGAAAGGAGTGAGTTGATCTAGACCCCCAGACTCCTCAGCCAGCAGCATTCCAAGCAAGCCACCTTCCTGTAGACTAAGCTAACAGGAGGATACCTGCAAAAATAAAAATTATAACATGTATCTGTGTGTGTGTATCTGATTGTCACGCTGTGTGTATGTATCTGTGTGTATCTATGTGTCAGTGTGTGTATTTGTCATTGTGGGTATCTGTGTGTCTGTATACTTGCATGTATGCAAGTGTGCTTGTGTGTATGTGTGTGTGTATGTGTGGCAGTGTGTGGCAGTGTATGCACGCCGACATTCAAACTCCCAACATTCACACACACACATACTCAATACAAAAACATGACTTCAAACACACAAACACTGCTTAATGCTAAATACAACCATGCAAGGATGGGCAAATTGTATATCTTAAGCTGGGAAAGCATTATGGAACTTGTACGTCAGATGGAAATCTATATTTTGGCCACCCTTGTGATAGAGGGGGGCCCAAAATAATTCTTGCACCAGGCAATGGTGTATTTTGGTTTGGTGGGGGGCGTGGCCTGAAGTCCCACCGTCATGGACGTGTGAGTCCCGAGCTCCTCGCCACCTAGCCACCATTAGCCACTTTTAGCCCGCCAGCATACTTCAATGGGCCGTACAAAGAGACCGGAGAACCAGCAGACCCCCAGGGCAGCACCGCCGGCGCCGTCATCGGGACCGATGGACGGGTTCCTCCAAACTCCGCAGGGACAGAGCCGCGAGGCAAATGGCTCCAAGATGGCGCCCGTCTCCCCAGCTTCCTCCAGCTCGGAGCCCGAACAGCCTACCCTGGCTGATATCGGAGCAGAAATCAGGAGACTAGCAGCCAATATGGTCACAAAGACCGACATGCAATCCCTGACAGCCACCCTCACGGCTTCCCTCACGTCTGCGGTCACGGCACTGCGCACAGATCTGGAAGCACAGGGAGGCCGCATCCAGGCCTTAGAAACCCAGGCCCAAGAAGCACTGCGCCAAACGTCAGCTGCAGACACAGCCCTGACAAGGCAGGGTAGCATGCTACTAGCACTGCGCAGACAAGTGGAGGACTTATTTTGGTTTGGTGCTGCCCTATGCATGACTAAACCTGGGAACCCCCCTAATCTAATTTTGCCCCACCCCTACCAGTCAAGCCACGATGACATTTTTTCCTTGCACTATAGTTCCCTTAGTGCCCCCCTCCCCCTTGCGCTCCCCCCTTACTCTGCACTAAAAGTTAAAACTCCTTCATTCATTACCTTAATCCAGCACCGACGTCCCTCAGTGCTGGGTCAGGCTCCTCCTTTGAGCTTGCATTAGGCTTCCCCATAGGAAAGCATTGGATTATTTTTTTCTATGGGGATTTAGCAGACGCTGGATGTCCTTATACACTTTTGGTCGCCTAACCACCCAGAAGGAGTTAACCCCTCAAGGTAATTATTGCAGTTTCTGAGAAACTGCAATAATTAAACTTACAGGGTTAAAGGTGAGTGGGACACTGCACCCAGACCACTTCAATGAGCTGAAGTGGTCTGGGTGTCTATAGTGTCCCTTTAAGCGCACACACTCTAACAGGCACACACACATTTACTGACAGACACTCACTGGCAGATACACACACACTCAATGACAAACACACAAATATCACTGACAGACACATACTCACTGATGTGACACACACACACACACACATTCCCCAACAGTCACAGACTGGCAGATACACACTGACATTCACACACACACACACTCATACATTCACACACACAGAATCACTGATCTGACACACACTCCTTCATTGACAGACACACACATGCACACTGACAAACTCTCATTGAAAGACACACACTGATAGACAAACACATACTCACACACACACTCATAAACTCGTATGCACACACACCCACTGACAGACACTCACACACACAATGCTCCGTGCATACCTAGACAGTCACACACAATACAATACACATTCACACTGTCATATGGACACTGTATCAGCCAAAAAAGACACACACACTGACAGACACACACACACACACTCACTGATAGATACATTTACTGACAAACACACACACTGACAGACACATACACACACACTTATTGAAAGACACACACACTGACAGTCACACTGACACACACACACACACACACACTGACAGACACACACATTCACTGACAGATACATTTACCAACAAATACACACACACACACACACACTGACAGATTTACTGACAAACACACACACACACTCAAACATTAACAGACACATACACTCACACACACTTGCTGACATACACACACACACTGACAGTCACACTGACAGACACACACCCTCACTGACAGATACATTTACTGATAAAAACACACACACACTCACTGATAGACACACACTTACTGACAGACACACTCGCTGACACACAAACACTTACTGATAGACACACACGCATACACTCACAGACACTTACTGATAGACACATATACACTCACAGAGGCTTACTGATAGACACAAACACACTTACACAGTATTGCACACACACTCACAAATGAATTGTATTGCTTGTTGCTTCTTCCTTTAGGAGTCTTCTGGGTCCTCTCCCCAGGGTTCATGCTCTACCTGTGCCTCTCTCCTCCCTCGCACTGTTTAGTGATGCGGGGCCGGAATTATGTCATAGTCCGGCTCCCGGCATCAACACAGAGGGAACAAAGAGGAGCTCCCTCGCCGCTGCCTGCCTCCTTCCTCACCCCGGCTTAGTATATAGCTGAAGAGTAGCACCTGCCCTCTGGATATCTATTTCTTCAGCTTGGTGAAGTGCATTTACTGTCTAGAGCCAACTAATAGGCTTAAGAAATGTTGCCATTAAAAATGACTAAATGTACTATACTATGTTTTCTTATTTGTGTATTATAGAGGCTATATAATCAGTATCACACTATAAAGTCTGCTTGCCCGTTATTGAGCTTGTAGGTAACTTTTAACCATTTTGTGCACCATCACCTTTTTATTTTTTGGTTTACATTTTGTTATGTATGCCTTACATAGCTTGTAGTAGATTCAGGTTTATCCTTGAATTAAAGATTTTTTGACTTAGGGCACTAACAAAAACAATAACGTGTAAAAAGCAATCCTGACTTTACAACCTCCATCTGTAATTAATTCCACATCACCACTGCTTTTACTGTAAAATACCACTTTCTGTGCTGTAGATTAATTCGACTTTCCTTTAATCTCAATGAATATCATTATTATATCCTCTTGTCATTTGCATAGACTCTCGGATAAAAAAAAAATTTAGGAATTGTTCATGAATATATCGGTATATGGTAATCACATCCCCTCTCAGTCACCCGTTTTAGGCTTTGGTCACATGGCTACCCTTGTTAGGAAGATTAATAGGCCAAAAAAAAAAAATCTCTTTAACAAACTCTTTTATAACTTTTATAAATATAGAGGAAAACACCCATGCATGATGTGTTATTGGCTGGTAAATGGATCTGCAATCTGACCTATTTGGTTTTGCTTAAGAAACCTTTATATGTATGCAATAGATGTGTGTGTATATATAGCTATCCAGCTTTATTTATGTATGTATGTATAATCTGTGTGCCTATTCTTATGGTGGGGAAATCCTAGCCCATACTATATACCAGAAAGAAACCTCAGTAATGTTTTTTGTACTAATGTTACTAGCAAATTGTTGTTTCTATATAGTATATTGTTGAATGCAATAACAGTAGCAGAATGTGTGTGTGTATAAGGAGTTTGGTGTACCTGTGTGTGTAGAGCATGTAGTATGTACATGCACAGGGGATGTAGCATAAATGTGTATGCAGAGGAGACAGTGTTAGTGCCATAATGTCATAATTCAGTAAAGCACACAGGCATGCATGAGACAGGGGTACATTTAAAGGTTTGCAAAATGTAATCTGCCCAAATGTAGCACTAGAGAGATTCCCCTGTCCCAGACATACTTTCCTGCAAGTGGCATCTTGCTTATTAAAAAAATATGAACACTAATCATGCAGTGTGGATGGATTTTGGAGCAATGTTCATTCACTTATGCAATCAGTTATCTGATCTATTTTTTTCCTCTCTATCATGAATTAGCGGTGTATGCATAAACACAAATACAGGCATCACTATTATTCACTACTCAAAGAACATAAACAGGATTCAGATCATTGAAGGAACACTGAATACTCCAGGCACCATAATCACTTCAGCTGTTCCTCACCGTTTAGCAGAGATGACTAGTCATCTATGTTGATGTGGGTTTGTCCAATTCATATCAAGGATTGATGCAGTGAACTGCTGAGAGTGCGCCACATCCACCTATTCGTCATTGGTGGACCAGGTTTCAAGCTGGCAGATACAAAACAAGTCTACTAAATGGTGGGTAAACCCTTTAGCAGTGATGGCCTGAAGAGGACGGCAGCATTTAAAGAAGGGTTATATCCCCTTTTCTTTCTGTTTTGCATTCAAATCACTAGCTCTACAAATCTTCCAACTTTGAAACGGTCAATGAAAGGATGAGTGAATAAATACACATTGCAGCTTTCATAGAAACTGTAAATATTCACCCGAAACCTTCCCACTGATTCTTGCTGGGGCTTTCCAATGAGTTGAAGTTCAACAGTCATCACAATCAGGGATTACAGGGGGACCTGTTGTCCCAGGTAGTATGCATACTGATAACTGGCGAGGTCTTCTACTCTGCTCCTTTATAGTGTCCATTTCTAGAAATTGTACCTTAGTATTGTCTTATACACAGCCTTCAGGACTTTATAATATGTGAAAAGATATACCATGATATGAAAAAATGCAAGTGTTTCCAAACTCAAGAGCTATCTGTTTTAATGTTCCACTAGTCATTGTGATTTAGAACATTGTTATGCATTAGCTGAGGATGCCTGTTTTAGACCTGGGTTAAAATAAAATGACACAAGAATAATACTTTGGCAAAATAAACTACTTTCTGACAAAGAAAAATAAACAATATGAGCATTACCATGGTTTTTGTTTGCCATGATTTATTTACCGAATATTTACTCTCCTCTCTAAAATGAATTTAGTTACTTGCAAGTAGTAGCGTTACAAAGAGATGAAGTGTAATGATGTCAATCCTTTACTCTGATGAACACCCATGAGTTAGCCTATTGAACTGTCATTTCAAACAGAGGAAATGATTCCATAAAATGAGATTTCAGTCTCCTGCAGAGAGATGTTCAGTGCAATGGTGCTAATGAATTAATCTCTGCTTACTGCCAGTTTCTTACATTAACACACTCATTCACTCTCTGAAATAACAGGGTTTTTATACAATTAGATAACTAGTTTCATTGTACAGCTTTTGACAATTCTTTTTTTTTTTTTGAGTGTCTGATTAAATGACTATACTAGTAACATGCCATTTTTATTCTCCTGTTCTTTATGATCCGTATACAGCTGTTGATGCTTCTACTTATTTGTTGTTTTCATTAAACAGAATGACATGTTTCTTTTTACAGAAGCGATCAAGAGGCCAACTTCTCTTTGACAAAGTATGTGAACATTTAAACCTCCTTGAAAAAGACTACTTTGGATTAACATACAGAGACTCAGATAATCAAAAGGTAAACGTATATCTTCTTTCACAGTTCAAAAATAGTTTTATTATTTTATCCATTTGAGTATGCTTTATCTTTTAAAAAAAAAATAATAAAAAAAAAATCTTATCTCACTACGAACAGATTTGTTCCGCCAAGTACACCTTTATTTCAACATGTACTAATGATTTTTTTTATTATGGATGTTTATATTTTATACTTCACTAAAATTGTAACTGCTTTTATAGTTACTTTTATTGTCATTTACTAGCTTTCCTGGCTTATATGTTTGTTATATATACAAGAATAATTGTGTTTATAAAAATGGCTTAAAAATGGCTAATAAAGCAAGTGCACATTGATTCTTTGTTATCTATTATATAAATGCAAAAAAAATTAAATCAATTAAAATAGAAGTTAGAAATTAAAGATTTTTTTTTGGGGGGGGGGAGGGGGGGCTTGGGGATATAATAAGCATATAAGCATAGTAATAGACTTCTACCCATGACTACTATAGCAAACCATGCTACTGTAAAATGTAATGATGGTCAATAAAACAACATACGTTGTTTCTCTGAAATATAATATAAACATTTTAAATGTACGCTATTAATCCGGATAAGCATTGCAAAGTATAAATTTGACAAGCTAACATAAAAGCCAGATTAGAAATGTTGGCAGCTGTCAAGTCAATTTCTTCAGTACTGTAGGAATCTCAAAATGATACAAGCAAATACTTGATACAAAAAATAGAATTAGGAAATGGTCTGTTGGATACTGATGCCAGTAAAGTGCAACTCAAATCACCTTGTACAAGGAACATTTTAGCTGAAGCTCACCTGGAAATATTATAAGCCATAAGAATGAAGGTCAAGCATTTTGCTAAAGTCTTTGAAATACTGAGATAACATTAAAGGACCACTCTAGGCACCCAGACCACTTCAGCTTAATGAAGTGGTCTGGGTGCCTGGTCCCTCTAGGATTAACCCTTTTTTTTTTTTTTATAAACATAGCAGTTTCAGAGAAACTGCTATGTTTATAATAGGGTTAATCCAGCCTCCAAATCCTCTAGTGGCTGTCTCACTGACAGCCGCTAGAGGCGCTTGCGTGATTCTCACTGTGAAAATCACAGTGAGAGCACGCAAGCGTCCATAGGAAAGCATTGTAAATGCTTTCCTATGAGGCCGGCTGAATGCGCGCGCAGCTCTTGCCGCAGATGCGCATTCAGTCGAAAGGGAGGATTGGAGGTGGAGAGGAGGAGGAGAGCTCCCCGCCCGGCGCTGGAATAAAGGTAAGTTTTAACCCTTTACTCTCCTCAGAGCCCGGCGGGAGGGGGTCCCTGAGGGAGGGGGCACCCTCAGGGCACTATAGTGCCAGGAAAACGAGTATGTTTTCCTGGCACTATAGTGGTCCTTTAACTTCCTTTAACAGAAAATTCATCATTAAGCATAATTTTATGTTCTCTAAAATAAGTAAATAAATGGGAAAAATGTTATATATAAATGATACAAACACACACACACACACAAAATCAAACAGCAACGTTTTGGTCCTACCCACGGGACCTTTATCAAGCACAAGTTTTGTCTTCCTGATAGCCACTCAATGTGCTTTCCTGTGAGAACCAAGTCAAACTCCATTCTCAATCAAATGCTGCTCTTAGAGTAGCAATTGACTGCCTCAGCATGACCATTTGCTGTGCATGCGCTCTAGCCTTCCAGTGCTTCCCTGTGGGGAAGTGTTGGATTGGCTGAGATCATCAGGATTCACAACCTCAGCCATGGAAAACACAGCAAAAATGTTGAAAAGGTTAGCAAAACGACCTTTTAATTCACACTGGAGGGTGGGGGAATAAACTACACTATATAGGAATGTGGTAACACTACAATGTTCCTTTAAATGAAATCACATGTGTGATTTACAGGTTGTATGCAAGGTGAAGGTGTTGTGAGAGGAGATATTTCCTGATTCATGGCTCTGTATAGAATGAGAGTAATTTTTTCATAAGAAAATATTATATGCCATGCAAAAAATGTTACAAAAATGTACAGTGTGGTTTCCTCAATCATCAACGTACTGCTTATACATTAACAGCTATAAATGTCATAGTAAGGGATTTCACAAAAAGTAATGTCAACTGCATACCCACAGGCTGCATCTTTTATGGGTCGTACAGGGAAGGTGTTTAAAAGACAAATTAAAATCTGTCTTCACCCAGCAGTTAGCAGACATGTTATTTTCCTTTATGGAATTTTAGAAACACCGCAAGGAGTTTAACTTTATATTACTAGTTATTTATGCCCAACTCAGGCTGCCCATATCTTTGAATCATTATCATTTTCTTTGTCAGTTTGATGATGATATTCATGTGATTTGCAGGCATGGCATGTACCTTTTGTGTCTACTCCGAAGCTTCAGGATACAAAATAAAGCCCAGGGCAAGCTTCTGTAGCAAGCAGGTGCATACATAATTGCTGCATAATTATACACTGGCCTCTGTAGCTTGAATCTCAGAAAGCCACTCCAGCATTCACATTGACATTAGGTATCCATTCAAAGTGTATACCTTGCTACTAATTACATCTACATATGCATGAGCCAATAAACTGATATTTTTATTATGGAAAAGTATGTTTAGATGGACAAAACACTTCCAAAGTTTATACATTCACGTCACCAGTTCTGCTGAGATCTTTGTTGAATTTGTTCTCTGTCATCTGCAGATGGTGTGCTTAGAAAATGATGTTGATTGTTCCATCCAGGAGCTATTATGTAGTGCTAATATGATTACCAAAATGCATAGATTTAAAGATAGACCAGACATTTTTGTAAGAAAGATACAAACTAAACATCATAACAACTACCGCATAACCACTATAGTAGTGGCAATGGCACAAGTAGATTTTTGGATACATGAAAGGGTTACTCCAGCCACCATGACAAATTCTGCTTTCAGTAGTCGTGGTGCAAGTAATCTGTTTGGACAGCGTTTCAGCTTCAAACGCTGAACATCCAGAGATAATTGCACTTTTAGTTGCAGCTTCGGCACATGTGTACCGAATGTTAGTTCTGTTAAAAATTAAGTCTATTTTTATTAGTGATATTGCAGAAGGTCTTGATGGTAAGGTATGTCTTTTTGCGGATGATACTAAGATATGTAACAGGATTGATGTTCCAGGAGGGATAAGCCAAATGGCTAATGATTTAGGTCAACTAGAAAAATGGTCAGAGTTGTAGCAACTAACATTTAATGTGGATAAGTGCAAGATAATGCATCTTGGACGTAAAAACCCAAGGGCAGAGTACAGAATATTTGATAGAGTCCTGTGAAGAAATGACTATATTATTCGATATTTTGTTGCATAGTTCTTGCTTTTTGTGTCCTTTTCATTCGGCAGATGGGACTGCCGAACAGAGACCACCCCTGGCTCACTTAACTTCAAAGCCGGCATCACTTTCACCCTCTATGTGTGCGGTCAGCGTTCGTACTGTCGAACGCCACGTGGCAGAGAAAACCGCGGCCATCTTTTTTTCGCCAAACAAAGGCAGCGGGACTTGGTCGTCGAGTGTCTGGAACTAAAATCGGACACTCGACTTCCCAAACACCGGTCTCCGTCATGCGAACGCTGGAACTAGTGATACCGATTAGCTAGGAGAGCGCTATTCGGTACAAATATGCACACGAATGAGGGGAACAATCGCTGCTAGGAGCCAGGGGAATTCATTCTGTACTTTTATGCATTTCTTCCCTTTTTCTGAAGTGACCGGCAAAACCACACGAACCTCTGGAACTATTTTGGGCAGTCCGCCCCCAGTGGACCGGTCACAAAGGACTTCCATACTTTTTGCGAACCCCTGAACCGATCCGGGTGAAATTTGGATATGTTGGTCACCCGGATCGGGGCTATCAGGGGATATAGTATTTGTGGGGATACCCCAGGTATAAAGGGGTGTTCCAGAAATTGGGGAAAATGGTGAATTTTCAGCCTGGAGATAATTAGGTTGTTACTATATCAGACCTGATTATCTCCAGGACTAGGGGAGGGAACTGCCTGTTTGTATTGGGTGTGTTTTATATTTTTACTGTTCGGGATTGGATAAATGTTGCTCCTCCCTGTGGGATGTCCCCTTGCATGGGGACCTGCATAAAAAGCCATGTGTGTGAATAAACGTTAGTTCTGCTTGTATCCTGAATCTGGACTCTGACTGTTATTTGGAATTCGTATGCTGTAACAAGGGAATTATCTTATGCAGCTGTTATATTCCGTATGGATTTCGTTCCTGTAACTACCGAACCGGACTCTCGCTACCTTAGGCTCTGACCGTCCGGGAGGAAACTACCGAACTCGGTTTGGTTAAACTTGGTTTCCTTACAAGTCCTAACCTCAACATCTGAGGAAAGGGATTTAGGTGTGATTATTTCTGATGACTTAAAGGTAGGCAGACAATGTAATAGAGCAGCAGGAAATGCTAGCAGAATGCTTGGTTGTATATGGAGAGGTATTAGCAGTAGAAAGAGGGAAGTGCTCATGCCATTGTACAGAACACTGGTGAGACCTCCCTTGGAGTATTGTACGCAGTACTGGAGACCGTATCTTCAGAAGGATATTGATACTTTACCATGGTTCATGGATTGCAGGATAAAACTTACCAGGAAAGGTCAAAGGATCTTAACATGTAGAGCTTGGAGGAAAGACGAGAAAGGGGGAGATATGATAGAAACATTTAAATACATAAAGGGAATCAACACAGTAAAGGAGGAGACCATATTTAAAAGAAGAAAAACTACCACAACAAGAGGACATAGTCTTAAATTAGAGGGGGAAAGGTTTAAAAGTATCAGGAAGTATTACTTTACTGAGAGGGTAGTGGATGCATGGAATAGCCTTCCAGCTGAAGTGGTAGAGGTTAACACAGTAAAGGAGTTTAAGTATGTGTGGATTAGGCATAAGGCTATCCTAACTATAAGATAAGGCCAGGGACTAATGAAAGTATTTAAAAAATTGGACATGCTAGATGGTCCGAATGGTTCTTATCTGCCGTCACATTCTATGTTTCTCTATTGTCAGCATGCACTGCACAGTTGCGATGGATGTAATAACTTTTCTCACTTGACGACAGCGCTGTGCCTCCCTGCTGCTATTCCCTCCGCATTGATCTGCCACTATCTGTGTAGCCCTCCCCTGCGCTTAGTCTTATAGCATTCATCCCACCTTCTGTGCAGCCTTCCATCCCATTCACTTAGTTTTATAGCATTCAGTCCTCCCATCACTTAGTTTTTTAACATTCAGCCCTCCCTCCTTATTCACTTAGTTTTTTAACATTCAGCCCTCCCTCCCATTCACTTAGTTTTATCGCATTCAGCCCTCCCTCCCATTCACATAGTTTTATAGCATTCAGCCCTCCCTCCCATTCACGTAGTTTTTTAGCATTCAGCCCTCCCTCCCATTCACGTAGTTTTATAGCATTCAGCCCTCCCTCCCATTCATGTAGTTTTTTAGCATTCAGCCCTCCCTCCCATTCACGTAGTTTTATAGCATTCAGCCCTGCCTCTGTGCATCCATCAATCCCATTCACGTAGGTTTATAGCATTCATTCCTGCCTCTGAGCAGCTCTCCCCTTCACTTAGGTCAGGGGTAGGCAACCTTCGGCTCTACAGATGTTTTGGACTACATCTCCCATAATGCTTTTACAGCCATATTGCTGGCAAAGCATCAAGGGAGATGTAGTCCACAACATCTGTAGAGCCGAAGGTTGCCTACCCCTGACTTAGGTGTATAGCTCATTACTGCCTTTACGATAATAGAAGGTTTCACCTCCACTTTATTTGTCCAAAGTTGCCTAACAAACTGAGTGGCAACAGAGGGGTTTTACATCTAATAAGCTGCAGTGCTTGTAGTGCCTCTCTGACCCAGTGTTAATTTTGTCTTTTGACTAAAAAGCCATTTTAGTTTTAGTTGTATTTTAGTCATCTGAATTGTTTTAGTCTAGTTTTAGTAACTAAATCTCCAGAATGTTAGTCAACTAAATGTGACAAAAATTGTTAGACAAAATTAACACTGCTCTGTCCCTTTAAGTACAAGGAAACTGAGCAGGGCTTTGCAATTACAAATAGACTAGAGACATTGAAAAAAACAACCTAGCTCTGCACTCTTCTAAACACCAATGTACACTTTTAAAAGTGGCAGGTTTTGTACCAATGTAAAGCCAAAATATAATTTGCCAACATCAATGGCAAATCGAGTTCTATGCTGTAACTCTGGCTTGCTTTCATCTTAACCCCTTAAGGACCAAACTTCTGGAATAAAAGGGAATCATGACATGTCACACATGTCATGTGTCCTTAAGGGGTTAAAGGGACACTCCAGGCACCCAGACCACTTCTGCCCATTGGAGTGGTCTGGGTGCCAACTCACACTACCCTTAACCCTGCAACTGTAATTATTGCACTTTTCATAAACTGCAATATTTACCTTGCAGGGTTAACTCCTCCTCTAGTGGATGTCCATTAGACAGCCACTAGAGGGCACTTCCGTGTTTATAGCACATGAAAAGTGTGCTGTAACGTCGCTGGACGTCCTCACGCTGTGTGAGGACCTCCAGCATCGCTGAAATCCTCATAGGAAAGCATTGAAAGCATTTTTCAATGCTTTTCTATGGGGAGGTCTAATGCGCGTGAGGGGCATTGCCGCGCATGCGCATTAGGTCTTCCCCGCCGGCGGCTGCGCATGCTCAATAGGTCTCCCCCGCCAGATGACGTCGGTGGGGGAGGAGCGTGGGTGGACCCTGACTCGGCGCTGGATGCAGGTAAGTCACTGAAGGGGTTTTAACCCCTTCAGCAACTTGGGATGGGGGGTGTGAGGGAGAGGGGACCTGCAGTGCCAGGAAAACGGTTTGTCCCTTTAAGTAAGAGTACAGTTTTATTAATCCTAAATAGTTACCAGGGTAAGTGGCTACAATTTAGTTGTTCAGCAGCAGTAGATATAACTCATATACTTAATTTATTAGGAATATTTAACTATTTGCATACATTGGTGGAATAGCGATGTTGGCTGCGTTTTTTTATTGTTTATGGTAATATAGCGTGTTATTGCCATGATCATGCCTCTAGCAGAGGTTGTAGTTGTTGTAGGTGTCAGGGACATGTATGGCTGTGTGGTAACAGAAAGTGAGAGAGAGTGCGATATTTATCTAAGGTGGGCTGGGTGCTGAGTGGGCACAGCTCCACTTGGTTGAGTGGGTGTAAGCGGTTATTAGCGCGGAGCTGGGGGGGTAAGGTGTTGTTTTTTCCTTTTTTTTTTTTTTGGAGCTAGTGTTTCTGGGTAATCCCGGTTACGGGCTGTTTATGTCTGGGAGGTGGTAGAGATGGGTATGGCCCGCTATTGGTGCATGGCGTGGTATGTTGCGTGGTGTCTAAGTGGTGTATAAAACACAAACAAAGGGGTATACAATACGAATGGTATAACTTATACTGTCTACAGTTTCTAAGCGTGAGGTTGGCCCTGCGAGGTGCCTGTGCCTCACAATACGAGAGAGAAAAAAAAAAAAGGGTTTAAGTAAAAATATATAAAATAAACTATATAATTTCCAGAGTCAAGTAGTTTCACGGCTGGGTATGTTCCGATTTGTCAGGATAAATGGGGCAGAGTTGGCTTGGTCCCATGCTGTTGGTGCCGGCGTTGCGGCGTGGTTCAGGCCCAGGGTGGTCAGGGTTGCCTCTATCTCCGATGCCTCCGCTACCTTGATCTCCATGTTTGATGCTGGATAATCAGCGTGCGTGTTGGGCCCCATCGATACTTGATTCCTTTAGTTGATAATAGAGATGTAAGGGGTCGTAGCGTCTTCCGCCACTGTAGTGGCGTAGTGTAGAGATCTGAGTAGAAGGTAATGTCCATTTCCTCAAAGCGGAATGGGGGTTTCCCTCTTACTGCTTTCATGATGGCTGCCTTATCTTGGCCATTTTGGAATTTGACCAGTAGGTCGCTGGTGTTAGAGGCCGCAGCTGCAGGAGGCTTGGGGAGCCGGAACATCCCCTCCAGTGTGATACCTTTCGCTTGTTTGGGAGATAAAAGGGCTGTAAAGAGCCTACGCAGGCAGTGTGGCAGTTCTGCTTGTGTGATGTTGTCCGTGAGTCCCCTGATCTTCAGGTGTTTCCACCTTCTCTTGTCCTCCATTGCTGCTAATTGGTGGCTTAGAGTGGTGTGAGCTGTAGTGATGGTTTCAATCTGGTTCTGTAGCTCTAGAATGTGGGCTGCATGTGTTGTGGTTGTCTGCTCGATTGCGTTTAGGCACCCATTAAACCCCTTGAGGTCTTCTCTCATCTGGGAGATTTCTGAGGAGAGGCTTTGACGGAGGTCCGCCAGGAGGCCGGTAAGTACCCCTGTGGTGAGCGGTTCCGACCCTTTGGCTGCTGGCTGGGTGGGTGTTGGAGGCTTGATTCCCCTGTCTTCTATATTGTGGAAGAAATAGTCAGCTGAATCGTCGGAGAAGTCTCCCAGATCCGCCGCCATGTCAGCTCTTCCCGCGCCATGCGGCACCCTCAGGAGATCGCCGATATCGGCGCAGAATCTTGGTCGATCCGGACGGGGTTTTTTAGTCTTTCTCCCCATCATAAGTAGAGCTGTCCGGTGCTCGTTAGGGGGTATTATACCCCGGTTGTCAGCAGGTTTTGGGTATGTTTCCTTCCCATTTGTCGGAGCTCAAGGAGAGTGCCTTCGGGCGCTAGCTCCACCCCCTCCATTTTTTTTAAAAAAACCCCTAATATATGCAAAAGAAAAATAATGGGGGTTTAGTTACATTTTATGATCATACATTGCATAAGCCTGCCACAACGTCAATGTACCCCATCTTTGGCAGGGCCTACTCAAACAGCTTAATTTCTACTCTTATGAGATTAACCCACTTACTTGGGGGGGAAATTCCATCAGATTTTCTCAAGAGCTCAGTCTCCGTTTATCAAGGGCTTTAACACCCAAGTTTGGAAAGTGACTTCAGCAGATTTGAGGGACATATGAGATCTCTGTCCAGAAGAGTGCAGTTCTAAGAACAAGTACAAAGAATGAGGAATACACAATTGAGAAAAGCAATACATTTTTTTTTTTTTTTTTTTTTTTTATAATATGATCTGTTTGCTATTTTATTGCTGACCATGTTTACAAATCCTAAGTAGAACAGTATGGTATCACCAGTTAAAACATAATTTGAAATGTGATGTCAATGGATCAAGGTGAGTTGATTTATCTAGGGCCAGGGAAAAGCCACCTGTGTCCAGTATGGTCGAAGCAGAGGGCAATTTCACCACTGACGATGGTACTTCCCAACCTGGTCGCAAACCCTCCAGCGTCTGTTAGATTGTATAACTTTAATTTGATTCAAGCATACAAGCCGAGGTTATTTTAATAGAGACCAGTACTCGAATGACAAGGCCAAAGATGGGAGCTCAACGGTGGCTCACAGGTGCTTCCAGAATGGCACAAGCTTGGCAAAATTGACAAACGAGCATCATTTCTGGTGTGTTACCTTGTAATTGACTCAGAAGACTGGTGCAAATCAAAATGGCTGCAGGGACGTCATCTCTGGTGCTCACTTTCTCTATGTTCTTTTCTTAACTAGCTGTTTATACTTGAACAATGTATACAAATAAACAAGGAGCATTCTTACATCAGAAATAAATACTATGTGAAATACTGTATATACGCATATATGATGTACATGCCTATATCATTTGTTGCTTTTAAAATTCACTCATTGTCACTTAATCATATTTGCTTAATTTATGTTTCTGCAGAATTGGTTGGACCCTGCTAAAGAAATTAAGAAGCAAATTAGAAGTAAGTTCTCACTGTTCATAAAGATAATTAATGATCAATTTACTGTGATGTTATTAGGTTAGTGTATTAATCTGTAAATTGTAATGCGGTGATGGAGCAAAATGAAGGCAGCATTTCAAGAAGGTTACTCGGAGCAGCATCTGTCTGACCCAGGAGACATAACGGGGCAGGTTTATGAGGACTGGGGGTCATTTAGTGAAAACAAAGGACAATGAAATGATGTTTTATTTATTAAACCAGGCTAGTATGTATTGGAGATAGGAGGCAAAAACAAAACAGGTTGTGAACATATTTTAGACAGAAAAATGAAACAAACCAAAAGTGACACAGGTTCTGTATGCTTAACTAGAATTTAACGCTTTGAGAATGTTTTAATTGTGCATGAAAAGTCTGCAGTAGGTTTAGTCAGGATATGCAGTAATTGTAGTTTGCTTTTCAGTAAAGAGACAGTCCAAGCACTGATAACATTTAAAGAACCACTATAGTGCCAGGAAAACAAACTCGTTTTCCTGGCACTATAGTGCCCTGAGGGTGCCCCCACCGAGCTGATGGGGGAGGAATGGGGTTAAACACTCACCTTTCTCCAGCACCGGGCTCCCTCGGCGCTGGGGACTCTCCTCCTCCTTCGGTCATCATCAGCTGAATGCGCATGAGCAAGAGCCGCGCGCATTCAGCCAGTCCATAGGAAAGCATTCTCAATGCTTTCCTATGGACGCTGGCGTCTTCACACTGTGAAAATCACAGTGAGAAGTGCGGAAGCGCCTCTAGCGGCTGTCAATGAGTCAGCCACTAGAGGCTGGATTAACCCTAGTATAAACATAGCAGTTTCTTCGAAACTGCTATGTTAGAGCAGGCAGGGTTAATCCTAGATGGACCTGGCACCCAGACCACTTCATTAAGCTGACGTGGTCTGGGTGCCTATAGTGGTCCTTTAAATGTATCTGCAAGGTGTAGGTTAACCCCTTAAGGACACAAGACATGTGTGACATGTCATGATTCCCTTTTTTTTCCAGCAGTTTGGTCCTTAAGGGGTTAAAAATGTGCATGTTATTTTAAATAATAAAAATTTGTATGCTCTGTCAGTTATTTTTTTTTTCTCCTCCAAACGTGAGTTTTTTTTAACTTTTTTTCCATTTGAAATATATTGCTGCGGATGATGTCACAATTTCACATGCTGCCTATGTTTTGCAATAGAAAGCTGACAATTGATCTAGATCTCTCAGAATGCGTGCCCCGTAAAGTCATTACTGAGTAGCAGTCACTTCCTAGTTTGGTGAAAGCTCATTTTAGATGCTACCCAAGATCGGTAATTGTAGCAAATACAGAAAATACATTTTTTTATTGTCAAACCACTCCCAAATAGATTAACCTAAAAACAATTGAACAGCATCTTTTGCACTTTACTGTAGTGGTTATGGTGCTTTTAATGCTCCTGTAATAATGTTAGCAGTTGTGCTTACCAGTTATTACCCTTCCTTAACTATATTGTGTTTATGATTTAAAGTGAAGCACCTTTAGTATTATAGTGAAATTGTAACTGTCTGTAAAACAGTAGTTATTTTTCATCAGTTCTGTTACAGAATTATAGCTAAGAAAGTGTTTTCTATATATATTTTTTTAACAATTCTTTTACTAGAACACCTGCAGCGGAAAAAATGCTGAAAAACACACAAACCTGAAAAATCAGCAGTGTATTTTGTTTTTCAGTGCAATAAAAAAATTGAATTGGATAACTGTGTTAGAATGAGTCAAAAAATCGTGCGAAGGTTGAATCTTGGCTGAAAGTTACATGTCAAAGGGTGTCTAAAATTTACAAAGCTAGAAGATTAGTTTGTATCTACTTTCAGTCTGGTCATTATTGGTAAATAGCCCAGTTTGTGAACTGTTGATCTATTAGCAAGTCTCTATCAGACAAGCTGACTCCATTTACCCTCTGACAGTCTTAATAATACAGGTACAAGTTACCAGTAATCAAAATACTTGACTGTCACAGAACTCCATTACCGAGACAATAACCAGCGGAGCGTTCACCTATGTTTTAAAACATGGAGTTTTGGCAGTTGAAAACATATGCTGCCTTCTAATGTTAGTATTGTTTGATGGAATCATTTTTCTGCCTGTCTAAATCAGTGGTAGTCAACCTTTTTCTACCTACTGCCCACTAATGCATCTTTTTGGTTGAAAAAATGTCCTTACCGCCCACCAGTTTTCGCGCAAATGCGGAATATTTTTTAGAAAGGAGGGTGTTTTAAAAAAAATAAATGTAGGTACATTTATCTTTTTATTTCTACTTAATGCAGGTTTATAAGGTTTTTAAACTTTATAAAGTTTAATGAGAAAACAATAAAGTAAATTGAAATTACCTTTTCTAGTGATTAATTAGATCCTTGAGGTTGATGCTGCGAGACTAAATATTTGATATCTGGTTCGATTTTCGTAAGGAACAAACGAAGGTCTCTTTCAGTGATATTCAGACGACTTCTCTGTTTGCGCATAATATGATTTCTCATTTGTGCGTCAGCTCATCTCCTCTCCCTCCTCAATTCCCCTCCCCACCTTTTTTTCCTTTTTTCTTTTTTTTAACCTTCCTTGTAGCAATGCCCAGTAGGAAGGCTGAGCTAGGTAGCCCACTTACTATAGTCCACTATAACAGACAGGCACACATACAGACACACACACACACATACAAGACACACACACATACAAGACACGCACACATACAGACACACGACATACAGACACACACACATACAAGACACACACACATACAAGACACACACACATACAAGACACACACACATACAAGACACACACACATACAAGACACACACACATACAGACACACACACATACAGACACATACATACACACACACACACACATACAGGCACACACACATACAGACACACACACATACAGACACATACAGACACACATACAAAGACACACATACAAAGACACATACAAAGACACATATACACACACACGACACACACACACACATGACACATACACACACGACACACATACAGACACACACAAAGACACATACAGGAACACAGACAGACACACATACTCACACACACAAGACACACATACCAACAGACAGTCACACATACATACAGACACACACAGACATGCACACACATAAGACACACACACACAAGACATACATACATATTATATTTAAGTCACCCTCCTGTTTCCTACCTTTTAGATGCAAGAGGGCGACTTTCCCGTGGCTCTCAGTGTTAGCTGGGAGGAGTGACGTGCAGTCACTTCCTCCCAGCTCTGTGATGTCATCACAGGGGGCCCGGTTGCGCTGATAAAGCGCCCAGCGCTGACCGGGCCCCCTCACAATCCACATCCATCGGGTGGCCCTGACAGCGTGGGCCACCCGATGGACCCCTCCATATACGGCCCCAGCGGTTTGCCACGCGCGCCGGGGCCGCATATGGTCATGGCGATACCCAGTCGCAGGGGTACCGCCGGCTCGCACCCGCCCGGTCGTCAAAACCTGGAAATCCCTACCGCCCACCTGGAATCCTAAAACGCCCACTAGTGGGCGGTAGGGACCAGGTTGACGACCCATGGTCTAAATGTTTTCCAGGTTAAAGTGGACACACTATGACCCTTTTTATCCGTTCATATGAGGATAGGCATGTATTCTCTCATAGTCATAGCCTACGTTTAACTGACGTAAGTCAGAAGTCAGGAACCACCCAAATAACTGTAAGATTTTATTATTAAATTGAACATTTTGCTCACCACATATAATTTGTATTACATATAATAAAAATGATAAGGATCTTGAAACTGAAGTGCCTTCGAAGGGCTTAGAATTCGTAAGCAAACGTGGCATCTTCCTCCTCTGTTCTCCAATGCCGCCATTTCTATATCTTTTCCTGCTCTTTTTTCACTTCCCGTATAATCTCTTTAGTATTGTAGCACTTCTACAATGTAACTATCCGTTTTACCCTTTACTCTCTCAACTACGAAAATTATTTTGCGTTCCTACATTTTTACACTTGACTTTAGGGTTAATGCAAAGTTTCTCACCGGCAGATTGCAATTACTACTTAATAACTACCAAGCGTGCAGTTTATAACTGTTACTCCTGTCCTAATGTGTTTTACACCCCACCTCCTATAGAATGTAAGCTCGATTGAGCAGGGTCCTCTTCAACCTATTGTTCCCGTAAGTTTATTTGTAATTGTCCTATTTATAGTTAAATCCCCTCTCATAATATTGTAAAGCGCTACGGAATCTGTTGGTGCTATATAAATGGCAATAATAATAATAATAATAACTAACACCTTCCCACTGGCACTTTATAACTGCCCCATAATACTTCCCAAACTAGCACTTTGTAACTGTCACCTAATACCTCCCAGACTAGCACTTTGTAACTGTAACCTAATACCTTCCAAACTAGCACTTTTTAACTGCCACCTAATACCTCCCAAACTAGCACTTTGTAACTGCCACCTAATACCTTCCAAACTAGCACTTTGTAATTGGTACCTAATACCTCCCAAACTAGCACTTTGTAACTGCCACCTAATACCTCCCAGACTAGCACTTTGTAACTGTCACCTAATACCTCCCAGACTAGCACTTTGTAATTGTCTCCTGATACTTTCCAATTTGCAGTGTGTAATTGTCGGCTAATACCTTCCAACTGGCAGTTTGTACTTCTAAGAAAATGTATTAGGTATTAGGTAACAAGTTTGTACTTGTTACCTAATACCTCCCAAATGCCTCTCTTTTGGAGCGACAGCCCTCTTTGAGACCTGGATGCCCCGGTCTCTATTTATTTACTTCTCTTTTTTTCCCCTCTTACTATTACCTCAGAATGTTAGGTATGTAGGAGGATATTTAAGCTTCTTGTAAAAAAAAACAAAAAAACATTCCAACATAACTAAAAACTACATTAAAATTGATTAACATGTGTTTACATACAATATTTGGTCTTTTTTAAATGACCTATTTAGTTACATAGTGACTGTCACATGACAATTAAGTTACCAAAAATGAAATGACCAATCCTCTGACCACTTCTCTACCTACAGTCCCTGAGAGTACTTACAGTTTGTCACCATGAGGACAGTGACAGTTTGTTGCTGTTGTTGCCTTAACCTGCGCGCAGAGATTCCACTGTGAACATTGTATTATTATTTTAGTTAATCTTACCTCTATAAATAAATGTAATGCTGATAATAAAGAATACCCTGTTCGCTGATAGCTGGACACAAAATGAATAATGCTTTTTTTTCCCCCATCTCTATGAAGCTATAGAATATGACTATATTTATTTCACCTAGCCTTGAAGCAAGGACAACACAAGGCAGGTTTATTATTTTGATTTACAAGAGTCATAAACTGATCCCAGAAGCAGCATAGACAATTATGGAAGCTTATTTATTTTTGCATTGTTCGTACATAATACTACAGTTTTGCCAGCTCTGTAATATCAAGTCCTTTCGTAATAAGAGTGACAGTCTGGTGGGAACCTGTGCTTTTAGGGCGAAACACTGTGTAGCAACACACAGAAGTTATAATCTTTGACCTCATTTATTTTACAAGCCCACAGTGTGAAGGAATGAAAAGAATATACACCGGCCATTCCTTGCGGAAGGGTGTAAACTAAGATCAATGTAAGTTTATGCGCCCCAGTTAAAGCATCTTAGAGTAGCTATAAAATTCAATCTACTTCTGTTTTAACTCAAGTATGACAATATTTTGCAGTAACTGTTGCCAACATTTTAAAAAATATAAACACAATTTATAGAGTAAAAAATACTTAAAGCGGGTATATAGAGAGCGAGGATCCAAGCACCAGCAGTACACGGATAGTAACTCTCTAACCGCCAAAAGCTTAACCACGTAAGAGGTAACAACTCCATTGAAAGGTTAAAATGTACTAATATTCAATATTTAATTATAAATTCCGTTATTCAAATCTTGATTCAACAATATACGTTAGACAACTGATAAAATGTGAAACTAAATGAAATAGTGATACAAAAATGTGCAGGTGACTTAAAAAATGAGAAATGTATGTAGCCTGTTCATTGTGTTACATCTCAAGCTGCTGTGAAATTATCCAAATATAAAGCAGCTGTTGCATGTAGCTATTTGAATTTACAATGGTAACTGTCTTACGTAGTTGAATAGAAAAAAAAGAGGCTACTGTTGCAAAACTTTATCCACAAATAACAGGTCAATGGTGTAATGTTTAGTAATAAGAGTAATGTTTTAGAGTACCTGGTACAGATGCATTGTCAGGTAGCCACCATTAAACACCAGTCTCCAGGGCTGACAAGCAACATGGTTTCCATTCAACAGACTTCAGAAAGAGCCTTCCCATCAGCATTCCGTGAATAGCCATCATGGGTTGTCCAAGGCCACTCAACCTTCACTCATACAACACCTTGTCAGTAGGAGGCATGTATTTAATATAAATATCTCCCAACATTTCAGAAGAGTAAAGAGAAATAATTTCACTCACTTAGTGAGTAGAATATAGCGAGCTGAGGGGCTGTTTTGAAAAATTTTAGGATTTCGGAGGACTTGAAGGGGGTTGCCATGCAGACATTGGTTGTCTGTTGCCATGAATGCTGAAGACAGATGCTGAATATGCACACAATAAACATTAGCCAGCCAGGGACTTTTGTTAAGGGCTGCCTAATGATATTTCCTGATGTGAAGTTACACCTTTAACAGCAAAGTACATGTTCTGTGTGTGGGCAGTGTTTTTAAATTAAAATGGGGGGTTACTAGGTCTCAGATCAGGGCTGCCCTTGAGAAGACTTTGGAATTAAATGATTGGGATTACAAAAAATGGTTGTGATACATTTTGCATCTCGAAAAGCCATGACAGTGACATGAATACATGGATAATAAACGTTGTGATTAGTTTTGTTACAGATTGCAATTTGCATGTTTAATGGGATACAGAATTCTGCCTATTGCACCAAAAAAAAAAAAAAAAAAAAGAGATGCTTGATGGCTAGGGGAGAGCCATTAAATGTTGATTTTAGTCACAGATTTTATTTGTGGATTAAATGGCTCACCCAAACTGAATTTTTACATATGTATTGAATAATTAGAAAAGGATATCAATGTTTTGTGAGCTATCAAGTGTCATCTATTCCTTCCAAAGTCAAACTTATTTTTCCACTAGATGGAATCACAAGAAGAGTTGTTTACAAGATAAAACACTTTTCCATAATTTAGAATGTTTTTTTTTTTTTTTTTTTTAGTTAAGCTGTCCAACTCGGTCCTCAATCACCATTAATTAACCTGTCAAAAATAGTAACACACAATTAGCCAATGAAGTTCGTGTATAACTAAATAACACCTAAATTAACAAATGTTTATATTGTTTTGTTAGATATCGAGTATCATCTATTCCTTCCAAAGTCGAATTTATTTATCCACTAAGTGGAATCACAAAAAGAGTTGTTTGCAGAATTAAACACTTTTTCATAATTATAGAATAGTTGGGGTTTTTTTCAGTTAAGCTGTTCAACTCGGTCCTCAAGGACCATTAACCTGCCAAGAAAAGTAACACACATTTAGCCAATTAAGTTTGTGTATCACTAAATAATACCTAATTTAACACATGTTTATGTTTGTCTGTGCCCAACAGAGATTTGAACTGGGATTCTGTTTAGCCTTACTTTATAAATATTCAGTGCAGTGAGCATTTGTGTAATTAAAAGGAAAGTACCCAATGAACTTTATGTTCCTCAAAAGCAATATGTTATATTTTGCTATGCATTGTGGTGGTTCTGGGTCAGAACTGGATATACATACCTTTTCTACAAATAACCATCATTTTAATTTCTTTTTTTTTTTAGTATTTCAAATGCTTTATTGAGTTTTGTAACAGCATATGGTCTCAGCATATGTGAGACTCGCAGGTCTCTGTAACCAACAGTAACAAGGTGGCCTCGCAGGGCCTGGTAACCAAAATCAGTGATTGGTACATGTAACGAAAATGAAGCAAGCGTTAACATCATCAACGTGGTATATATCTACTCAGGTCTCGTGTAATGCTTGTGTGTTATCCTAATGCGGTGAGGTTTAGTTATCTTATCGTGAAATTGTATCAGGCCCTCATAATATTACAAGTATGCCCACAGTGTTGCTTGCCTCTTTTAGTTTATTTCTCATGCTTTCTATGGATATTCTTATTTCTTTAGTGGGACGGGCTATGTGTGCCCTAAGTCAGTTGTGTTTCATTGCTTTGGTAGTGATTCTCGTGATGAGAGGTAAATATGTGCGTCGCTGTATTGCCCTTGGGAGTGCTTCTCGCCACTTCGTTCCCTTATACCCCTGGTTACCCGTAGGTAAAATCTGCGCTCCAGTACTGATCCAGGTCTTCTCCTGATGTGAGTTTGAGTCTTATGTGTTTCTCTCCCTTCTCTCCCTTCCCCTCCCCCCTGTCTTAGACCCTGGACTGTTTTCTGTATTTATGAGTGCGGCCCAGCGGCCCGAGTTCCTTGGTTCTGCTCCCCCTGTTGGCCTTTGGCCCCTGTTATTTCTGTTTGTTTCCACTAGGTGTGCTTGTGAGCTACCTGTTTAATCTTCTATTCTTTCCTTTACTCCTCTATTTCTGTTCATCTTTGTAGTCTATAACGATAACGCTAACTTAAATACTATCTGACCTGTGAGTTATAACCTATGCCTCCTTTTTCTAGAGTGTGCTAATCCACTTTATTTTTCTGTGGGCGGATCTGGGCGACTTTTCCCCTGTTCTCCCGTCTGTCCCGGTCTCTCTCGCGCTATGCAGAGTTTCCCCGGTTATCAGGTCGTCGCCCCCCTTGTTGTCTCCCGATTTCCCCCCCCCCCTCCCCTCCTGTGGGGTGTATGTTCTGGTCTTTTCGTCCGTCTGGTAGTAGCTGTTGTGTTGTCTGTCTGTTGGTGTATGTGCTTTTCTGTCTCCTTTGGGTGGGTTCCAGTCAGGGGGTCCCATCTTATCTCAGCGTCCGCCCTCCTCCCCCCCCCCGCGCCCCCAGGGCCGGGGAGGAGGGAGATCCCATAGGCCGGGAAGCCCCAGGTAGAGGCAGGGGAGTTGGGCGGTCCCCCCTTCCCTGCCGCCCCGCGTCCACCCCCGTGGGTCCTCGTCTCTCCGTCCCGTCCACTCCCGCCAGCCATCTCGTCCAGTGGTACCAGATTTGGTGGTATTTTTGGGCCCTGTCTGTCTCTGTCATGATGAGCTCCTCGATTTCTCGAATGTCTTCCACCCGTCCTATCCAGTCCCTCATAGTTGGGATTGTCGTCTTTTTCCAATGGTTGGGGATAAGGCTGCGTGCCTCGTTGATCAGGTGCGGAATCACTGTTTTTTTATACCTCGTAGGCAGTAGTTCCGTGATATGTAGTAAGTATACCTCGGGTTTGAGGTCAATGTCCGCCTCCGTTATCTGGATGACGGCTCTGTGTACCTGTTCCCAGAAGGGCTGGATGTTCTGGCATTGCCACCATATGTGGAACTGAGTGCCAAGTTCCTTCCCACATCTCCAGCATTCGGGTTCACATTGACATCCCGCTCTTGTGAGTCTTTCGGGGGTCCTATACCAATGGCTCAGCAATTTGTACCCTGCCTCTTGATATTTCGTACTAATCGAAGATTTATGGGTGTTTTCAAATACGTTTTGCCATTGGTCTTCCGTCAGGGGGTGTCCTATGTCCTTTTCCCAGTATCTGGTATAGTATGGTAAGGCATTGTCTGTTCTGTCTGGGAGTATCATTTGGTATAGTTCCGAGATGCAGTGGGGCGGGAGGGTCTCTTGGTCGCACATGGTTTCATAGACCGTCAGTGGCCTGGCTGCCGATCCTGGGTTAGGGATGGAGTTAATGAGACTCTTCAGTTGGTGGTATCGGTATTGGGTCAGGAATCCTTGAGGGTCCGGGGCTGGCAAGTCCGCTAGGGGTTTCAATCCGCTGTCCGTGTTTACATGGTGTATTCTACACTTTGTCGGAAGTCCCAGCGCTGTCAAAAACTGCGGTGACTCTGCCGGTGGGAAAAGCGGGTTCCCCGCTATGGGGTACAGTGGGGATATCTCCGGCGCCAGATTTTTCCTCTTGGCCAGCTTCCTCCAAATGGCTATCGTGGCTACAATAGTTGGGTGTTCTCGCGGGATCACTCCCTCCGTCCCCTTCGTCACCCATGGTAGCGCCGTCAGTGGGGTTGATGAGAAGCTCCCCTCTATTGCTATCCAGAGCTTTCCTGGTGGGGCCTGGGTCCACTCCACTATCCTCTGTAGATGTACCGCCCACCGGTATTTGGCCAGATCCGGCAGTCCCAGCCCCCCCCTCAACTTTGGACGTGTCAGGATCCCATGGTTCAGGCGCGCCTGCTTCCCTGCCCATACGTACTGGACAAACGCTCTGCGAGCCTTGTCTAAGAACTCTCGTGGGACGTCTACCGGTAGTGTTTGTAGGAGGTATAAGAGCCTCGGAAGGGCGTTCATTTTCAGTACATTTATCCTCCCCAGCCATGTGATATGTGGAAGTGTCCATTGTTGGAGGTCCCTAAGGATCCTGTCCAGGAGCGGTATGAAGTTGAGCTTGAATATGTCGGATAGTTTTTCTGGTATGCGTACCCCCAGGTATCCGAGGGCATCTGTGCACCATTGGAAGGGGAATGCTGAGCGGATCCTCCTTTCCGTGTAAGAGTCACACCCTATGTTCAGGATTTCAGATTTGCTGTAATTTATGTTCAAATTTGAGTAACTGCGGTATATTCCAAATTCTTTCATAATCTCCTGAAGAGATGACTGCGGTTCCGTAATCGTGAATAGGAGGTCATCGGCATACGCCGATATTTTACTTTCCCCCCATGTCCCTTCTATGCCCCGTATTTTCGTGTTGGCTCGTATCGCATTTAAGAATGGTTCCAAGCTGAGGACGAACAACAGGGGTGATAGGGGGCATCCCTGGCGCGTCCCATTCCGTATATCGAAAGGCTGGGACAGTACGCCGTTCACCAGGACCCGCGCCGCCGGGTTCCTGTACAAAGCCCTGATCCAAGCCATCATATATGGTCCGAAGCCCACTTGCGTCAGCGTCTCCATGAGGAAGGACCAATCTACCCTGTCGAACGCCTTTTCCGCATCCGTCGATATTAGTAACGCCGGGGCAGTACGCCGTTGAGCTGCGTGCACCAGGTTAATCACTTTCACCGTGTTGTCTCGTGCCTCTCGGTTTCGCACGAATCCTACCTGGTCCGGGTGTATCAGGACCGGCAAATGTGGCTGGATGCGGAGCGCCAGAACCTTCGTGAAAAGTTTCAGATCGGCGTTCAACAGGGAGATCGGTCTATAGTTGGCACAGTCCTTCCCGTCCTTCCCCTCCTTTGGCAGCACCACCACGTGTGCCATGAGTGTGTTTGGTTCCAGGTAGCCTCCTGTTCTGATCGAGTTGAGTGCCGCCGTGAGGTGTGGTGCCAGGATTTGTGCGTATGTCCTGTAGTACTTGGCGGTATATCCATCCGGGCCCGGACTCTTCCCTGCTTTGGCGATCTTAATTGCCCCAAGTATTTCCTCCATGGTGATGGGCTCCTCTAGGGCATCTGTCTCTTCCGCAGTCAGTTTGGAGACAGTGTGGCGCGACACATATTCCCGCTGCCTCTCCCCTATGGTCTGGGGCTCCCCTTCCTCGTGTCCTCCTTTTGGTGGTAGTTGATATAGCGCGGCGTAGTATCTCCTAAAGGCTTCTGCTATTGTCTTAGGGGTCCGGTGGGCTTCATTGTCGTACTGAATGGTGTGTATCCAGCTTTTTTGTCGTTTGGCTCTCAGTGCTCTAGCGAGCATTTTGCTGCACTTGTTTCCGTATTCGTAAAATGATTTCCTGGCCAGCTTAGATTGGAATTGGATCTTAGTCATGAGTTTAGATTGTAGATCCGCTCTAGCTGCCGTCAGACGTTTGTATGTTTCATCATCCATCATTGTTTTGTGTTCATTTTCCAGGTCTGCTACTTTTGTGATGAGTTCCGATATTTCTTGTGCGCGGAGCTTTTTTTGGCGTGCGCCGTGTTGGATCAGGAGGCCCCTGATCAGACATTTATGGGATTCCCACACCATAGTTGGGTTAGATCCTCGTGTGGAATTTGTCCGGAAGAACTCCGACAGGTTCTCAAGGATGTCGGCTTGTATTGCGGGTTGTTCGAGTAGCGTTTCGTTCAGTCTCCATATCCACTGCTTCTGGTTAGGTCTCGGGTGTTTGATGGTAATGAGCACCGGTGCGTGGTCCGACCACGTCATCGGTGGTATCCTAGCGGAGAGGAGGTTGTCCAGTGTTCTATGTTGCAGAAAGAGGTAATCTATCCGTGAGTAGGATTTATGCGCCGTCGAATAGTACGTGTAGTCTCTGGAGTCGTGGTTTAGTGTGCGCCAACAGTCCATGAGTTGGTGTTCATGGAGGAGGGTTTTAACGCCTCGTATAATGTGACTTGGGAGTGTCGTTGTTCCAGACGATGTATCCATCTGTGGTACCAAGGGGACATTCAGGTCCCCCCCCAGTACTAACGTGCCCTCTGCAAAGCGATCCAATGATTCCAGTGCCTTTTTCAGGAAGATCTTCTGTCCTTTGTTCGGCAGGTAAATATTTGCGAAGGTAAATTTCGTCTGGTGTATGGTTCCCCTGAGGAACAGGTATCTTCCCTGGCTTTCTTTCTGTTCCGCCTCCATCTGGAAGGGCATTTTAATTTCTAATTACAATTTTGTGCGATGACATACCATTAAAGAGAAGTTTAGGCGCTCTCTATAAAACCAAAAAGTGTGTGAGGCAGCAGTGAACCAACAGGACCTCCCAATACCTGCTATATAGTGAACAGAAATGTGGAAATAGGAAAAGTGGTAAACCGCGCCAAAAAATTGTGTTATTGTTACAATAATAAAATGATTATATCATACATACATATAGATCTCGGTTAGTACAGCATGGAAAAACCTCAAAAGAGATAAGAACAATAAAACAATAGTGCAATATGTTCTAAATTATAAATGGTAAAATCTGTAAAAAAAAATTTATAGCTGAAAGGCAAACTCACACTTTGCAGAGCTGCTAAGAGCTCTGCTGTATAGCGCCTGGATGGTACAATCCCCGTCTTAGGATATGTAGATGTTAGGATGTCCAAACTCAGCAACCATATGTATGGGAAAAAAAACAGAATACAAAAACCAATGGTACAATATCAAAACCAAAAATTGGAAAAGAAAATGTAGATATCCTACTTACAGTGTCCAGAGCAATAACTTGCTCTGGTGATGATAGCTTGTGGTGGTATGATCCCCACCAAAGGATATATGGATATATCAGGAAACCAGCAGCACCAGGAAATATGTAAAAGCCAGAGGATTGGATAAAAAAAGCTTCACTTTAGTTCTCAAAAAATATTTTAAAACATGTAAAATAGCTTCTAGTCCTTCCCTTGATGCGTTTCGCCCGGGTTTGGGCTTTATCAAAAGTGTGATAAAGTCAGCTGAGGGGTTTTGATAAAGCCCAAACCCGGGCGAAACGCGAAAAGCTTTTCTAACATCCTAACATCTACATATCCTACGACGGGGATTGTACCGTCCAGGCGCTATACAGCAGAGCTCTTAGCAGCTCTGCAAAGTGTGAGTTTGCCTTTCATCTATATATTTTTTTTTTTTTACAGACTTTACCATTTATAATTTAGAACATATTGCACTATTGTTTTATTGTTCTTATCTCTTTTGAGGTTTTTCCATGCTGTACTAACCGAGATCTATATGTATGTATGATTTAATCATTTTATTATTGTAACACAATTTTTTTGGCGCGGTTTACCACTTTTCCAATGACATACCATGCCTTTATGTTTAGCTAAGTCTGAACGTCTAACACACTATGGATATCTCCCAGCAGAATTCTCACCCATCACTTTAATTTTCAATCACATGTGAATTTTACAGCTTTGCTGGGCAATGCAATGACCTTGCATATTGCACTGTATTCTTGATGGAAGTAGGTTTACAACCTGCTGTTTCTCAAATTAGATGTATCCCTTGCTGAAATGGTCTCACACTGCAGACATCAATCTAGTGGTAGTGTTACATATCTGATGTTGAAAGAGGTATGTCATTTGTCATGCGTTCGATCATTCTGAATTATCTTATAAAATGTTCTAAATACATTTTTACAAATATACAGGAAAACAATAACTAAAGATAAGTTTTGTCTTGTGCGCATTTATTATTATTTATTATTATTTTTTCTGCAAACTTGTCATGCATTTTATATGTATCTCTTCTTAGATGGTCCCTGGCAATTTTCATTTAATGTGAAATTCTACCCACCTGATCCTTCACAACTATCAGAGGACATAACCAGGTAATTAAAATGCTTGTGATTGTCTTATTTTAAAAATACAGCCACCCTTATTTATAAACAATACATAGATTTGCAAGCACCCTAACAGGGTACACAATAATGTATGTAAACTAACATTTACAGTGTTTTCATTTTATCTTCAATTTAAATGTATATGAAAAGTAAATGTCTAAATATCCTGTAATACTATTTAAACCTATTCTTAGCACATATTCTTCCCTATACAGGACTTACAGTTACAGTTGAATGTAAAACTGATTAATAGATCTGAATGGTGTGATGTTAACATTCATCAGTGACTTATATGTACACTTGGAATCTTACTAGAGTGCTATGCTAGCTCAATTGATTTACACATACACTAATTGGTTGCCAAATGGCATTGCACTTTTAATGTTGACACATATTTTTTTTAAACAACACAAATAAAAACAATACTGCAATCAACCAATAGCAACCTTGAAATCAATGTGTTTGTGGCATACTTAAAAAATGGCTTGAATCATCCTGGTTGTGAATCACTGTTCTAGAGTGTTTCAATTTATTTAACCCCTTAAGGACACATGACATGTGTGACATGTCATGATTCCCTTTTATTCCAGAAGTTTGGTCCTTAAGGGGTTAAAGGAACACTATAGTCACCTAAATTACTTTAGCTAAATAAAACAGTTTTAGTGTATAGATCATTCCCCTGCAATTTCACTGCTCAATTCACTGTCATTTAGGAGTTAAATCACTTTGTTTCTGTTTATGCAGCCCTAGCCACACCTCCCCTGGCTATGATTGACAGAGCCTGCATGAAAACAAAACTGGTTTCACTTTCAAACAGATGTATTTACCTTAAATACTTGTATCTCAATCTTTAAATTTAACTTTAATCACATACAGGAGGCTCTTGCAGGGTCTAGCAAGCTATTAACATAGCAGGGGATAAGAAAATCTTAATTAAACAGAACTTGCAATAAAGAAAGCCTAAATAGGGCTCTCTTTACAGGAAGTGTTTATGGAAGGCTGTGCAAGTCACATGCAGGGAGGTGTGACTAGGGTTCATAAACAAAGGGATTTAACTCCTAAATGGCAGAGGATTGAGCAGTGAGGCTGCAGGGGCATGTTCTACACACCAAAACTGCTTCATTAAGCTAAAGTTGTTCAGGTGACTATAGTGTCCCTTTAACTAAGCAGAAACCAGTCATCTGTAAATATATAACGGTTTCAGACCCATACCCTTCTGTTTTTTGAACATTTGTTATATATGAATGCATTTTTAAGTTTCAAATATTTTCGCACAATAGTGTATTTGTAAATGTATTAATTACGGTTCCTTGTCAGTCTTCGCAGTTACAATGTATATTCTAGTCAAGACCAACTTATCTGTTTATCTATCCTCACTTAGAGGAATTTATGCTTTCCAGTGATAAGCACCCTGATTGATTCTATTACAGCAACAGTGCAATAAATAGGGATAATCAGAATTTACATTCTCAGTCAATCCAATGCTTTCCTATGGGCGTGCTTCGAAATCGAGCCATATGCCACCTTGAATCAATGCATCTCTATGAGAAAAGTTCAGTCTCCATGCAGAGGGGTGGAGACACTGAATGTCAGTGCTGCACAGTGTGCAGCAGTATACATCCTTTCAAAAAAAAAATATTCATTAGCTGTATATGTATTTATACAATTTTAACAGGCTTCTATTTTACAAAAGCTTTAAAATATAATACATAATATATATATACACAATACTGTACTACGTTACCATCTGGACAGGTCTAGCACTGCCATATATACACCTTATATAGATCTGAAAGTAATAAAAGGAATCATGATTTCAATGTTATTTAGAAAAACAATATCGATGTTTACAAAAACAGATCACAATCTCTACGAATGCCTTTTGGTTCCAAGCCATCCGATTCCTTAATCCAATAAAGCTTTTTGTTTTAACAATTTCAGCCTGTTACCCCTATCCCATGATAAATGTTTGGGGACTGGGAGTTCCAGTTTGTTCGTTCTCATGGTAAAACAATGCTTGGAGACTCTGTCCTTTACTCTCTGTGTAGTTTAACCTACATTCATTGCCATATGGGCATTTTAATTGGTAGACAAGAAAGGAAAAGTCACAAGTGAAAAATCCCTTTATTTATATTTTCTATTTGTGTTTCGATAGGTAAAGAAAGATTTCTCTAATAAAATATTAAAGGATATACACCCCAGAAGTGATTAAAGGACCACTCTAGTGCCAGGAAAGCATACTCGTTTTCCTGGCACTAGAGTGCCCTGAGGGTGCCCCCACCCTCAGGGTGCACCTCCCGCCCGGCTCTGGAAAGGGGAAAAGGGGTAAAACTTACCTTTTTCCAGCGCTGGGCGGGGAGCTCTCTGCCTCCGATCCTCCTCCGTTCCGCCCCGTCGGCTGAATGCGCACGCGCGGCAAGAGCTGCGCGCGCATTCAGCCGGTCGCATAGGAAAGCATTTACAATGCTTTCCTATGGACTCTTGCGTGCTCTCACTGTGATTTTCACAGTGAGAATCACGCAAGCGCCTCTAGCGGCTGTCAGTGAGACAGCCACTAGAGGATTTGAGGGCTGGATTAACCCATTTATAAACATAGCAGTTTCTCTGAAACTGCTATGTTTATAAAAAAAATGGTTAACCCTAGCTGGACCTGGCACCCAAACCACTTCATTAAGCTGAAGTGGTCTGGGTGCCTAGAGTGGTCCTTTAAGTACCAGTTTTGGGCATCCTGGAAAAAAACTTTGTTTTTTTTATAGCTTCAAGCATTTTTGACCTAACTATTCTATCCTTAATGGATTTGCCTTTCTTAGAAGCAATTTTAGTTGGCCTTTGAAACCCCTCAATATGAGGGTTAGATATTTTTAAGGATTGGCAAGTGTAATAATAGAATATATAATTTGTATATTGTGGAGGCTAAATTGGATGGAAAAAAAAAAAACCCTTTTCTTCAGTTGTTTTATTTTAAATCCATTAGTTTTACAGATTTCAATTGGGATTTAACAATTTTTTCAGAATATCGGCTACAATTTCTCAAACATCTCCCCTAATGTGTTATCCAAATTAGGTTGGAGGAGAGAATTTAATTGGAGGAGAGAATCTCCCTTGGTTCTGTGAGTGAGTGCTGGTTACTTTTTGTCTTTTGTATAATACACAAGATTGGTATTATGATGCAGGAGACTTACTTTAGTCGCATCAGTGTAGTTATACAAAGAAAATCTACAAAAACAGAATCAATTATTTCTCTGGTAACCTGGCATGAAGTAGAAGTTCAGTGATCTGCAAGGTATTGGTTATGGACCAAAGTACTATGTACTTAGACTCAAATAGGTGGAATTCATCTAAGATTAAAGGATGACTCCAGACACTGATTTGAAGCGATCATGGTGCCTGTGTCTGTATGTACAGCTGCTTGTACGGAGATGAACCCCCTGCTGGTGTAGGTGTGACTCCACCTCTGACGGAGTCACGAAACAGTTATTAGCTAGTCCGGAACAAGAGGGTGGCTAAGGGATATCAGCGTAGGAATATCAGGCAGGAGGACAAACTTGACCTCAGGACTGGAACAGAGTTAAACTTTAAGTGATTTTTTTGGTAAGGGTGGACCAAGTTAGGAAGGTTTATTCTAACCAAAACCAGTATTTTCTTAAAACACTGTTTATTGGTTGGAGTAGCCATTTTAAGCTGAGAGGGCAGGTATGTGAGTGTATGCCCTGTGTGCCTATACTTATAAAAAACAACCCATAGATTTCCCATTATCTTTGGGGCATTTCTTCGTATCACTGTCACATTCTTAAAGTCACCTGTAAGGACAGAGGTGCTCCTCTGCTCCCCGCCACGACCATCTCACAAAATCTGGAGGCTGATGTCTCCTTTGCTTCTCCTATTAAACCTACACAATCTACGCATATTTTTTTTATATACTATATTTCCCTCATGATAAAAATTCCTTAATGAAATCAAAAGTGGTGTATGAGTTAAGTGCCATAATATTACTGCCAATATCCTCAGCTAACAATAAAACAGCAATTTATTTTTCAGCAACGAGCAATTAAACCTTTTTGATTTGGTCCTTTTGAAGACACTGCCTTTGAATCCATTGACATTGCTGTTTCTTGTGTAAAGCCGATATAGCCCAAATCACGTCCATATTCATATAAAGAATAACTATACTATGTTAAATAGGTGTTAAAATGAGGGAAATGATTCCCTAGTTCATATATCACCTGACAAGCATAGTAAATCACACACAGCTGCAGTTCTGGGATTTAGTAGATAAGCTCTATGAGTGATCACTCTGAGCTTCTTCGGTAATTGTTCTTGTATGTAGAAAAGCTATTTATTTGGTGCAGGTATGGTAGATTAAACAGACACTTGACTTTGCACAGCTGTATTCGGCATTTTCACCTTTGCCATTCAATTACTTTGCAAACATAAATGAAATGCAGAATCTGCTAATAATTAATTAAAATACTTAATGCATCATCACATATGTGAGTTGCAAATGTAGGTTGGTTTATAAACCTTTATTGAGCAGTGATTTTTGTTTTTTTTTGCATAAGCTTTTTCAAGTGATTTAATATTTTTGGCTAAACTTTTCAAATGATTTATCTACAAATAATCCCAGAGACTTTAGCGTTGACTTCTGTAGATAAATAATAAAAAAAAAATAGTTTTTCTAACACGTGTGTTAAAGTTATATTGAGGATACATGGAGATTTCTCTCATTTTTAAGTATGTCCTAGGTTTTTTTTTTTTTTTTTTTAAAACACCATTAGAGGCATTGCTAATGCATTCACTTCATTCCAGTGAAGAGATAAAATATTAAGAAAATTGTTGGTATGCTGTAATCCAGGGTTGTTTGCAAAGTAGACAGAAGGACATAACATGTTATTAAACAGAACTTTATGTAATGTAATTTCTTTACGTGAAGGGTTGCAGACAGATGAATTTCTTGCATATGTTTACCAATTATTACAGTTCATGAGTAAAATAAGTATTGGGATAGACATATAATGTTTCCAATTAAATATTTGTCATATCAGTAAACATGAAAGAAAAAAGTGTCATAAAATCATATACTGAAAAATTGAAGTTTAAAATACAAACATCATTTAGGGTAAAATCAGCAGTCACTTTGCATTTTTTTTTTTTTAATTCTTTTTTTTATCTTTTATTATAATTATTTTTTGTTCACCTTAGTTTTCTTTTGAAACATGAGAAAAAGTAGAGACAGTTTTTTTTTTTTGTTTTTTTTATGTAGAACATTAAATTTGGCAATGCGTGGAGCTAATATTTTCCCACAATCCGTCAGTCAATAGAATGCCACAAAAAGGCAAACTGCAGACAGTATGGACAAGAGGAAAACAAAATGGAGGCATGCAGAACTAGTGCAAGGAAAATAAAAAAGGATAATAAATATAAATAACAAGTGGCAATGAGGGAGTATAAGCATTTAGATACAATGGGCATAAAGAAAGGAAAACGGAAAAACAAAACAGGAAATGACAATGCTCATGTAAAACATCTAGATTAAAAAGTTCTGAGTGTAGATCATCAGTGCAGGGAACATATATGAATCAATATCTTGCAATATCCCACCATTCCTGCAATTTCCTCCCCACCATTCCTGCAATTTCCTCCTATAGTACTTTCTATTTCTTGACTATTTCAATTTGAATTAATTGTTCTAATTCATCATTCATCACAAATACACTTCAAGACTAAATCCACAACCACATTGTAACTAAAAATTGTTTACTTGACTATCCGTTCCCTTTACCTTTTGTTATCTTGCTGTACGGAACATGTTTATCAATTCTATACCATGTGTTGCAGTATATTAATAATTCACAAAATTACAACATTACAGAATCTATTGCTGCCTTTAAATCAGCAATTCAATTATGTATATATTTTTTTAATGAGCAACTCAATTGATACAGTTTGACATTAGTCCAAAAAGAAAACTGTCTATTTTTATCCATGCAGGTATTACCTCTGCTTGCAGTTACGGGACGATATTATATATGGACGCCTTCCCTGTTCATTTGTTACCCTTGCACTGCTTGGCTCGTACACGGTGCAGTCAGAGCTGGGAGACTATGATCCCGAGGAGTACGGCAGTGACTATGTCAGCGAATTTCGTTTTGCACAAAACCAGACAAAAGAACTGGAAGACAAAGTAGTTGAGCTGCACAAAAGTTACAGGTGAGATTAACGCAGATGAATAAATGTTTTGGGTGCGTTAGAAGATTACAAAGACTATTGGCGCAAAATGCTAGTTTTTTTTTTTATTCTTTATTTTTATTGTGCAGGTGTGTGCATAGCTTTGTCAAGACAAAGCACAACAGCGTAATCATACAGTTGCTTGCAGGTTAGGTAGTGCCAGTGGCATGTATTTTTGCACATTTTTATATAAATGAACAAGCTAAGCCTAATGAGTATCAGATAGGCTATCAATTATGCTTATGGCGCGGAAAGATAATACTGGTAAAGTCAGTTGTATTACCGACTGAGACAAAAACTAAACATAGGCAAACTAAATAATGCCCGCTAGAACATACACGATAAATTACTGCGTTGCTGTAAGGTACTGCAGTTTTACATTGCTTCTGTTTTATAGATAGAGGAGGTTTATTAGCAGTGTAGTGGTAGTCAGAGCATATAGAGAAGGGATTAGCTGCGTTAATTATCTGACTTGTTGAGAGAGAGTTCCGCGTGGCCCATTGCCTTCTTAACATTAATAGGTTGTCTCTGGAGAGGCATTTACATAAAATAAACGATTAAAACATTTTAACAGTTAAGCTTTGTTTATGCATAGATAGTCACATTGCTGGGTTTGCATTTATGAGTTAAAGCGAGGCCGTCTTGAGGGCCTGGGCTTTGCATGGGAGCCCTTCGCTGCTGAGATGTTCTGTCTCCTGGGTGATTTTTGTCCTTGTGGACGCATTCCCGCGGTTTCCCGGCGGGGTCGAAAGGTTAGAGGACCACTATAGTGCCAGAAAAACATACTCGTTTTCCTGGCACTATAGTGCCCTGAGGGTGCCCCCACCCTCAGGGACCCCCTCCCGCCGGGCTCTGGAGAGAGGAAAGGGGTTAAAACTTACCTTTCGACAGCGCTGGGCGGGGAGCTCTTCTCCTCCGATCCTCCTCCTCTCCTCCCATTCGGCTGAATGCGCACACGTGGCAAGAGCTTTCACAGTGAGAATCACGCAAGCGCCTCTAGCGGCTGTCAGTGAGACAGCCACTAGAGGATTTGAGGGCTGTATTAACCCATTTATAAACATAGCAGTTTCTCTGAAACTGCTATGTTTATTAAAAAAATGGGTTAACCCTTGCTGGACCTGGCACCCAGACCACTTAATTAAGCTGAAGTGGTCTGGGTGCCTAGAGTGGTCCTTTAAGCACCTCCGTGGCTGTGGTCTCGCTTTTCTGCGCTTTGGGTAGGTGCGACCCCCCGATCCGCCGCCTTGTGGGAGTCTCTGGAGTTGCGGACTGTTGCGGGCCACTGTGTGGGTGAGTACATGGCTGTGGTGGGGTTTGTTGGTACATCATGCACTCTAGTTTTATCCAGAAGTCTTGAAAGTGCTGATCCAGCCGGGTGAGTATATTATCGGCGTCGGGGCTTGGGGGCCGCGTGGCCGCCGCCATTTTGGCTAGGCCTCGGTCGACCTGTCTTAAGCTTGCTGCTTCAGCTCGCAGACCTGTCCAGTTTGGATTGCTTTTCAAAGATGGACCGGAATCACCCCTGCCGGTCCCAGGGGGGGTAACGGGGCACCTGCATAGAGGGAAGGCTTTGTGTGCAACGCTGGTTCAGCATATTGGCCGCTGTCTCTGTCCGGCATGTAGTAGGCCACTTTTGCCCCGACGGGGTTTGCAGATTTTCAGGGAGCCGCCGACCACCTTGCCACATCTCAGGTGGGTCAGGCAGCCTAGACCTCGCTTGGTGCTGCCCCTGTCTAGGGCAATCGGGCTGTTAAAAAGCCTTTTTTAGTGAGAGTGTGGAGGAGCTCGTCCGAGACACGTCTATCCTCCATTGCGGTCAGGCCCCATCTCCCCGCAAAATGCTAGTTATCACTATTGGTCCATTACATACGTGTGCATGCAAGTGTGTGTTACACATAGGCAAACATTACATTAACGGATAAATTGTATACTCTTTTGGAAGGATAATTGTATAGAGTGATGATATAAGTAAGAAATGCTTATTCATTTCTCCCCTTTCTTGACGGCTTGTGTAAGTTGCAAAGAAAACAAAGAAAATAAATCAGTTTTTCCTAACAGAAAGGTGAAGCAGTGGTGTTTTTTTAACTGCTCAATATGTTTAGGAGGAATGATTGAGTAATTAGGCCAAAGGGAGGCTTGCTATATAAATTTATAAAGGTGGCAGACAAAAAATGATGCATGTAATTTAAATGTCATAAATAAATTATTTAAGTGAAATGTTGGATTGTAATCTTTTTTTTTTTTGTCAATCTTTATTTTTTTCATGCAAAAGAGGACAAGCATCATTGCAATTCCACAATTGCAGTAACAAGTTTTCAATGACATACATATTATTACAGCGGCATATCATATAATGAGTTTGCACACATTTTACAGAAAATAATAGTTACAAACAAGCTGGATAGTTATACCTAACTGGTAGGCAAAATAAGTGTAACACAGAAACAGGCTATGAGTGATAGTAATGAAGAATGAGGTTCAGAGATAAGCTAGGCTAGCTGAACAAGAGAATCATACTAGAGTACGAGCACCACTACAGATACAAATAACAGAAGTAATATATACAATAAAACAAGTATAGTCCAAATACAATGGTTTATAAGAGTTTAATAAAAAAAAGTCTTGAAGGGAACAGCCAGACTGGATAAAATAAAAAGTTCTTGGAGGTAGAGGGCTTGTGATTCCAGAAGTACATGTAAAACATAAAAAAGAGAACTCCAATGGTACAGTATGTTATAGGATATATTTTATAATCTATATAGAGTCTGTTCTACTCACATTTACCAGAGCTATATCCAGCTCTAGTGTATAGCATGAAGTGGAATGATCTCCACTTCTAGGATGTATGTGGTAGGTAGGTTCTTCAGATTTTTGCAATGATAGAGGTTTCAAACCGGGAAGATAACAAATGGCAAATATAGTGCTCACTGTAGAAATAAAACTTTAAAATAATTCACAGTATAGGTGATGTACTCACATTTGTTTGAGCAGGCTTACGGCTCGATGAGTAGGGCGCTGGTGAAGAAGCCTTAAAAGGCAAAACGCGTTGTAGATACATTTTATTTATTCATTTCAATAAAAAAAATGTTTAATACCTTCTCAATTTGGCATCCTGATTTACCATCTTAAACGAGGACTAAAGAATCCTAGGTTGGGATAATACCACCAGCGCCCTACTTATCGAGCAGTAAGCCTGCTCAAACAAATGTGAGTACATCTCCTATACTGTGAATTATTTTAAAGTTTTATTTCTACAGTGAGCACTATATTTGCCATGTTTTATCTTCCCGGTTTGAAACCTCTATCATTGCAAAAATCTGAAGAACCTACCTACCACATACATCCTAGAAGTGGAGATCATTCCACTTCATGCTTTACACACCAGAGCTGGATATAGCTCTGGTAAATGTGAGTAGAACAGACTCTATATAGATTTTAAAATATATCCTATAATATACTTTACCATTGGAGTTCTCTTTTTTATGTTTTACATGTACTTCTAGAATCACAAGCACTCTACCTCCAAGAACTTTTGATTTTATCCAGTCTGGCTGTTCCCTTCAAGACATTTTATTACGCTCTTATATACCATTGTATTTGGACTACACTTGTTTTATTGTATATATTACTTCTGTTATTTTTATCTTTAGTATTTTCCATTTCACTAGGCGCAACCTTGTTTTCTTTTCTTCCTTTCTATTGCAAATTGTGGGGTATCTATAGGGAACCCCTTTCCTCATGTAGGTGTGCTGCCTTTTAAATATATTACTTTCTGTGACCATATTCAGCGTTGATCCTTCTGTGACAATTTACGAGTACCACTAAACTTGCAAAGTCAACCAAGCAGACATGATGATTAAAAGTAGTAGATACTAAAACTCTTAAATAGGCTGTTTCAAAATGACTATAAATCGCTAAAGAGAATGAACATGTTGCCATACTATACAAGGCAATATAAACATTGAGCTTAGTAATTAAGCAGATCTGGAGTAACCGCACACACATCCTGCACTAACGCTCATAGTATTTACCCGGTTGTGCAGCTTTTGGACAGTTATGAGTACTGCAGGTGCATGGTTGCCAATTGTCTCACATTTTTCAGGACAGTCCAGTCCCATGTTTTGGGCTCCTGTCCCAGCACAAGTGAGTCCTGGGCCAAGGGCAGTACTAATGGTGGTGCACCCAGTGTTCCCATCTCAGGACCCACTGGAAGGTGGCTAGAAATATGTGTTTATTGTTGTGTGTGTCGTTGTTTATCTAATAATGTTATTGTGTGTATGTGTGTGTTTACAGAGAACATACTTGACACAAATTGTCCCTGGAATTTTTTGGTATGGCAGTAGGGATGACTAGAAATTTACTTAACATGTTGAAAGAGTTCTCTTAGCTGAGAGAACAAATCCTATATGTGAAATAATTATTCTGTGAAAAGAGTAGAAGAGGACACATGGAGTGAATAAGAGAAAGCTACCTGCAAAACAAGTATTTCAATGTAGCAATCAGGATTTGGTAGATAAGAGGAAAGAAGTAGGAGGATGCACTGCCAACAGATACAATAAAAACAATGGATGAATAAGAAACAGAAACACAATTCAGTGTTCTTAAAACCTGTGCTAAAAGCCCACTAACATAATAGAGCATAATTATATCTTAGCTTTAGCACAGGGGAGTTGATAAGTAGTTCATCTGTTTTCGTTAAAGGAATATATATAAGTTTATACATAATAAAAAATAAAACTTAAAGGGCCATTATAGGCTCCCAGATTACCGGTACTTAATCTCAATATAGGTATGGCAATGATTTCATTGCAGGGCTAAACACACCTCTAGTGGCTGTCGTTTGCTGCTAAGACCGACGTCCTCATGCATTGCATGGGGACATTGAACATCCTCAAATGCTTATCATAGGAAAGCACTGTTTTAAATGTACTTCTCACCCCAATGCTTCTTCATGAGAAGAATTGGATTGAACAAGAAGACTGGATTTCCCCCTCTTTTTAAAACATTTTATTTAGTGGAGTCCTGAATCTAAGTAACCTAAACATAAATAGTCTAAACCTCTATACCAGCAGATCTAGAGAGTACTGCACTATTTGGTCCAAAAGAATAAACAGTTAGTCAGAGAGTTCAAATATTTATACTTGAATATAACTGTGTATATGCAATAAATCTGCCAACTGGATTGAACTCGAGTGCCTTGACCATCATTACTTTTTTTCAAATCACATTGTGAGGATTGGCCAACCTCAGGCCCGGTGGCACCCTGGCACCCAGGAGAGTGCGGTATTATTTATAGTAAATATATAGAACATCTTTGTCACATATGTGCTCTCAAACAAGTAAATTTTCTTGCACCAGACGAACCTGTGCTATTCTAGTATTTCATACAATATTTGCAAGCTTGCTGGACAAGGTCTCTTGTTGTCTACCTCCATCTAATCCTTCATGTCATCGCTCCTCTTTGTACTATTTAAATTTTTTATTTTCTGTCTTGCCTAATGTCCATCGGTTTTTCATTCATTTATTTCAATTTTATCTTCCAATAATTTCTTCTTTCATGTAGTCTATGCTTTCCCACAGCCCTTTGTATTCATTGCAAAACAACTCTAGACAAGACTTTATTACGTTACAAAAAAACTTAGTGGATGTTCATGTTAAACTCCTAGAAGAAACAGCATAGACCATACTAAATGCATATTGTACACACAAAGCAATTTTGAAAATTATTTGATGTTGGATATTACTAGGACTTTAACCTGAAAGGAAAATGATTAGATATGTTGCCATGAACAGACAATAAATGCCACTTTACGTGAATGCCTCTTGTCATTTCTGAAAAGCTAGTATCTTTTCAGGTGAAAGAACTCCCGGGGAGAGATTTTATATGAAGTGAATTTCCAACTGGGTTTGTAGCAGGGGGTATAGTTATCAATGTGGCTGAAATGATGAGAGTCTTACAAGTACTTTATATTTCTTGATACAAAAAAAGTTTGGTCAATTTACAATGACTGAGCTGCTAACCAAGACCGTAAATGTAAAAGATATACTGTAGGAGGGAACTGTTGGTGGTATATGCTGTATTAAGGACTAAATATGAATACATGAAATCATTGCTAATTTAGGTACTGTATGTAAATGTACGTGGATGTAAGTAGTTGAGGAAATGAGTATCAGACAGCTTTTTTTAATGATTCTGAGATGTACTGGTGTGCATTATCAATACCTAATAACACAATAACAGCCAAAAAACAACAACTTTGCTCTTACTGCAGCCTATGGATGATAGTGCTAATATTCGTAGGGTGAAGAGCTCCATGGGTATTATAGAGAAAACGTCCCAGTCAGGAGGATTAAATATTTGTTTGAGTATGGAGTTTTGTGCAGAATGTTTTCCTGCAAATAAAATATTTTCATATTTTTGTCCTGTCAACAATCATAAACATGGCTGCATGAATCAAAGCTTACACTAATTGCCAGCCACATTTTCAACCATGGTACAGCAAGCTCACCTGCTATTCATGCTACGTTCTTCTGTATTAAGATCATCACATAATAACGGTCTTATACTTCAGCCTTCTCTCTTGCCAAGCAAGAAAATATAATCTACTCTCTAAAGCTTTTTTTCATACCTTTAACTTCTTTATTCACCCCACTGCAACCTCATGGCATTACCTAACCTCACTGCTAGTGATTGTGCATGTCACTTTACTGTCAAGATTAACTAATGTAGCAACGCAAACTCCACTTTTTCCTTCTCACCTCCAAAACTCAGCTTCCATTCTGTTCCTTCTTCCACTCTTAGCTAAATTTCTTCTGCCCTCTTCTGTCACCTCACCAAATATCTTCTAAGCGTTTTAAACAGCTTGTGTTTACCCATCTTAACCCACTTTCTCACTACTATCTACCCCCATGACCTTGAACGCTCTGTTGCTATCTCCTCCACGGTGCAATTCTCTGTAGGTGTTCCCAAAGGCTCTTTTCTTGGTCCTCTTTCATTCCCCATTCGCAGTGCCTCTCTTGGTAATCTCATTAACTCTTTTGGATTTTGATACCATCTTTATGCTGATGATACACAGATTTACCTCTCCTCCCTGACTTCTCACCTACCCTCCTGAAATGTGTCCCAAACGGTCTCTCTTCCATTTTTAGCCGGATCTCTTCTCAATTTCAAAAACGTAATGTTTCTAAAACTGAACTGCTCATCTATCTCCCGATATGTCAATGGGACACCTATTACCTCAACCACTCATGATTGCTTCCTTAGAGTTACTTTTCACTTAGGTCTTCTTCTCCTCACCTGCAGTCTGTCTTCAAATCCTGTAACTTCCACCTTAGAAATATTGCCCACATTCACCCCTTTATAACTCAAGGTACAACTAAGGCTCTTGTTCATGTTCTCATAATTTCCTGACTTGACTATCGCAACTCACTACTTATCCACCTTCCAAGTACTCACATTGCCCTTCTTCAGTTTGTAATGATACTGCCGATTACTACTCCCACACCTGACTCCTTTGCCAATCATCACATTGGCTTCCTGTACCTTTCAGGATCCAATTCAAACTGCTAACACTAACATACAAAATCCTCACTTGCTCCACTCCTCACTACATTTCCTCTTTGCTCAAAAAATATTCTCCTTTTTGTTCCCTTCGCTCTGCAAATGACCTCAAATGACATCTGCTAATTCCTACATTGACAACTCTCATCTGCAATTTTTTTGGAATTCTTTTAGAATTCCCTACCCCATGTCATCAGACTCTACCCTAGCCTCCAGGACTTTAACAAATCACTGAAAACACAATTCTTTAGGAAAGCCTGCCATCTTCCTCTGTGACCTTTCTTTCATTACAGTTGCCTTCCTCAGTTTTCTCATCTCTATAGCCCGGCGCACTCTCCGTCCTTCCATTGCTTGCCTTTTCCATGCACCACTTTCACTAGCTTATTTTGACACAAGCCCCCCTCTCCCCTGACATGCTGTTATTTCTCTTGTGTGCTTTTGCCTCTTCCTTTTAATAAATTAATTGGAGCAGAACCTTATTCACCTTGTCTCTGATATTTTGTATGCCATTTCCTTGTTGTCAAATATCCACATTCTACAATTGGTTTGAGTTATAGAGATGTTAATGCTAATAATAATAATAATAATAATAATAATACTGTAACATCAAACTCTTATAGTCAGCATTGAAAAAATACTTTAGATCTAGTAATGTATGATGGGAAGTGGCAAGAAGTACTTAGCTGTCTTCTTGACATGCAAAATGGTTTCTCAAATGGACAGTTTGGTCACAAGCATTGACCTGTGTTGAGTAGAATTGCAACAAAGGTTAAAAAACAGGTGACAATATGAAACTTAAATGATTTTCAGTGTAATTGTCCATGAGATTAACTGGCAAGCTCTAATGAGCAGAAACCTCTTATTTAAGTGTTTCCATGCCTATTATTTTAAGAACTGTACCTCCATGAAATATATTATACCTTCACTATACTGTAATGGCAAAGGTCAAACAGACTCTAGGACATTTCAACATGGTTTATGTTGGTTGATGAATTCCCATTTTTCTTGAATGTAAGACGCACACATAAAGTTGATCATTGCACCCTAGATACAAAGAACAACACAAGCAGTGGAGGTGGGCAAGTCTGAATAAGCTACATGGTAAGCTGACTGATTTCTGTCTATCTACAGGGGGATGACACCAGCTGAAGCTGAAATGCACTTCTTGGAAAATGCCAAAAAACTGTCAATGTATGGAGTTGACTTACATCATGCTAAGGTATTAAATTATGTCTGTAGCTTTGTACAACCCAGCAGAAAGCACCAACAAAAAAACAATATACCTAAATAAGTAGCAAAATGAATACAATAAACAGATGTGAAAACACTAATCTTAGCTGATGTGCACCTATGATGTTCCAGTGGAAGCATTCCAATGCCGATTTCTACGTACAGCTCCCAACAGCTGACCTTGTTCCACCAATCTCACTGATTACTATAGCTGGTGTTCACACTAAGGTCTTTATTTAATATTGTTGGATAAGCTTTTCAAACTATTTCAGATGTTTAAATAAACCTTTAAAAAGTTACTAAAAAATAAACAAAAAAATTATATCAGATTTACATAAGTATTCAGATCCTTTTCTATATAAAACTTGGAAATTAGCTCAATTTCTCTGTATTTTGAGTTGTTTCCACCTGTATAAACTTGTAGCAATTTCAATTAATTGAATATGATTTTGAAAGGCACACACCAGTGTGTATAACCTATTATAGCTGTAAATGCATATCAGATCTGTCTATTTTGTCCCAAAATGTGCAATATGCCTGCCAATTCACTCAATTTCTTGTTTGGTGAGTAAATTCATTTATACACCTAAATATACGCAATTTATTTAAATAATAATCACCCTTTTCTCATACTGTAATAATGCCCTCTCTTTTAGTAGTTTATTCTGCGATTTGAACGGTCACTGTTGGAAGAAGAATAAAACAATTTATCAGTAATAGAAAAAGTCCAATTTTCACTGTGTTGTGCTATTTTATGTCTACATCTAAATTGCTAGCCCTCGCCAACAATGCTTTTAATATATAATGTCACAGTAAATTGTGTTCTTAGTGCAGAGTATGTTCAAGTTCCCATAAGTGGTTTTTACCTTGATTGCATCTGTTCTGGATTTCGAACTATGAACAACATAATGAGAAAAATAACATTTCCATTTTCTAAGTTTTCTCCTTAATCGCTAATTTTACAATACCTACTAAGCTTAAAATAATGAACACTGGATCAATTAACTCGATTTGGCTAAAAAACAAAAACAAAAAAAACTAAACTGATTCAATGGACTGGACAGTTTAAAAAGTTCAAATAATGACTCTGCTCAGGTTTTCAAGGGTCTGATACAAAGTGCTACAAAAATGAATTTTTCAGTAAGTGATAGTATAACAATATTTTTATAACAATTTTATGATTGCATTGATGTTATCATTATTTATTATTACAAAAGAGGATGATTCGTTCTTTATTTTTTGTGTTTAATCTTTTGCCTGATGCCAAATATATATTAAGGGGATATAAAATCCCAATTCCCTTTCTTGCTTATGAAGGCACTTTTTTCTGCCATTTAGGCATATTGTTATGGTTCCACGTGATATTTTTTACAAAAATATTGTGATGTGCACATTTATAGATCTTAGCTGTATTTGCTTTTAGCAACATAACCATTTGTATTCTACAGTGGAGTACAAAATACTGCAATATTTGTATGTTTGTTTTATTTGTGAAGTGGTAACAGGAGTACTTAAAGCTGCACTGTCATGGCCGAATACTGTTTTTTTTTTAACCCCCTCCCGACTGAACTGCATCTAATTGTCCCCCTAATCACCGCCCAAATCACCATATTAACTATTTTTTTAATCTTTATTTTCTGCCCAGACCTAGGTCCTGGGCGCCGCCATCTTTGTGTGGGTAGATGAAGTCCCCGTGGGACACATCAGCGGCTGGGGGCCCTAAATTAAAATGGGGGAGACCTATTGTCACCCCCAGCCCCCACCCATGAGCAGCGGATGTGGGCCCTAAATAAAAATGGGTGGGGACCTATTATCCTCCCTCCTAGCCCCCACCCATGAGCAGCGGGTGGGGGCCCTAAATGACTATGGGGGACCTATTGCCCTTCCCCCCCCGCCCCCCGCGGCCCCCACACATGGGAGACAGGTGGGGGCTAAATATAAACACACCCCTCCCAGGAGACTAGGGGTCCCCAACCCCCTAGACAACCCCCCCACCCAAACATTTTTTAATAAAGACCTACCTACCCCCCTCACCCTAAAAATAGTGAGGGGAACAAGAAAACTAAATACCTGTAAATAAAAAATAACTTACCATTTGTCTTCTTATTTCTAAAATCTTATTTTTCAGCCCCAAAAAAGGCCAAATAAAAATCCATAATACCCATCGCAACTGTTAAAAAAAAAAAAAAAAAAAAAAAACCTGAGCGCAAAAAAGAAAAAACTTTGCAAAAAAAAAACCTGATTCTAAAAAAATAATCCAGGACGGGGAAAGGCTTGTAAAGTCTTCCCACGCCCTGCGATTTGACTTAGAGCACTGTGACTGGTTGATTCTAAGCCAACCAATCAGAGTGCTCTGACAGGTAAATGACAGCATGGGAAAGTTCTTTGGAATTTTCCCATGCTGTGTAATTTGACTCAAAACACTGTGATTGGTTGCTTTTCAAATTGAAAGCAAACAATCACAGTGTTATGAGTCAAATCACACCTATAGCGAGTAGGGGCACAATTTACTAATACTAAGTAATCTTTACTTGGTAGATAGCTCCCTGATACCGTGAGAGTTACCTACTAAGCAGCTGCAAGATGCAGCCACGGCACGAATCGGATCGGAATTTCATTAATTTGAATGAAATTCATATCCGAACAAAGTTCCGAATTGCGTCCTAACATGAATTAACAAACTGTTCTCATTCTGTTAGGACGAAATTTGGTAGTTTCGCCGGCGTCCTGTCTAAATGACATGACATTCGGGAATACTGACAGGAAGCATCGCGAGATCACGGAGGAAAGGTAAGAATTGTGGGAAAATTTCTCTGACCACCGGAAGCGGAGCACACTTTGCTTCTCCGCTGGTCATAGATGGCCATGCGTAGGAAACCTCCATAAGACAAAATAGTCCCTATTTTGTCTTATGTTTTAAAGAAAAATAGAGCAGACAGGAAGAAATGAAGAACAGATCCTGACAGAGGGAGAGAAGATGAATCGATTGGGGAAAGGTAAGTACGGTATAACAGTGCCGCTTTAAGATTTTGCAAATTACAGTAAGCAAGAAGGAGAGTACAGTAACTAGGCTAGTAGCATATATAGTGTAATTGGTGCTGTACTGCATATGTATAATATTTCTGGACCCATAAAGGAACAAGTCAGTGATCAGCTTACCTGCTATATAAAACAATTCTTTTTTCAAAGTAAACATTGGTATTTTACATTGAGAAACATTCCAGATACATAAAGCACTTCAAGCTTGCTATCAATAAAAATCAGCGTTTTTATAACCTTCGTAAAACAAAAGTGTGTGGTGGATACAATTAAGATGAGTATTGTGTATCTGAAAATCACCATATATAAAATATACCAAAATGTTACATCATACCTGTAAATTATATACCGTATATACTCGAGTATAAGCCGAGTTTTTCAGCACATTTTTTGTGCTGAAAAACCCCAACTCGGCTTATACTCGAGTCAATAGTCTGTATTATGGCAATTTGCATTGCCATAATACAGACTGGGGCTGTGGGGGCTGCAGAGAGTGTTACTTACCTGTCCTGCAGCTCCTGTCAGCTCCCTCCTCCTCCGCACCGGTCCGGTCAGCACCTCTGTCAGCTCCCAGTGTAAGTCTTGCGAGAGCCGCGGGGTCATAGTGCAGCTCTCGCGAGACTTACAGTGGGAGCTGACACAAGAGCTGACCGGACGGCGCGGAGGAGGAGAGAGCTGACAGGAGCTGCAGGAAAGGTAAGTAACTCTCTCTGCAGCCCCCCTCTCCCCCCACTGAACTACCAATGACACTGGACCACCAGGGAGTAAGAGCCCCCCTCCCTGGCCAGCTAGCAAGCAGGGAGGGGGGACGAAAAAATAAATGAAATAATAATAATTAAATAAAAAATAAGAAGAATAAATAATAATGAAAAAAATAATAATAATAAAAAAAAAAAATAATAAATAAAATAATAAAATTGCCCACCCCCCCACCACTGCAACACACACACACACACTGCATACATACACACACACACTGCACTCATACACATACTCACACACACTGCACACATACACACACACACACACACTGCATTCATACACACACACACTGCATTCATACACACACACACTGCACTCATACACACACACACTGCACTCATACACACACACACACACACTGCACTCATACACACACACTGCACTCATATACACTGCATTCATATACACACGCTGCACTCATACACACACTGCATTCATACACACACTGCATTCATACACACAAAGCATTCATACACACACACTGCATTCATTATACACACACTGTAAATAAATATTCAATTAATATATTTTTTTTAGGATCTAATTTTATTTAGAAATTTACCAGTAGCTGCTGCATTTCCCACCCTAGTCTTATACTCGAGTCAATAAGTTTTCCCAGTTTTTTGGGGTAAAATTAGGGGCCTCGGCTTATACTCGAGTATATACGGTACATAGAAATTTCAACATGATTCTTAATAGTAATATGTTCAATCTTCTCAATAATTCTAACAGGATCTGTAATAGTAGTGTGTTCAATCTTCTCAATAATTCTAACAGGATCTGTAATATTAGTGTACTCTTCTCAATGTTTAAATTGGTTTGAAAATACAAAATAGAACCATTAAAAACAAAAACAAAACAAAGTCCAGTTTAATAAAATACAACACACTTACAAACAGGCTTTAAACAGTGCAAAAACAACACAAAATAGTTCTGTGGACTCATTCCATGAATGGAGTCCTACCCCAAAGTTAGCTGCAAATCTGGAACCAGAGTGTGGATAATAATGCAGTACAGTGCTCCGATCCAAATTATTATAAAACTATTTCGGAGTTTACCAGGTTATTGGTGAATTTTAGATCTTTTGAGGTTATCATTATTGGTTGTGTAACTTTTAGAAAACTTTGCTGAAATACTGTCAGACAGCCAGGGAGGTTATCTTCCCCTTTCATTATCTCCACAGAGCTACCTGAAGTGGCAAGTGCTCAAAGCTAACCAGTGCCTGCCTCCCCACTTCTAAATGAGCTACAAATTATTGAGAAGCATTTGAAAGCTGCTCTCACGTACACCCTCAAAGCTCTAGCAAAGAGACTTCTCAATGAGAAGCCTGATTTTTCCAGGATTGGCTGAAAGTCCGCAACAATAAAAGATGGGAGGGCTTGCAGAGGCTGCAGACAGCAGGTCCGCAGCTTCTACAAAAACATTTTTTTTTCATATACCACAAAGATAGCATGCCGAAAATTATACATGCATGTTGTCTTTGGGGGATATGTGTACTAGGGCCTACAACAGTCTACTATGTGTGCGTATTAAAGTTCAATTAACAGCAGTAGATAAAAACTAATAAAGTAAGCACACTATGTTGTTAGATCTGATTGGAAACTAAACAATTTTTCTCATGGAGTCTGTATGAGTAACAGCCAGGGGAGGTGTGTCTAGGGCTGTCTAAATAGCAGGGAATTGAGCTGTTAGACTGCAGGGGCATGACCTATACACTGCTTCACGAAATTAAAGTATATCTTTAATCCTGGAAATCATTATTACTGGGGTTTTTTTTGCTTAAAATTTTATTTTGCAGCCTTACATATGCTTTGACTCCAAGAAACACTCTAAGCACCTTAATCACTAGCAGCTTACAGCTTACAACAAATACAGCTTATTATATTTGTTGCTAGAAAGTTGGTTCAAAATCTGACTTACGCTCCATTTTTTCTACATCCACTAGGTTGTGGTCTTTGGGGGTGTCCATTTAAATCTAGAATTAAATCATTGGATATGTAGATACTTTTTTTCTTTAAGCAGATTATTAGAGTATTGATTAAACATTTTATGAAATCTGAAGAATATTTAATCATCCACTTTTGTTTATTATTTAAAAAAAAAAAAAAAAAAAGTGAATTGTATTTTATTCATAAACAAGCTGGAACATTTAGCCCAAGCTACGGTATTTTGACCTACATTTTGAAAGAAATTGTCTAAGTAGCACAATCACTACAGCTCATTGTACCTCTGGTTTGTGTCAAACTGTTAAGTGCTTTGACTGAGTTTTCCTGGTGCCATCATGCTGCAGAAATAAACGTCCACATTAGCCCATCCATCTATGAGCAACATCAGTAGACACCATATAAATAAGTAGTCGAACTTACAATGGAACATCAGAGACAACATGTGACAGTTATTAGACTGTAGTGTTAATGTTATTCTAATTAGCTCTCTAAATGTATTTCAGCAGTATCTTATATGATGGAAACAAACCAAAAGGCTGAATCCCTACTGATTAATTAAAAGGTTCTTCTTTCATTATGTAATCATATTCATACAGAGTGAGCCTTTTCAATTTAACTGCGGTAAATAAAGCTGCTGCTGTTAAGAGAGAAAAACCATTTACTTTCTCTGGATCGGACATTTTGCCACATTTCTTTCTACTAAAGATGTAGATGTTTGTTATATGAGAAAAAATGTACAGGTTCAGCAAGAATCTACTAAGAAAACATTGTTTATACTGTCACTTGCCAAATTCGATTTTATTCTGTTTATAAATGTTTATGTAGAATATTTAATGAGATAAAGCAGCATTCCAAGCACCATAACCACCATAACATCCATCATAAATGGCTATAAAGCAGTTTATTAAATGATTGTATTCTTTCAGATCATCTTTCCTGATACATTTTGTGTTACATTAAATAAAATGGTTATCTTTTATTATTGAAAGAAAATATTACATTTAATGGGACATCAGAGATACCAAAACAACTTTTGCTAAATAAAGCAGTTTTGGTATATAGGTCATGCCCCTGCAGTCTCACTGCTCAATTCATTGCAATTTAGGAGTTAAATCACTGTGTTTATGCAGATCTAGCCAGACCTCCCTGCATGTGACTTACACAGACTTCCTAAGCACTTCCTGTCATCACACTCGTTTTCCTGGAACTATAGTGCCCTGAGGGTGGCCCCACCCTCAGGGTCCCACTCCCGTGGCGCTGAAGGGGGAGGAAGGGGTTAATACCTTACCTTTTTTCCAGCGCCGGGACTCCCTCGGTGCTGGAACTCTCCTCCCTCTTCTGACCTCCCTGGGTGAATGCGCATTCTCAATGCTTTCCTATGGACGCTGGCGTCTTCTCACTGTGAAAATCACAGTGAGAAGCGCGGAAGCGCCTCTAGCGGCTGTCAATGAGACAGCCACTAAAGGCTGGATTAACCCTAAAGTAAACATAGCAATTTCTCTGAAACTTCTATGTTTACAGCAAAAAGGGTTAAACCTAGCTGGACCTGGCACCCAGACCATTTCATTAAGCTGAAGTGGTCTGGGTGCCTATAGTGGTCCTTTAAACTTCCTTTATTACAAATGTTGTGCAGTTTTGAGTTTCTTATCTCCTACTCTGTTAATAGCTCGCGAGACCCTGCAGGAGCCTCCTGTATTTAATTAATTTTAATTTTACAGAGCAGGAGATAAAAACTTTTAAAGCAAGTTGCATCTGATTGAAAATGAAATCATTTTGCTTCCATGCAGGCTGTGTCAGGCACAATCAGGGGAGCTATGCATAAACAGAAACAAAAGTGATTTAACTCTTAAAGGGCAATGCATTGAGCAGTGAAACTTTAGAGGGATGATCTATACACTAAAATTGATTCAATTAGCTAAAGTTGTTTTGGTGACTATAGTGTTATAATCCTGCTATAATCTTTGCTTTTAGTAATCATGTAGGAAACATTTTAAAAGTAGCACATTGAACCAGGCAAAGGTACCTGCCAATCTAAATTTTCCTGTCTAATCTAAGTTTTCTGCCACAATGTATGGCTACCATACATGAGACATGCTACCTTTTTTAGAACTGACGAAGTCCATGAATATATAGTCTGTAACCTAGCTGGAAATTCCATCTATATGGAAATGTAAATGCTGCACAATATAATTAATGCATTGTATATTTCTCTGAGAGCATTATATGCTTTTCCACATCGTTCTACTGATTCTGCACAACCTTTTTCTTTTTTCCATTTTTCCAGCCATAAAGACGTCACTTGTCCAATAGGATTTACTAGTGCTTTATACAGGGTAGGCCAAAATTCAGAGTAGAATTTATTTGACAGGTAAATTATTTGTTAGTAGTTACATTTTTTTTTTTGTTGCAAGTACATATTATAACTGAATCTTGGGAGATCCGTCATGGGTAATTTCACATTGTAACAAGTAAAAAGTAGTGGAATATTAATATCAAAACTGAGACAACGTTTTAGCAAGTGGATCATTTCAAGAAACTCATAGATCCACCAGACTTTTGAGTTCCCAATTACTTCCTGTGGGGGATATCTAAATGAGTGGGTGTGCGTGAATAAACTGTGTACAGGGGGCGGAGCCTAGCAGCCGGACTGAGTGGATGTGCTGAACCTCAGCTCCCGCTCTAATCCACACTTTCTGGGGTGAATTCCCCTAAAAAACGGCACAAACGCGCACTAACTGGCTGCTATCATGTCGGGGACACCCGGGGGAATCTCCCGACACCAAACCCAAGCCTGTAACCCTCTGGGGACCCGACAAAATACCCTGAGGCCTGCCGGAGATCGAGCAGCGGGGAGACGGCCGCTCCCCGCGCTGACTGACCTGGACGGTGCTTCCTCGGTGTTACCACCTCCTACCCCCCCCCCTCTGGACCGATGGGGGTCATCTCGGTCCGCTCTAAACGACGGGAGGAGCAGTCACAGGCGGAATCTACAGTTTGAATCACCGCAGCACTCGGGCAGCAGAGCGCATGGCGCTCCCAAAATGGCGGCGACGAGCAAGCCGAGCTGCGACCCTGAAACGGAGATCCACAGCGATGTTGAGCGGCGTATAGAAGCCGCCTTTACACGCTTCTGGCACAACCTAAACAAACGGCTGCAAGCACCCCGAGCAACACTGCAAACATCCCCAAGAACGAGTACCGCACCTAAAATGGCGGCGTCAGGCCCAACCACGAAAAAAGCCTCCACTCAGCCCCTACAAGAGCGGCTAGATACACTGCTCCGTGGGCCCTGGCAGAAGTTGGAGGAGCGGAAAGCATATCAAGCCTCTAAACACTTGGCAGAGGTGAGACAGCCCCAAACTATGCAGAGAGGGCAGACCCCGGGAACAACCGCCACGCACCGACGAGCGGTTCACCCGACCGGGCAGGGGAACGTCGGGAGACTCCCTCCCGCACACCGACCACACCGCCGGAGAGCCACCCGCCGCAGGCGGCGGACGACCACCAGGACCCTCCAGAGCGCCCACCATGGGAAAGACCCGGCCCCGAGAGGCAACCGTGTCTGTGGTGACAGGGTGCCAACCCCACAATACGCCCGGACGACGGGAGAAGCCTCCTGCACCTACCATCCCTACTCCCCGCTGACCAACCTACAGCCGTTACCAGCGAGCCTACCCAGAGGGAACCGGTGCGACCCACGCTCACACAATCCTGCACACAGAACTGCCAGAACGGGAATCGGGTGAGGTAACCTAGTAACCAGCAGTCTGCGGTCCACAGCCGTCACTCCAACCCGCAGCACAGCAGACACAGTCGGACCAACAGAACTTTGGACTTTAAAACGGGACACTCACCTTGGTACACTGAACCAGCCGTAGGCGACACACACCATATCCCCTCCAAGGAGGTACACTTGAAGGCTGATGAGTAGTGTCCCACATTAGCTTTCCCTCACATAACTTTACTACTTACTTTCACCTACCAATGCTTCTGATGTGTGTCTGTAACGGCGCAGCGGATTGGCCAGTCCAAACACACAATAGTAAGGTCACGCAACTGCTATTGTACACACATATGCATGTCTATAAATCGAAGGTAGCCTTTGCCCTGTCTCCTGTTTCTTAGCAGATCACTATATATTAAGCGCATGCTGTGCTGCCATTATCGTTACCATATGGCATACCACTCTGCTGTCCCTTGTTCAACCCTGACACAGATTCCTCACGTATACTTACTTATGCTTCACTTTAATAATTACTCGCCTGTTACAGCAAACTTGTCAACATGTTGTTGAATTATTAAGAATTGCTTACGCACTGTCACCCTAGCATGCTACATACCAGATCTAACAATCCTGAGATACTCATGTGACTAAGCCTGACGTACATCCTTAGCTTGCTCTGATCCATGTTTTGCTATTACAACCACTCGCCTGCTAACAATCAGAACTTATGTTATTATGACATGTATTTCATGCCGTCTGTCCACCATACTATCTATATATGTTTTATTAGCCCATGTATCACTAGACGCCTGACTAACAGGATGTAGCGAGATACCAATCCGGATCCTTTGATCCTTAGCTTGTATTTTCAAACTGATGTTTCACTACAATACATAAAATAAAAAAATGAGGCATAGAAAATCTGGAAATGTAATCCACTTTTGCGCATTGATGTACCTACCCTATACTGTAAATCACTTGAACGTTTCCCCTAATTTCTCTTCTGTATCCCATACTATATGCCTTTAATAAAAGAAAGATTGACAAAAAAAAAAATAAACTGTGTACATTTAGGCAGCTCAAGGAGAATATCCCTGCATAAATTTGAGCGCTACAGCCTCAAACATTAACTAATGTTATGAACAATGCAATTGAAAGAGCCTGACTTTATGAGGTGGCAAATAGAGCTAATTTAAAAGATGTCATTGTCCATACTTAAAGCGGCACTGTCATGCCGAACTTACCTTTCCTCAATCTCTTCCTCTTCTCCCCCTCTCTCAGGATCTGTTGTTCTTTTCTTCCTGTCTTCTTTAGTTTTCTTTAAAATCATAAGACAAAGTAGGGACTCTTTGTCTTATGGAGGATTCCTTAAACATGGTTGCTCCCATACAGCAAGGGTAATCTTTTATTTTCAACAATAATATGTAAAAATTACTTTTTTTTTTAAGAACTCTATTGTCCTTTTTTAAAATATTGATATTCTAATCAAAAATTCCATTCACAGGATTCTGAAGGAGTTGAAATAATGCTGGGTGTTTGTGCCAGTGGTCTTTTGATATACCGTGACCGACTACGAATAAATAGATTTGCTTGGCCAAAAGTTTTGAAAATTTCATATAAAAGGAATAATTTTTACATCAAAATACGCCCAGGCGAGGTAAGTAGATTCATTTCTAAGACACTATAGAAAGTTTTTCTTTGACAAATATTTTTATTCAAAGTTTTCTTGTGAAAATTTTTATTTTTTTACAGTTTTGTTTAATTGGAATATACTTTCTAATTAAAGCTACTTGCTTCAAGGAAAAAATGATCAGTGATATTCAAAATAAACATTCTTTACACATTTGTGTCATTTGAGAAGAAATTATAGAATTAATCTGCAGCCTGGTTAATGTAATTACTTCTCTATAACTCTTTTGGTTAAACAATTGAATCTTGTAGAAAGTTAACCTTTGTATTTATTCATATTAATATAGTCAGTACACCTATGTATTTTAGATAGGTACAAATTATATTTCCTGTTAACGAAAATATATATGGGTGGATTGGCGCTATTAATACTAATATAAAAGATGTGAACAGCAACTACCCCCAAGTGCCAAGTAAATCACCAAAAGGCACTATACAAATATGAATGTCTTAAAAATATGCATCCTTAGTTTTATTAATAGAGCATTATTATATTTTGTATTACTTGTTTCTATTAGATTTAGAGAATATTATATGATTACATAATATTAATAGGATAAGAGGAGGCTCAAGTCTATAAAGTTAAACCTTTTACACGTCTGTTGCTGTTGTTGATCCAAAAGAAGGTGAAAACCCAGTTTGAAACATTTTAACAACTTCCAGTTTTGCCACAGAAAGGAAAAAAAAAAAATCTTGCAACTTTCCTTTTAAGTCAGAAATAATTAATTTTTTTTTGTTGTAGGCTAGATCTATTTTCTTTATCCAAAAATAAACAAATGCAGTTTTTTTAAACGTCCATCATAACTAAAATCTTCCATTTCCCTTATTAATTTTGAACCCTTACTCTGCTCTTTGTCCATTTTCAAAATATCATTCTTTGAAACCAATGGTGAAAATTGCCTGTTCAAAGTAGGGTCTTTCCACTCTCATGCATTCAGAGCAGTAGTGAGGGTTAAGTGCTTCTCTATGAGAAGCATTCTACTGACGGAGTGCTGTTATTGCAGCATGTGTGCCGTTGTTCCCCATTATTTCCTTATTAGAAGCATTGAATAGGCCTGTTTTGGTGGTAGAACAGAGCAGTAGTGTGGAAATAGTCTCAGGCTAGATTAGTAGTTTATTTTTTAATGTAAAAATGGGGGCTCTCAATCAAAAATAAAATTAGAAACTGTTCAATTTAAAAAGATTATATATTTATTTTTAAAGGGACTCTATAGTCACCAGGACCATGACAGCTTAATGTAGTGGTTCCGGTGTCTATAGCATGTCCCAGCAGCCTTAGTACTGTAAACCCTTTTTTTCATTGCTGGTTACACCTCTAGTGGCAGTCACTCAGAATGCCACTAGAGGTGCTTCTTGTGTCAATGCTGCACAGTGAGCAGCACTATGCTCTGCATGGAGGCATTCAATGGTCCCCATAGAGATGAATGACTTAAATGCATCTGTATGATGAGATGCTGACTGTCACAGTACAGCATTTTGCTGCGCATGCACACTAGTCTCTGAATGTTTTTGTATAGGAAAGCATTGGATTAGCTGAGATGATCAAACTTGATGATCTCGGCCATGGTGGTGGGACCACTGCAGTGTTGGAGAAAAGGTGAGTGAAATAATATTTAATCTCTGGAGAGTGGGGGGCCAGGGACCCAGTGTAGCATTCCAGCAAGCTCTATAGTGTCAGGAACACTATAGTGTTCCTTTAATGTTGGTGTGCTCCTTTACCAATGTATCCAAATCAATTGCTGGCAAATTATGTTAGCACAAAGTACATTAACTGGGGAAAATACACTATAAATTAAAATACCCTAAATAATGAAAAACATTGCTGGATTTCACACATAGATTTAACTAGCAAATATCTGTATTTTGAAAACATGTATATTTTGTATATCATGGTGGCAATAAATATGCATTGATCTTTAAATGTATTTCACTCTTCATAGTTTGAACAATTTGAGAGCACAATTGGATTTAAGCTACCAAACCATCGAGCTGCAAAGCGTTTGTGGAAAGTTTGTGTTGAACATCATACATTCTTTAGGTGCGTACCTTTACATTATTTATTCACCATTACTTAAATAAGGTTAATATACAACCGTCCTGGCTTGAGCCCTAGGTAAGCTTTTTTTTTACATACATAGAACAGCATATGCATGCAAACACACACGCACACAGACAGTTCCACTCATGGATATGCAGGTAAATGCATGCAAACAATGGCTTCTTATGTCCTATAAATCCTTCTTCCTACTGAACACTTGGAGTCTGTTTAGTACTATAATTTGGGATGCCTGGTAAGGATGCATTCCTGTCTTTCTTTTTTGAACAATCTGTTTTATATTGTCCTTTCCTGCTCTCCCTTCTTACACTGAGCATAACTCTCCACTATAATAATACTATATTATGTTGGAGAGGAAAGAGTAGGACGAAAAGAGAGGAAGCTAATTATGTAAGCCTGCAGGGAACTTGTAACATTGGGTTCTGTGTGTTCTGCCGTGAAGGTGTAGTACAGACAGTATGCAGAGTCCATTTTACTGTCAGACAGGCTGAAAATTGCTCGTTCACTCTGTTCTTCATTTCTGTACCTATTTCCACTCTTGTTTTTTTGTTGTTTATTTAAGCTGTGGATCAATGTGTGGTGGATTGATTTGCAACACAAGTTAGGGGGCTCATTGGTCTAAATTCTGCCACTAAACTCCTGTCTCACACAAATTGTGGAGCAAATCAGACAGTATAAGATTCAGAATATGATGGCAGCAGGCTCTGCTATAGCTGGGATGCAGGTATTACCTCATCCACATGGACAGCTTTAACCCCTTAAGGACACATGACACGTGTGACATGTCATGATTCCCTTTTATTGCAGAAGTTTGGTCCTTAAGGGGTTAAAGGGTCCAATGAGTACCTGCTTTGTGCAACTGAAAATGACTGCACTCTTGCTTTATGTTAAAGACATCACATCCATGAATTGCACATATCGCGATCCAAATAATCTGGTTTGTAAAAACCTTTTACATGTTTATATTGTGTTTCAAAACGGAGGGACTGGCAACCGTAACCATAAAGTATATTTATAGACATTGTTAAAAACATTTGAGAGAAGGCTATAAGTACATGGCCTCACACATAGTGACTATTAATAATGATTGTCGTTATCTGATCGAGGTGTTCAGAAAATTAACTGACAGAAAATTAACTTATGAAACAGCAATTAGTACTCCTTTAATAAAATAAGCCTCTTGTTATGTTAGCAAACACCAACACATGGCTTTTAAATACATCTACAATTGCTTCTATTCTCCAGTGAGTGTTTGTGTGCATTTTAATTACTGTGTACATTGCAAAATAGTGTAGCATTTTAATGCAAGTGTCCCTTGAGCAAGCTAGGGAAATCTGTTTATTAGACCATAGAATATAAGCATCATAATCTATTGCTAATTACTGCTTTGTTGTAATTAATATGCTAAAACAGGTTAGGAACAATACAATATATACAATACAATTTATATACGATATGCTCCTAAAATTCAGAAAATATGTTTACTTTTGAAAAAGTTAATTTAAAATGCACCTCACAGAAAAGGCATGATTTTAAAAACATGGTTAATGACCAAACAAGAGGATGCCCATGCTTGCCCCATCCTCCTCCTATTCCAATGCTTTGTTTTGCAAGTGAAAAATGGAAAGGGGCCGAACTAGCATTATCATGAAGGCTATATGAGGGATTGATACTGAAGATACTGGAGAAGCTGTGATTTTCCTCACTGTTTCCTGGGCTCCTGGATTGAAGGTGGCTCAATATGGCAGGACACAGGAATGCTTGTTTTAAGTGTTGAGCTGCTCACAAAAAAATGCAGAGCTAGAACTCTTCCTTGGAGCAGGTGTTAGGCGTATTACTGAGATAGAGAACTGAAGATCTCATGGCCCTTTACATTGCGATAATGCTATTGTCCAAAACAGAGTATATAAGAAATGGAGAAAACTGAGTGGGCAGAATGTGAATGCCGAGGTTGGTAAGCGTTGTGTGTGAATGCCGTTACTAGGATGTGAATGTTGAGTGAAGCGAATGAATGCACAATGTAGGGTCTAGCCCCTAGCCACTAATCCCTCAAAGGTTTACCTAATTGTGTATTTAATCATTTAACTACCCAGTATAAAGTTAAAAAATACATTACTACTGACCTGTCAAAGTGGTTATATAGATAGATTTTCATAAACCAAAATTGTGCACAAAAGAAACCATAATAACTTGACATAAATGATTTAAAATGAAAGCCACACAGAAACAAAAATAGTTGAAAAACTAAAATGTGGAACAAAAAAAAACCTGCCGAACTATTCAGCCCATTAAATAATGAAGAACTCTTCAGTCAGCTTGTGCTATTTTACGTACTTGCTGGCATGAACATTTTTCATTTCACTCTAATCTCTAAGCAAGTCTCCTACTTACTAGGCATGCTTGAGGATGTGTATAGTGTATAATCCATCTACATCAGCACTTCCAGACTTTGATAAAGTAGTAGATAAATACTTTCAGGGTTATTCACTAAATTCCAAGTTGTATGTAATTAAAATCTGAATTGCAAAACTGAGTGTAATTTAGCTAAACTGCAACTATTGCTGAGTTAGCATATTTAACTAGATCGGCTTTTTTCCCCATAAAAAATTAAATTGGTAGAATTTTTGATTAACAGATTGCTGTTACCAGAGGCTCCTCCCAAGAAATTCCTTGCGTTGGGTTCCAAGTTCCGCTACAGTGGTAGGACGCAGGCTCAGACAAGAAGAGCCAGTGCACTCATTGACCGCCCTGCCCCCTATTTTGAGCGTTCTTCTAGCAAGCGGTATACAATGTCTCGAAGTTTAGATGGAGGTAAGAAGCATTTTATAACTTCTTATGACAGAAATTAGTAGTTGCTTTGTAAGAGTCACGTCTGAACAAATACTAATATTGACCTTTCTGCACCATACGTACTAATGCTGCATGCTGGACACCTTTTAAGAGTATGTTTAATGTGTATTTTTCCATCAGGACACATTGTACAGCATTTAACAGTTAAACAATTTAGCTTCTAAAAAACAGTAGCAGACTCTCATAGCATTGGTGCTTCATAAATGAGCTATCAGATCACCTTCTTCTCCACCCCTGCCATAATATGCCAGTCTTCAGCATGTGATAGGTTCTCTATCTCACTGTGGTGACAAATTTCACTGGTCCTTCTAACTGGAGGCTGAAAACTTTTGGTTTAAAGAAGGTCCAGGCATCTTGAAAACAATTGTCCACAATGTCTTAATGTGGGGGCAAGATCTTTTCAGCTTTAGCAAGTGTGTTATCATGTAAGGTAGGCTGGGGGTGAAACGTTACACCATATTTTTGTGTTGCTATGGACAGGCTCTAATGTCACTGTAATTGGTTAGTTATTAGTTTACTTTCATCAACATTATTTTGTCCCCTTCCGCTCGACTGCATTTTTTTCTTCAAAAAGGTTATCTTCATAGAAAACAATTTATGCGTTGGGTTGCTGACAAATAGCTATAAAGAGAAAAACGGGTATTACTTTTGTTGCCATGTTCCACATTTATGGCATAATCTTGGAGCACGATTTACAAATGAATCATGTTGTAATGCATTGGATACTGCGTTACAGATAGAGTACATGGCAAAAAAAATTAAATATATACAACTCACAATATATTATACTATGTAGATCAGGGTTATCAAAGTTCTCCGGCCTCTGTTTTTGGATTACTACTCCCTATTTTCACTCCTTACTGAATTCAAATATCTGTGGGGATAGAGTTTGACAACCCTAATAGAGATCATTTTTAACAAAATTTACAGTGTTTATTCTTTAAAGTTGAATATTGTAATCCAGTAAACAATGCAAATAAGTCAGAAAATAAACACACCACAAAACGAGAATTAAGATATTTTTTGCATGAAGTATTTCTAGACATGTCTCTGTTCAAACAGTTAACGTTAAAGAGGTTCTGTTACCTTCATTTATTTGCATGAATCAATTTAAGACATTATTCCCAGCAGAGTAGTTTAACAAAACCGTACACGTTTCAGCCAAACTCTAGTTTCCCTGACTCAATCAGAGAGTCACCACAAGAAAAGAACAATATAAAGCATCTGATAGTCTCTCCTATCAACAGTGTATTAGTACCTGGCTCGAACTGATTAACTCTGCTTTGTTTTCACCACGCATCGGGAGAAAATACAGTGTTGGAACTGCTTGATGATGTAAATTGCGAAATAATTTTAGTTAAAAAAAAACGTCGATTTCACAGGTTTTACTACTTACGGTAATTGTGCAAATAAAAGTCCTGATGACAGAGCCACTTTAATTTGTTTTCTTTGTGATGTGAGCCTATTCTAGCATTACTAATGAATCTCCCTGTAAAATAAAATACAGAAAGCAAAAATAGAAAATGTGTGTGACACCTCTGCATGTGAAGCTGGCTCATTGTCATCCTATGATTTGGCCATCCCTTAACCAATGTCCAGAGGAAATGGTAACCTAGCAAATGTATTCATTTTGTGCCAAGACAAATGCCACCCGTCCTTTTTTCCTTTCTTTTCTTTGTCACAGTGCTTGCATCATTAGTAATTCAATACCACATTTTGCAGTAATTAACACCATAACATACTATCTATTTCAACTGCCGTATTCCGAAAGAAGAAAAACAAGCTGTACCTGAGATAGAATAACACAACTGCACATAAACACACAAATCTGCAATAATTAATCTGATTAACGTGGTTCTTGGCACCATAGCCCTAAAAGTTTCTTCAAGTCACTTTAAGAAGCAAACCAACTTTTATCTTGTAGTATTTAGTATAGTAGAGGCTTTATTGATGTCCAGAACAGGACATTGGCATAATAAACCAAAACATGGTGTACGATAATGCTGAGAAAAATCAAAACGCAAGTAAGAAAAACTCTTGTAGGCTGATAGAGCAAGACGTCCAAATCTCAGTTTCCTTTTTGACATAGGGAGATCCTAAACCAAAACAGTTTGCAAGTACCAGGAAAAACTCCATTGTTAACTCATTAACACTAGTATATGGTTTAATAGTGAACAGAAGGAGAGTTTCATGGCATTCCATTCCTTTCAGCCACCATGACACTTCAAAGAGATTAATTTTTTGAGTTCTGACGTCTGGAGTTTCCCTTCAGGGAGCATGCATAGGACAGTTGTTAAACTTTTCTGAATTACTGCTAAATTTTAAAAATAAATAGGAAGGCTAGATAAGTCAATTCTATTCATCAAGGCTATATACCTTTGAAATGCATTTCACACCATTTTAAGCCACCTTTTACTCTTTTGTGAAGTGTAGTATAAAGATCTTCTGGATTCATTACCATCCATATTTTCAAATATGGATTTACTTTTCAGCCATTTTTTTTGTTTGCTTTTAACAGACCATCTCATATTCAGTTATCATTTTTATTCCAAATATCATATTTGCTTTTAGCATCAGTGAATGAAAACCATGACATGTACATGAAGGATTCTATGTCTGCCACAGAGGTGGGTACCGGGCCATATATCACAGCAAAGGGCATCTCTCAAACCAACTTGATAACAACAGTAACACCAGAGAAAAAGGCTGAGGAAGAGAAAGATGAGGAGGAAGAAAAGAAGAAGAAAGTAGAAGTGATAACAACAGTAACTACTATTCGCCACGATACAAAGGTAAATATTTTGTCAAACAAAATTACATACTTGTCAGAATAATGCAAATATCTAGTGACTGATTCACATGATACTAAGATAATTTGTTTTGGCAAACAATATGACACACTTGTCAATGTCTAAAAGTTATAACACAAAGACAATAACATACTTTGTATGAACTGTAGTATTACAAAAATGTAATTTTAGCTATCTCTCTTCACAGAAGCAGGGGTTTGTATGTATTTAAAGCAGCTAGAAATTGAGATTGTCTAAAATTATATATAACATATATATATATATTAATTTTGAATAACTTTATTTTTGGGAATTTTCAAATACTTTTTGGTCCTCATTAGCTTGTAGAATGGCCTAATACTTTGAATAACAATCTAGGTCAAGGTTGAAAATTTCATGTCCTATGCTATTAGTCAAAAGAAGAAAAAGGAACTGCACTCGGACCACATGAGCTAAATTGGGTGCTTTACCAGACCCCAACCCAGGGCCAGCACAAGTTCAGCAAGTTAAATATCAGTAGAAGAAAGATGGCCCAGGCACTCCACTGCTCGAAAGGCTCTTTTGTTGGAACAAGGTGTACAAGGTGCACAACGTTTCGACCCACGCAGAGTTCTTTGTCAAGCTACGGCCTAAGACTTTGCATAACATTCTAGGTCAAGGCTGAAAATGGCATGTCCTATGCTTTAGTCAAAAGAAGAAAAAGGAACTGCACTCAAACCACATGGGCTAAATTGGGTGCTTTATCAGACCTCGACTCAGGGCCAACACAAGCTCAGCAAGTTAAATAGAAAGAAGAAAGATGGTCCAGGCACTCCAATGCTCAAAATTAACTTTTATTGGAACCCCACACAGGGGTCTATGTCAAGCTACGGCCTAAGACTTTGAATAACATTCTAGTTCAAGGCTGAAAAGTTTATGCCCTATGCTATTAGTCAAGCCAAAAAGCTACTCTCCACTACAAGTTTGGAGGATCTATGGGAAACTTACCAGGGCTAGAGGTTTACTCACCAGTGGCAAATGGGCAATGGAAATTTCAACTCTTGTTCAGGGTTATGTTCCTAAGAGTAATACAGTGCATATGGAAATGCAGATTAATGTGATAAACCTATCTTTTAAGCAGGAAAATAAAAATCAGTATAGTGATAAGTAATTCAAAAAGGTTGGGATAAACCATAAGGTGTATGTCACCTTTAACCACAATAAGGAATACTGGAACTGACGCATATTTCTATTTTCCATTTTAAATAGAGTACTCATTTAAATGTGTTGGTAACAATAACAGTAAATACTGTAGGTTTGAGAAAGTGATGTAAAACTCTAGTGTAAACCTCACAAATGCCATCACATAAAAGTGGAAATATTTAAATAAGGGCAGCATAAGTGTCTAATGTGTGGATAAAGGGGGACCCCCTGAGAGCCTGCCAAAAAAAAAAAACAAGGCCATAGGCAAACTCTAGAGTCTATAAAGTGCTGAAAATTAATGACGCAAGGAAAAGTGTACAGGAAATAATGTATGAAAACTGTTCCAACATGGGGAAGTGAAAATAACCAAAGTCTGAGAAAACGAGACAGGAGGATTATCACACTAGGAGGTAAGAAAGAAAGGCAGAATAAGGGTGGGGAAGGAAAAGGAAAAATACAGTTATTAAATATAAATGCAAGGGAGAGAGAAACTCCAATGGTGTGCCCAAGATTTTTTGTTTTATATTCCTCGGTTTGTGAATAGGCCCTCTCTGGAAAATGTAACATATTTACACATCAAATGATAAAATAAAAATGTATCCTTTGATGTCAGAGGGGAAAAGAAGTCGTAGTTCCAGCATAATTTGCATATCTCCTTGCGTCATAGCGACCTTCTTGCTCCATAGCATATGCAATAAACATGCTAATGTACTGAGTGCTCTCAAACCATAAGAATGATACAGTAAATCAAAATGTAATCATATTACAACAACTACCATGAATACAGTATAATAGATAATAGGGTTATGAGATGCTGTTGTTCATATCCTAACACATGAATATTGTTCTGACATTGCTTCTTGGGCACTTTCCCCCGTATATTACAAATTGTACATTATCAGAAGTGACTTGTTGATTGGAATTTGTGAACAGACGCTAAATAGACATTAATAACATCCCTGTTGTTTTTGACAAGGATGCTTTTGTCCTGAGTTGAATAGGCCATAATGTAATTCAATGCAGTGCTTACAGACCGGTGGTTCAACTTACATCTTCTATTTTACAACAAATACTTTAGCTTCATTAAGTATCACCATTTCAGCTTAATCGCGGATATTTTTAAAGAAAATCCGTTTATAATACTTGTATTGGTGGGTAAATAACCAAAAATGGATGTCTTAATGTATTTACTGTGCATATATAATCTCTGTGTTTGATACACAGATTGTCAGATAAGTAGCACTGCTTAGAGATACTGTGTAATAGGAAATTTTTTTTACAAAATATTTGTTTTGTTATGTTTTGAAACCATTGTTTTGTTATGTCTTTTTAACAGACATTTTACAACATTCTGCAATTTAGTACTAATTATGTACAAAAAAATATTGTCTAATTCAAATTCTGATTATTTAAAATTAAATGGTAACTATTAGTTCCGATTTGCTACCCCTTTCCTACTGTTCCTATTATTTAATATTCCACCTTTATCAATATTAAATATATATATCTCCAGTTGTGTTGTGGTTAAAAGGTTCATAATTCCATTAAAAATACAATTGTTCTTGTTGAAATTTAATTCAATACATTTGCATGATGAGTGCCCCAGCCAGATTTGCAAAATAAAATAATTTGAGCGCTGGGCAATTTCCCTGCAGTAAATAATTTAAAGATTTGTTATGCTTTTATATTAACAATGCAGAATATCATTAACTAATCACAGTTTTCTTTTTGTCCTTTTGATCTTACACTTTGTTTACTGATCTCTGCCTTCAGCCATCTTGTTATGATACTGACTCATCCCACTCCCTTCCTTACTCATATTCCAGCCCCCCAACATCATCAACAGAGTTGCGGAGGAGATGCAAGGAGAACGGTCAAACATCAGTAGGAAGTGAGCCATATTCAGATATGACTGAAATGTCTAGTGAGTCTGAGTGGAACTCAGACCAAAAGGGCATGTTCTACCCAGATGAAGAAGAAATAGCTTTAAGCTATAAGCAGCAACCTGGCAAAGGCGGGACCCTATTTTCCTTCTCCTTGCATCTTCCAGATTCATTTCCTTCTCTTCTGGATGATGACGGCTACCTCTCCTTCCCTAACATTTCTGAAACCAATTTCCTGCCTGAAAGTTTACAACATTATCTTCCAATCCGGTCCCCATCTCTTGTTCCATGCTTTCTTTTCATCTTCTTCTTCCTCCTATCTGCCTCTTTCTCTGTGCCATATGCCCTCACGCTCTCTTTTCCGTTGGCTATGTGCCTCTGCTACCTGGAGCCCAAGGCGGTCTCCTTGAGTGCCTCACTTGACAATGACCTGAGTGACAGTTCAGATGATGAGGTGTGTACCTCGGCATAGAACACATCTTTTTTATTTTTTTATTATTTTTGTCTTCAGTGCTTTAGTCCTGAACACTGCTAGATTGCTACCATACTAGTCCAACTTTCAGAGCCTCATTTATGTCTGCTTGCTAATATTTGGGAGTTTGTCCTTGGGCTACAAGGGTTAGGCACAACATTCTTTGCATAACACTGGCTTAATAGAATATGATTTTGTGACATATGTGGTTTACAACCTTCCTCAATTTCAGTTAATTTATTGTACTGTATCCCATAGGAAAGTTTAGTAATATCGATAATCATTAATAAGAGTAAATTAATATTTTATTTTTAGGATTTCTTGAGATATTTTGTTTTTCCCCATTTCCCCATTTAAAGTAAATTTTATCTTAAACACAACTGTACTTCCCTCATTTAAATATTTGTTAAATACAGGGCCCTAATTAAAGCAATAATGATGTTGCCATAATCAAAGGTGAATGTTTGCCTCCATCAAGGAGTTAGTTTATATCACTATAAATTAGAAAAAGAAAATATTAACTTGAACACACTCACAGCTGCCTGATTTCAAGGCTGTATTGAGCATGTTAACATTATGAGCATATAAACCAATCAGGATGTTGACCAATCAACCAATCAGAATAGCTACAGCCTCTGATCGCGCTTGCTGACAGAGATCCTTGTTCTGATATAAAATTTGCACAAAGCGCCCTGACAGGGTCTTGTGTTTATTCAATTATATAAAAAGGTTTCTTAAAGTCCATAACCATTACATGCTAAGGGGCTAGTATGCTGCAGGTGCTATCCCCTTGTCTCCCGGCGCAAACTATTTTTAAGCATTGTGGGGAAAATTTCCAGAAATGTAGAAACACAGTGAGGGGTGGACCACACTGAGTGTGTCAGGGACCCCCAGTTTTAGTTACAGCATTCAAAAATAGTTTGGTGTATGACCAGGGGCACCTGCATCCCACTAGCACCATAACCTCAACAGCGGTCTGAATTCTTAGACTTAGACTGCTCCTATATTATAGGTAGGCATTGGTGACTGCTGGCTATGCATTAAAATCATGTAAACAGTAGTTTAATGTACATGTATTTTTAGTACACATAGGTGCATATTGTTTAGCCCTTGCTGCACTCTAGGTAGGCAAGGTTAAAATAAGTCGTGTGCCTATTTTAATTTGGATATCCTGCTACCACAACATGCTGTTCATGATTCCTTTTCTAAAGGGCCACGTAAAATGGATTAATATATTAGTACTTGCATGGCCGGACTAGGGAAAAAATCCTGACCGGTCATATTTGAAAACAGCGGGCCACTAAGGGGGCGGGGCCAGAGAGGGGTGTGTTTTATCAACCACAATGACAAACATGCCTCCTCTCAAAGTGAGCATGTTAGTTTAATGCTCTTCCAGGGCAGCCCATGTGCAGAGCCTTGGTGAAGATCTCTCACATGAGAGATACCAGAGGATAAAAGGACCAGGAGAGTGTATTGTGCCTGTGTTTGGAGCCTGCTTGTGGGATTGCGTGCCTGTAGAGTGAGCAGATTGTGGTGTGGTGTTTTGTGTAAATAGGTCGATTTTAGTTGTGTTGTAATATGTGCGGCTAGGTACTGCAGAGAGTGAAAAATGAGTGTGTATATATAGAGTGCATAGTGTGTATAGGGGATGAAGAGAGTGTGTGCATTGGGCTATAGTATGTATGTGTAGGTGATGTCATGTGTGTAGGGGTTGTAAAGAGTGGTATTTAGTGAATGTATTGTGTTTGCTTACAGGGGATCCAGTGTGTGGGGAGCAGTGTGTGTGTTTGGGGTAAAGTGTGTGTGTGTGTAAGGGGTGCAGTTAGAGTGTGTGTGTTTGGGCTGCAATGTGTGTGTTTGAGAGGTGCAGTTAGAGAGTGTGTGTATGTTTGGGGTGCAGTGTGTGTGTTTGGGTTGCAGTGTTTGTTTGTGAGGGTTGCAGTTAGAGTGTTTGAGGGGTGCAGTTTGAGTGAGGGTGTGTGCGTTTGGGGTGCAGTGTGTGTGTTTGTGAGGGGTTGCAGATAGAGTGTGTGCTGGGGAGGTGCAGTTAGAGTAAATGTGTATGTTTGGGTTGCAGTGTGTGTGTGTGAGGGGTGCATTTAAAGTGTGTGGGAGGATGCAGTTAGAGTGAGTGTGTGTGTGGTGGGTGCAGTTGGAGTAAATGTATGTGTTTGGGTTCCAGTGTTTGTGTGTGAGGGGTACAGTTAGAGTGTGTGGGGGTTTAGTTAGAGTGAGTGTGTGTGTTTGGGGTGCAGTATGTGTGTTTGTGAGGGGTTGCAGCCATGCCAATGCTCCGACCTTGCGAGAGGAACCTGGCGGAGCTGTTAGCTAATAGCTCCCCGGATCCTCCGCACTCTCCCTTCCTCACGAGCCAGCTGTCCTGTAAAGTGCATATGGGCCGTTGAGGGAGATCTTTGATCTCCACACCAGCCAATGAAGACACACAGCAGGGCCGGCGCTCCGATAGTGCAGGCTCTGTATGGGCCGGCCGGGGAGATCTTTCTCTTTCTTGTTGGTCGCGGACCATGGCCATCGCGGCCCATCCGGCATTTGCCCGGTATGCCCGATGGCCAGTCCGGGCTTGAGTACTTGGCATATGAATAAGTAGCACATTGATTTGGAACTCAGAGATAAAAACAGACACCTGGCTTCAAATTATATGTTAACAGACATTGATAGCTTACCAATAAAGATAAATAAGTGGAGGGACTCCTTACCAAATGTCTGCTAAGTGCACCAGGCTGTTATCATTGCTGATGATCTCCTGGCCAATAGAATGCTTCTCACGCAAGGTGTATTAATTGCAATTGTTGGAAATGCATTGCTTCTTAGAGAAATCTGTGAGAAGTATAGCCTTCCACTAGTACTGGAACACAAAGAAATGTGGAAGTGCACGCCTCCATAAGATTTATGGCTTTCTATTGATTTCTCTTTGATTGGCAGTTTCCTAAAGTGACAAAAATGGGACACTCAGCTAATCCATGAAGCTCCTCGGCTCAGCATGCTGAAGTGCTTTCAGGGTGTGAAGTGTTTCTTTAAAGTCATGGAGGGTTCAGCTGCTCAACCATAAGTAAATATGTGCCCCAGGCCTACTCGGAGGAAAAGCCTATTGATAGGAAAAGAAACCAGGCAAAACTGAATAATTACAACACTGAAAATCATCATTTTAGCTAATATGTGCATGCAGTAAACATGCATTTCAAGATTACATTGGCCTTCATTGAACAGTTTATAAGGGCCCTGTTAGGAAATAGCGGTTGGTTTTATCTTCACACAAACTGGTTCTTGGGTTTCTTTTTCTTTTTCCCTCTAAAGTTTACATGGCCCCAAACTTAACTTTTAAATCCAAAACCATTGACAACAACCTTGTGCCTGACCCTTTTTATCCACGTTGTTCTACATGATGCATGTGCATTACTGTGTCTGACATGTCTGCATTACATGGGCAACACACATGGTCTAAATCACAATCATAGTGTAAATAGGTTTGTAAAAATAGAGACAGAAAACAAAGACTTACAAAATATGCCTTATACACTAATAGTGAGGAAAACAGCCATAATTAGACGTGTGAGTAAAGTGTACAGAATCCAGTTAGAAACATACACGCAAAAATGTATTCACTAAATTGAGAATTCAAAGTGAATTTAACAATAAAGGTAAAAATGGTTCAATTGGAAAACTTATCTAAGTCAGCTAGGCTTCCAGTTCAGCTCCTTTAAAGGACCACTCTAGGCACCCAGACCACTTCAGCTTAATGAAGTGGTCTGGGTGCCAGGTCCAGATAGGGTTAACTAATTGTTTTATAAACATAGCAGTTTCAGAGAAACTGCTATGTTTATCAATTAGTTAAGCCTTCCCCCTAATTCTCTAGTGGCTGTCTCATTGACAGCCGCTAGAGGCGCTTGCGTGATTCTCACTGTGAAAATCACAGTGAGAGCACGCAAGCGTCCATAGGAAAGCATTATGAATGTTTTCCTATGTGACCGGCTGAATGCGCGCGCAGCTCTTGCCGCGCGTGCGCATTCAGCCGACGGGGAGGAACGGAGGCGGAGAGGAGGAGGAGAGCTCCCCGCCCAGCGCTGGAAAAAGGTAAGTTTTTACCCCTTTCCCCTTTCCAGAGCCGGGCGGGAGTGGGTCCCTGAGGGTGGGGGCACCCTCAGGGCACTCTAGTGCCAGGAAAACGAGTATGCTTTCCTGGCACTAGAGTGGTCCTTTAACCTTAAATTCAAAATTCACTCTGAATTCTTATTAATAACCCTGATAACATTGAAGGTTTTCTACTACAGTGAAAGGGATACTCAAAGCACCAAAACAACTTTATCTTAATGAAGCAATTTGGGTGTATAGGCCATGCGTCTGTTTAATTCTCAGTTAAATCACTTTTGTTTCTGTTTAGGAAGCCCTAGCCACACCTCCACTGGCTGTGACTCTCACAGCCAACATGAAAAATATGGTTTAATTTTCACATTGTGGTATTCAGTTGTGGGTGCCACTTTGGGGACTGTCCTTAGCTCAATGGCTGAGAGTGTCACATGATTGCTCTCAGGTAAATCAATACAGGTCTTAGCCCTGGAGATGTAACAGAAGTTCCTGCACTGGAACTTCCAGCTCTACTTTGCTGGTAGTAGAGGGGGGGGGGGGGGGGAATGGTGCCCGGTGGACAAAAGGTGAGAGGTCAAACTAGGGCACTCCTGATGCCATAATCAATACAATGAGCTGTAGTGGTTATGGTGTTTAGAATGTTCCTTTAAGTAATACCTAAAACAAATGTGAATAGTAGCTTACTCCATGGTCTTTTAATTTAGCACCTCTAGTGATGTGAATAATTAATCAAAACTAGGCCAAAATATGACAGTTTTATAATATTTTCAGATTCAGAAAAGTGTGGATTCTGCCTTCAGTTTCCAGTTCAGTATTGGAGTCACCAAAGCTCACTATTTAGCATATAGTCCACTTATTTCAGCTAATCCTTTTCTATGCACTATTTTATTATGCAACTAAAACTACCAGTAATAAATAGTCAAGCTTCTGCAGCAATTATCAACTTAATTGTTAAGCTAGTTTTTAAACCAGTTTAGTTTGGTTTGTGATCTTTTGTAATGCAGACAAATCAGGTTAATCAATACATTTAAGAAAAAAAATAAACAAATGAGGAGCTGAAAGTCAGATGGCTGTTATAGTAGTTTATTAGAATAAAAATATGAAATAAAAATTTTGAAATAAATGTCACATGGGAATATATTGTTTTATATTCAACATAATCTGTTTAGAGCTGTGTATAAAGTATTTACTAAGAATAATCGCAAGCGTGCTAAACCTATAGAGAACATATATGGGGCTGCTTACCAATTTCCATAACTGTTATTGGTCTGACACAATGTGTATGCCTTGAGTATTCCTCAGAATCTGTTCTGTTTGGTTTGCTTTGACTTTTTTTGTTTGCAATCCACGGCTACTGTAATTTGCAAAGGGCTTTGATAGTGAGATTAATTTGGTCAGAATTTTGACAAAGTGGATTTATTCTTTGTTCCCGCTTGCGTTTTGGAACCACCTTGCATAACAATATAGACTGACAGTGAACAGACGGATACTGCGGCTGATGGTGAAACTACTGCCACTGAGGTGTGTAACACTACAGCATGACCCCCAACAGTAATGTTTCATCATTTCATTAGAGAGATGTGTAAGCATTCGTTACCCTGTGTTTGTGCAGTGTTGTTGTGGTTGTGTCTTCTTCATGTACACTACTTTACACCGCGTGTCTCCAATTCAGGATGCCTAAAAATAAAACAATGTAATTTAAATCGATATATATATATAGCCAAAATATGTAAAAACATTTTGTTTGGTAGGTGAGCACTACATATGATATTCATTTTGCATATGATATATGATAGATTTTTTTGATTTAGTCATTTATTTGTTTATTGAGGCAGTCATAAAAGTTAATTGGCCAGAGAACATTTTCTCTAGCTTTTCATCAAAATTGTGAGTTCCTGCACTCTTATCTTTCAGAAAGAGAGTCTGTTTTCATATTCTTAGAAAAAAAAAGAGTTAAAAGGATCACTTCGGATCTCGAAAGCATTTCAGTTTGCTGAAATGTTTAATGCGTGAAGAGTGTTTTTTTCATTTTACAAAAAGAGCAGATTTCATTAGAAATTGGCACTATGATAAAAATAACCTAGTTACACCCCTTGCTTTTATTCAGGCAGCAGGATCTATCACTTCCTGATTTGTTTAACTCAGTTGAGCTATATTTAAGAGACAAGTCACAGTCAATTGCCCAGAGCACCTGCCTTGCTAAACTGAAAAGTCTGTGATTGGACAGCCACAGAAAGTCTGGGTTGGGTTGGAAGGGGAGGGCTTGCACAGGCAGTAGAGAAATTACCTGCAGCTTTTGCAAACTGTTTGAGTTACAGTCCAATGAAAAATGCATAATTAAATGCAAACGTGTTTTAATTTGGGGTGTGTCTACTAAACAATAATTAAAAAAAATTAAATTATTTGGGCAGTGTCTCTTTAAAGGAAAATATATACTAACAGATATGCAAGGTAGAATCACTAACAAAATCTAGCCTTTTCTGTGCGTATCATATTCTACCTATTATATTAGTTAGACTTCTGTAATATTTATTATTTTAAAATGTCAAAATAAGCCTGCGGGAAGCACCCTTCATGCTTTCCTTGAAACCCTCACAAACGACCGCTTTTGTGATAACAATGCTTGTTATTACACACTTTCATTTTTTTTTTTTTTTTTTAATTATGCTAACCATGCATTTTAAATAAGATACAACGTAAGATGTAGAGAGCCTGGCTGGTAGTACCTGATTGTTTGTAATTTATTTTATTAAATGTATTTATTTTAGTTTCAGTTCTCAATTTTTATGTCCGTTTATTGTCAGTCTACAGGAACTTCATACACAAATGCCTATAAACAGAAATGCATGATACCTAGTTTCTAATAGGGGAGCATTAGCTTGTTGCATGTGCTTGCTTTTCGCCCATGCGCAGAGTGCTCTTAAATATTCTTATACATACACAACATACTATTATATGTGTGCACATGCACATATTGCTAATTTCAGTATTTTTCTGGTGTTATGAGAAGCACACTGGAGAATAACTCAAGGTGATAGCATTTGAGTCCAGGTTATTAACTAAAAGAGCCAAGAATGTTCTAACTAGAATGCATTGCTCATGTTCCATAGAGCTATGTGTTCTACAATGTGCAATTTTAAAAAAAACACAAGTGCAAGATCAGTATTTCTAAACAAAATTCCTCATGTCAATCAAATGCTGAATTGGAAAAACATTCATTCTTGGTTAGACCTAGAAGGCAGAGCCTGGAGATAATTGAGATTTGTAATTATACTGCAAAATTATTATATGATTTTGGAAACGAGTATCTGCTTGTATCACTTGTTGTTTACCATTTCCATAAATGTTTCAGAACTATCTGTGGATGTTATACATAATCGTTGTTGTAAACCTACAGACTAGTGCAGGCATAGGCAGCCTTCGGCACTGCAGATGTTTTGGACTAAACCTCCCATGATGCTTTGCCAGCATTATGTGTGTAAGAGCATTATGGGGGATGTAGTCCACAACATCTGGAGTGCTGAAGGTTGCCTATCCCTGGATTAGTGATTCACAAACATGTCTTTACTCACCCACCATGGTTCATTTTTAACAATATATCTACCAAAACTGAATTAGTAAACTCACATATGTTGAACAATGTAGGAAGTGCGAGGAATGGATTGGACAATAGAGATGTAAACATTCAGCTATGCTAGAAAGTTACATTAAACAAATATTCAAAAATATCTAAAAAAAATATATATTTTCTTTGCTATGCTGCCAGTCGGATCAGGAGGAGGATACCGATGCGAAAACTCAGGTATACTCAATTTACTGACTTATCTCGGATGTGGTTCCATTGTTGTGGTTCCTGTGTCGGTGTGTTCTGTAAATCAAGATCATAGTTTGCATTCCAACATTGTGTGTGTATCTTAATGGTGCTTCTTCTCACTTTTTTCAGAATAGTCTCATTAAACGAATACAGGGGGAAAATGTATATGTCAAACATAGTAATCTTATGTTAGAGGTTTGTATTTGTACATACCACTGCATGTCCTCGTGTGTTGGGTTCTTAGCATGGAGTGAGTTATCCCCACTTCCCAGTTAACTGAGTGGAGTTTTTTTCAGTGCTGTTTTTTTTTTTTCCTTTGATTTTAATGACAAATGTTTTTTTTCCTAGACGAATTAAGTATATTGCTTCATGCTGTGCTTTAATATGTAGCTTTACATAGTTTTGTGTGTGCACTGTACACCCTCACATGTCACATTTTATAGTAATATCCCGGTGTCACCTTTTCACTGAATGTTGTTACAATGTGGAAAGAGAAAAGAAAAAAAAATAATCTAGTGGAGACTTTATTCCGTACTAACCTTTTTTTATTCACCCTACTATTGTTAGAATGGAAAAGCACTAAAAATATAAATTACATTATCACTCACCTCACTGAGCAGAAATGCATTAGAAGCATGTTCATTTTTCTTTCTTTTTTTTCCATAGGAGTTTGACAGAAATCAAGAAGAATTTATGAAACACCACACTAACATAAGTGAGCTTAAAAGGACATTCTTGGAAACGGCAGCAGATACAACAGCTGGGGGTGAATGGGAGAAACGTCTTTCTACATCTCCAGTGAGACTGGCTGTGAGACAAGAAGAAGCTCCAATGATTGAACCACTTGTGCCTGAAGAGGTTAGTTCAGATGTTGCAATATTTTGATCAACATCGTGTGTAGAAAGTGCAGTGTGCAGCCGCTAAATACAATTCTGAAAAAACTAAAATAAGTGTAGTTTAAAAAAAAAAAAACCTGTTACCTACACACCGTGTAGAAAAAAATTATAAAAAAAATGTGCCTTTAAAAAAAAAAAAAAGTTATTTCCATGACATCCACACTTTGTGATATACAGTCACCATTACAAGTTAAAAACTCATAATAATTTCCAACAAGGCATGATTAAATAACATGAGGAGACCCACGGCTCCTTGTCACCTCCCTGCTGGAAGCTAGCTTTAGCTCCCTGTGTGGGGACTGACTCAGTGGGAGGAAGTGATGTTGGGTGACCTGGGCCTCATTGTCTGGACGCCTGAATCCTGTTCACGGATTGGCTGAAGTTCGCGAGAGACAGTATCAAGCAGACTGTGCGAAGTGAACCTGTGTGACAGGGGATCTTAACGCTGGTGCACTGTTATTGTGTAGCAGGCAGCGTTTAGATTCCCTGTCACATTTATCATGCTCAGTCAGCTTTGTGCCGTCTCCCACGAATCTCATGTAAAGAAAGAAAAAATACTCAGGCACTCACTGTTTTAAGTTCCAAGTAGGTTTATTGGAACATCCAGGTGCACAGCCACGTTTCGACCTGTACCCAGGTCTTTGTGAAGCTTGACAAAGACCTGGGTACAGGTCGAAACGTGGCTGTGCACCTGGATGTTCCAATAAACTTACTTGAAACTTAAAACAGTAAGTGCCTGAGTATTTTTTACATTATGTGTACCTGGGGAGTGCTGACCCTAACTCAGTGAGCACCCTGTTTTTTGGTCGAGTGCAACTCTTACTCAATATTGAGTGTATGTCAGACACACAGTAATTGGCGCACATTCTGTTTAACATACTTTCCCTGACAGACAAACATGCATACACTGATAAATAATAAACTGACAGACACACACTCACACTCACTCATTTGACACACACTGACACACTCACTCACTGAAAGACTTCTCTTACTGACAGATACCTACATACACTCACTACTGACAGACCCGGACACACATTCACTGACAGACGCACTCTCAATGACAAACTCACTGACACACACATACTTGCTAATTTGACACACTGACACATAGACTTTCTCCCACACTCACAAATTATTTCTATTAAATTCTTTAAAAAATATTTTTAATTTTTTTGAGGCTTAATGAGCCTTCTTACTTTTGGGAGAACTAGTGCAGGCCTCTACCTGGGTTCCAGCTGGTCTTCTTCCTGGAGTCTATTGTGGGGCTTTTTGAATCTTCTTGTTCTTCCTCAGAGCTCCCACACGCGCCTTCTGTAGTGTTGATGGGGCCAGAGTGATGTCATATTCCTCCCAGCATTACCACAGAGGGTGCGTGCGTAAGCAGGAGCAACGGTACTCCTTCACGGCCCATGCTCAGCCCTCCCTTGGACACACTGTATTTCGGCACAGTAGGCACCTGCCGTTCAGGTAAGCAGGTGTCTACTATACCTTAGCAAACAGCCAGCTGCCGCCTGAGGCCCTAAGGTGCCAGCCGGCCAGCTCATGGGTTCCCCTAACAAGCACAACATAGTGGGCCTGGTCGCAGTCACAACCCCTGTAGTTCTGCCACTGGCTGACCATAGGCCGCTGCCTAGTGTTAGTGCCTGCCCTTATTGCACATGATTTTGAAGGTGGCTACAACTGAGATTGAATCTTAATCTATAAATATGCTAGCCAATTTTTTTCTGAGAACACAACTATACTATATTTGCAGTTTAAAAAATGTGACACTATCTTGCACTAAGTAATGCTATTCACCCAAAAAGGAAATAAATAAAAAAACATATGTACATTCATTTTTTTCATTTTATATATATTTTGTAATAGACCAAAGAAGAAAGGGAGAAATCTGAAAAACTTCTTGCGTTGGAGAGGGCTAGCTATTCAATGTTAGAATCTCAGGTAAATACTATCACCACATACAAAGTATTAATTTATTGTTTATTTTTTGGCAGCGAGCAAGCTATAAGGTTTAAAGTTTAAGTTTGAAAGTTTACATTGCTTATCGGCAACATTTTTGTTTATTTTTTATAAAACCTGCATTGATCTTGGGTAAGTATTTGGTGGATATTACAAGTTACATAATAATTAATATTTCAAAATATGAGGCAAATGATGAATTTGGGGGTCCAACTTGATAAAACTTTAGAATATGTTTATTCTAAAGAATCTGCATGGTCCATGTGAAATTAGATTTAATAGCAGTTTGGGCCCATTGCGAAAAGAAGATCTGAAACCCCCCTCAAGCACTGCTAATTCTGCTGTATGTTGCATTTCTGAATACATTGCTGTCTGTTGAATTTGCGTACAATGCTTCTGATATCTGGATTTTTATTGGTTTTTCTTCCACTAGCCAGGGGACATAGTGAAGAAGCTTCGGGAGGCAAGAGCCACCAGCCCTGTGGCTACTTCTCATCAAATCATTATGCAGAAAACTATTCCATCATCCCCAGAGGTTATTCTTTATTCGTTTAATCCAGATCAAATCCTCCACTGTGAACGTAAAACACATCTTCCATTTATTAAGTGAATTTGATTAAATATGTCAGGTTTTCATATAATGTAGACAAAAGAAGTGAGGATTAGCTCGTCACTTAATAATGTCCTCCATGTAAGCTAGAAGTCACATCGCTGCATACACATTCGGCTCAATAATGATATAATGTTTATTATAATCATGTTCATTGCGTAGAACCAGAAATTTAGATCAGGGATATATTATAGTGATCCATACACTGATACTCAAAGCTATCCAGCTATTCTAATTTAGCTTTTATATCTCACATATAGGGCACAGAGGATTGGGTTATTGTAGACAAAGTACCCACTAAGGTAGTTGATGATGACTCAAAAAACATTGTGACTTACAAGGTGACTACTACCATGAGCAGTGAATCACCATCTTCAACATTTAAAACCAGTCCCTTTGGCAGTCAAAGACTGGAAGCCTTGAAAATGGAAGTTAGAGCCAGAGAAGAGGAAAGCAGACAGAAAATGTACACGTTAGGAAAGTCTTACGATGCGGTTTCTGGTAAAATTGTAACAATGGCAGGCAAAACAAAAGAAGGGGAAAAGACCTTGCAGCCTTCATCATTTGAAATCCTGCAAAAGCTTGAAAAAGAAGTTTCGGAAAATGTGAAAATAATTCCTGTTACAGGAGAGTATGAAATTGTGGAATCCATTAGTGATGACAAGGGAAGGAAGATTCCAGAGGGACCAACCATAAAACGGAAATTGTCAGAGTCACTGGCGACCATTAAAGAAGCAGACTCTCAGCTGGCTAGCCCGATAGAAGAGAATCTAAAGAAAGTCCAAGATATGAATGTGGAAATGAAATTTATTGAGAGTGGGAAAGTGGAGAAGGATCTTACATATCATGATTACGAGATCATTAAAACAGATGTTCCAGTATGGAAAGATAAAAAACTATCTGAATGGCGATACACAAGAGACCAACCCTTTACCATTGCAACTGCCCATTATGTTACTGAGTCATCTGCGTCTAAAGTGGTGGTAACACGTGGCAATGAATTTCTGGCTCATCTTAACGATTTTAAAAGCATGAATTATCAATATCCCTTGCCTCACAATACCTACCCGTTCACTTGCTGCTTGGCTTTTTATTGACAGCCAACTTCAATTTGTTTTCTTAGTTTTTATTATAAGCACTGCAACAAGAGCGGGCATTATAGGGCTTTATAATTGGCGGGAAAATAACTTTTGCTATATAAATAAATATATGCTTTACCCAGCAATTTCCCAGATCTAACAAACGTGGGCCCTATTCAACAAAATATTAGACTGGTGTAACGAAGGATATCAAATATTGTTACTGGGGACTACCCCACTGTATTTCTCTAAAATTCATCCATACTTTTACTGAGGAATGAGTAAATTGAGCAAATCACGTGCAAAAATAAAACATTCATGTCCATTTGGCCTTTAAATTTTGCTTTAAATTTCACTGCTCGGCCATTCAGATTTACACTAAGTACAGAACATATACAGTTCTGTCCTCATTGATGTCTAGTTTAAACAGGAGGCTGCAGACGTTTCTGTTAGCATTGGTATTGTGTACAGTTCCATAGTGTGGTATTGAACACCTTTGTGAAGCTTTGCTGTATACGCTACATACAGATTATAGATTGATGGAAGATGTTTTTATGGAGCAGTGTGTTGAACGATCTCTAAAATCTAAAAAAATTTAAAAAAGGGTACACATTTTATTCCTACCCATTCTCTGACAATTTATTTACTACACATCAGTAAAATAATCTGATTTTCAAATAGTTTTTTCAAGTATATGTATATATTACAAAGCCAGTTCAACTATAAGTAATGAAAATGGTGTGTTCAGTGAATATACCGAATATAACTTGTATCTTCTGGGTGACCATTTACTATAGGAATTCTATTCATCATTCTTGCTAATCTCTCGTAAGGCACCGACTTGTCAAATAGCACAAGATGGCTGCCTCACATTTAAAGGAAGTGCATTGTTAAAACCGATTATAGGGCTCTATAATTAGTTTGTCAAGTCATAGGCTGAAACTTGGAATATTTCAAATAACTTCTATCACGTCCCTGTCTTTAATGCATACTTCCTTATTACAAACGCATGATCTGCAGTCCATGAAGAAAAAAAAAATTATCTATTGAGCAAATCATCCAATGGTACCACATATTTATTTCTAGTCATGTTTAGAAATATCCAGTCGATTCAATGAGGACCACACTGTATTTATTTAGGTGACACCTCTGTTGTGCAACACCAAAATGGTTATTTCAGGTTGTTGAATATGGCCCTTTGCTTCACAGCTTTTCTTACAGGCTTTACAGATGCGCGCTGGTTTTATTTTCCGTAGTTCTGCCACGTCCGTAACCTTCATGGCTTTTTCCCTTATCGTTTCATATGTTGTTCTGCAATTGTTATCGTGTTTGTGCTGTTCTGTTTGTTCTTTGTGTAGTCTTTATGTTCCCTGTTTCCTCTTCTCTCGATTAAACGCTCTCTTTCCCACTTCCTCATCAATACAGATGTCTCCCTCCTCTCCTTTCTCTACTTAATCTTCTCTGTTTTCTCAATATGACATTTCATTTCTTGTCTATTTAGACCAAACAATCATCTGGTGAAAAAACCATTGAAGGTTCAGATATCTACAGTTTATTAGACTCTTCAAGAAAGCCATCTGAGTTCATAGGAGGGGTTACAACTACTTCACAAAACTGGGCTCAGGTGGCTGTTGACTGGATAATAATTTCTGGATGACAACTGTTATGGCTTTAAAGGGATGGTATAGTCTCAAACAACACTGTGAATTTGTGGTGACTGCACTATCCCTATCCCTTTAATAAAATAAACAGTGGGGTGTTCTTTTTATTTATAAATACGTACTTGGTATCGATTACCGTAAAATAAATGTGTGGTGGCAAATTCTGTGCATATTTTACTATCCCTTTAAAGTTATCAATGCTGTTGAAGTGGGGTATGCAGGGAATGTGTACATGCAATGTGTAGTAATACGGTACTTTGCATACCATCTATCTAAAACCTTACTGTGGAATGTAGGAGTCAGTGATACATTTCAAAATAATTAAATGGTGCATAAGAAATAGTGTCTATATAATATATAATTAATTCAAACAAATTAGTAATTTGATTATATTGTAAGGACAAATACATCTCATGTTTATATATTATAAATTAGTAACTTTTTTGTGAGAATTTATAGAAAAAAGAACTAAAATTTAATAAATAAAATGTTAAGCTTTAACAAAGAAGTTGATTGAAATTTAATTGACTAATAATGGAACCGTAATCCCAAAATAAGCTAATACTGTAATCCAGTAGAATTCTTTTTGGTGGAATATATTTTATGTTTGAATAACGTTTCCCTTTTTTAAAATCACAATGTACTATTTTAGAGCAGGATAATATATATAATAACATAGATAATATACAGTGGCACACGTCATAGTCGCTTCTTTTCGGGATAATGCATTTTAATTCATTTCATTTTTTTAGGCTTAATTGCCATATAATATTAAATTAGCATTACATTTTTTAGTCATCTGCATAAGACATGTCAGCTGAAAGTGCTTCATGCTAAATAAATAGCTCTCACTCAGACAAGGTCACTGTCACACAAGGATAATCACTAGGCAGAGCCACAAAATTCACAAAAGTGCTAATTAAATGAGGATCAAGATTTTGTCTGCAAAACAAATTATTTTAATAAAATTATGCTTTTGCAACTCTGTGTTCAAAATATTAAGTCCCAAAAGGTATGAACATTTATTTTGCATTGTATGTTTTAAAAAAAGTAACATTGTTATGCTCATGGGGCTAGTTTATTTGTGAATTGATTCAGAAAGAAAATGTATGAATAACTGAAATAGAAGATAAGATATACCATAGTAAAGAAACAATTAGTCATAAGAGTTCAGTTGAAGTATTCCAAGCTCTTACTAATTCTTTTGGATTTTATATTTATTTAATATACAAAGCTCCGTAGGCCCTACCATTCATTGCTAAATTGTGATGCCCTTATCCTACCCTATACATATATTTGATTTTTTCTTTATTTCTAACATAAAATGAGTATGGATTTTTTTTTTACTGAGTAAAAGTGGCTTAATAACTGTATTTTCTTACAGAAAACAGAATCACAAACAGAGTGGGATTCCAGTGGCACCACAATAGAGCAGAAGACAAAAGAAAAGGTTGTGCAGGGCATAGTCACTGTGGAGGAGAACCAAGTGGGCAATGTGCATGCAAGCGTGAACGCTACTGAGCTGGCTGCAGTGCACTTGAATGCAGCTTCTCAGGCATTGACAGTCAGTGATTCTAGCTTAAAAGGGGATGAGTGCTCTGCATTGACAAAAGAGGCTGATAACGATGAAGATGTGACTGTTGGTGCTTCTGCTTGTTATACGCACGAGGAGGAGCATGGTGCAGAGATTCATGACTCAAAGTCATTGGATGGCAAGCCTCACGAGGAGGTAACTGGCTACCTGTACTCTCTAAGTGCTGTCATTTTGCACAAAAAGATACAACATACCGTATTTTACAAAATTGTGTTTTATACCGTATTTTATACATCAGTCTGCAGTTTATGTCTCCTCTTCAATTTGCTTGCTGAATGTCATTATTATGAAGGTGTATACACTTTAACACGTATATAATGGAATGTTAGAACTAGTATTATTGCACTGCGCATTACAAAAACGAACATAAATGAGCCCCAGGAGCTAGTAAACAGGAGAAGACAGCAAGCATACACACAGGTTAATTATACATATGGCGGAATGTTGTAGGGATAATATAGTCACCAAAATAACTTTAGCTTAATGAAGCGGTTTTCGTGTATAGATCATTTCCCTGGAGTCTCACGGTTCAATTCTCTGCCATTTAGGAGTTAAATCACTTTTGTTTTGCTTTATGCAGCCCTAGCCACGCCTCCCCTGACTGTAACTGACACAGCCTGCATTAAAAAAATGGTTTCATTTCTAATCAGCTGCTTACATGCTTTGGAAGTTTATATCCCCTGCTCTGTATTGAACTTTAATCCCACACAATAGGCTTCTGCATGGTCTAGCAGACTATTAACAGAGCAGGAGAAAATAACTTCTAAATTACACAGAATGTGCAATAAAGGAAGTTTTAACATTAGATGACCCTTTACAGGAAGTATTTAGGATGCCTGTACAAGTCACATACAGGGAGGTGTGCCTTGGGCTGTATACACAAAGGGATTTAACTCCTAAATGGCAGAGAATTGAAACTGCAGGGGCATGATATACACACCAAAACTGCTCCATTAAGCTAAAGTTGTTTTGGTGCCTATATTGTCCCTTTAATGTTATTCATTGACATTTTTGTGCACACTTAATGAGTGCATCCTTAAATACTACCCTCACATAATACAAGCAGGAGTCTGTACTATTACTAATGATTATAATAATATCTAACGTAATTAACACACACAAGCACATACAGCGTTAATTACTATTGTTTTGCTTTAAATGCTAAATGGTGAATGCACCTTCAAGGCTTTCTAAGGCCTATGAGTCTCCTAGAGCTGAGATTTTGCATGTTATTAAGAAACCATTTGAAGAAGCTCCTCTTATATGAATGAAATGCCTGATTATTCCATTGCTCTAGTGGGGCTGTTGTAAGCAGAATCTATACTGCTGAGCTTTATTAACATTCCTGTGCTGCTAGTAGCTTTGTCTGCTTGCCATTATTTCATGTAGAGTCTGCTTTAAATTCTAGCTTGTTTCTAAATGTAAAAAATATATAAATAAGGAAATATTATTATTTAAATAAGTTATGTTTGGATAGCTTGTACTGCTTAAACTAAATGTATTAGGTTTCTGGACTGGTTATTTTACTTAGACTTAGAAGGGAGAAATTACAGTTAAATATACCATGAGAATTTTTCACAAGACTATACATGGTTTATAGAACACATGATTAGGTGTTAGATGGTGAAATATTTAAGGACAACATTAATAAACAAGTTGAATGTAGCATTTTTGAGAGCATGGAGAAGACTTTAAGGCAAACACTGCACACATATTAAAGGTTGTTTGTAATAAGTATATATGTCTAGATTTTGAAACAATATAAAAAACAAACAATCTGATAGGTTGGCAGGCGGCCACACTAGAAAATATTTGTGATGACTAACTCTGGAATTCCAGATGCTTTTGAACTAAAGGCTAGGTGAGAATAATGGAAACTGTAGACCTCTGGGGTGCCAAGGTAAGCCAGCACTGTAGTAGAGCTAACGTTAGCACTGCAGAGACTTTTAAATTATATTTTCTAAGAGCTCATCTAACCTTCTTGGAAGTGTAGCCAGCAAACGTCTGTTGTTCCAAGGTTTGACATAATTGTACTAGACAATACATGGACTTTTGGTCTGCTGTCTATTAACCCATGGGCTTACTTTCTCAATCCAACATCTACAACATCTAATAAAAGCTTTTAAACCAATTTTAAACTTGACCCTCCCCAATCTAAATAAAAATTGAAAAAAAACATGTTTTCCTTAGCTTTTTTTCCAGCTCTGAGATCGAGCCCCTACTGCAGCTCAATCTGCCTCCTGCGACGTAACGCTAACTCTTATAAATACCAAAACCACTGGTCTTCATATAAGAGCTTTACGGCAGAAAGGTGCATGCACAGTAGGCATGCGCTTCTATTGCAGGTTAGCTGTGAGACTCTGTTCTCAGAGGAAGTGCTTCTAGTAGCTTTCAGGTAGACTACTTTAGTATTTACTAAAAGACAAAGCTTTACATTTAAGGGTCTGGGTGCCTTTACTGGTCCTTTAAAGTTAACTTGATATGAATAATTTAACAGCCACCTCTGCTCTGCATCTGTTCTTCTTTGCTTTGTCTTGCTTGGGACACCTCTCCAAGCAGATCATATCTCACTAGTGACATCGGCACAGCATGGCATCGAAATGGAGTGATGTTATGTTTCCATGGCCTTAGCAACCACAGCTTGCTTCGGGAGGAGAGCAGAGGGACTCCCTGTGGGAGGTATTTTCTGCTCTTTCTTGTCACGCCGAGGCATTGACTAACAGCTAGAAGAAAAATCTATGTTTTTAAATAGGTTTTTCTCCTAATCTATACATTTGCTAGCAAAACTGCCTGCACGATGTATCAATAAAATGTTATGCTTAATCTAATATGCATAAGTTGGTTGGGGCATGGCAGGTGCCTCATTCCCAGCAGTTATTATTTTAAAGATTAGTTTACAAACAAATGACTAAAATAGAAAAGACTTGGTGATGAGTCAACTACCTAAATATTCAAGTAATTGTTAAAAAAAAATATATTTTCTGATACTAAATATGTTTTGTCATTTGACCCTTACTGGAAATGGTACCTTCTGTTTGTTAAATATACAATTCTTTTTTAAACACAGTCACCTGTTGTGAAAACAGAGATCATCACTTTTGGCACTATTGCTGAAGGAGAAAAGCCAGAGGTTTCCTCAAAGGATGTACCAGTAGTACATACAGAAACAAAAACCATAACCTATGAGTCATCTGAGGTAAGAAACAAAACAGTACGCATTTATGTATAGACAGCTAAACACACACACACACTTTTTTTTTTTATATCTAAAACAGTGTTACTCATTTTAATATATTTGCAAAAGTAGTCCATAATGTGTTTGGGGGAAAAAAGCGAATTGCATACTTTAATAAATCTGAACACACATCTAAACATATTTTACATTAAAAAAAAACACATTTGAGCCTTTAAAAACGGAATAACGTTATCATCACCAAATGTAGGATGGGATATATAGATGATTACACAAATGTAAAACCATTGTATGTTTCAGAATTTAAACAAACATTGTTCCTTTTAATAATCTCAATTAATTGATATGTTTAGGATCGCTTAGAGTTGTATTTACCGAAGAACAAACCAATATTTCTAATTATATCTCAGTGTCACTTTTCCTATGATGTTTAAAGTCATATAATCATGTGAGAACACAATTTACAAGGCTTGCATTTACCACTTGCATGATACCAAGAAGTCCAAAGCAAGGAGTGTTTGTAAAGTTAGTTCTGCACTGCCACCTAATGGATACTTCTACATATAGCATCACTAAAAATATAAACTACTCCTTCGTGACTAACCTGAAAACTGAAAATATGTGTGGACTATATTTCCCACATTTCTGAAGCATCACTAACCTAATATTTTTAGTCATCTCCAGATGTAAAACATATTAATATTTATCTTATTTAAAACTCAAGTATAAAAGTAAATAGGTAGCAATATAATTGTAATAAACATATTATAGCATGTTATAATATCAGATAATTTATCAATGTTTGCAATATATTTTACTTTATTAACATTAAACATTGGTTAGATAGTTACTTTTTGATCTTTAATGATTTCAACACCCAAATATATTATTATTTAGTTAAAAGTAAAATGGTTTACATTGGCATTTGGCTTATTTTCCCTTTTTCATGAACTCCAAATAAAATTCATATTTTTTTTTTCCTTCCATTTCCACTATGACCTCTTTCGTATGATCTGTATATTGTTTATTTGCTTTATCCCAGATGAAAATCTTTATCCCAGATGAAATCTAGTTCTAAGTTGCTTCACAAGAGTGCATGGATATGACTGTAGAAATATACTGTGGACTTTTCCACGAATACGCAACATATCTATACAGCCATGTCCATTTATCTTGTTTTTATTTTGCCATTCAATCAAATAGATCACATTGAAAACATATTTGTACACATATACCAAATTATTGTGTATTTGAAGTTTATATTTTATTTGCTTTTTGTATTGGTTTTAATGGTTTTAAGGGAATTTTATGATTACACACCACCAACCACACATGAACAAAATTCACAACACACATAACATATGCACGTACATATTCAATTCTTTTGGCTCATTTTCGGACTGTATACAAAGAAGATATTAATGCCTGGCATTCTACATAGGGTGCTGGTTTTTATACCCAGACATGAAAAATCAGACACTCTTGTTGCTTAAGTAATCCGTCTTTCACTAGTTACGATGATTCTTCCATCCCAATCTTCTTGATTCTTTATGCAGTTAAGATAATACATCCTCTTCCCAATAGCATTGACATCAGCTTAGTTTAAGGGACATGACTTGGCATCCTACGCAAGATAATTTAGAATTTTTCTGCTCACAGTATTTAAAATATCAGCCAACCACCAAAATGTTGAAAAGATAGTACTTATTTGTTTTATAAAAAAAAAAAAAAAAACAGTATGATTACTGTCACCATGTATTTTAAACAAATTGTCATTTTGTTTTCAGATGGTCTCTCGTGCCGACATGGACCCTGGTGTACTAATGAGCGCTCAGACAATCACTTCAGAAACTCTGGGCACAACAACTACTACACATATCACCAAAGTAAGTCTTAATGCCCCGTTATTTCATTTTGTAACCTATATACGTCATCTTGCTTATTTTATTTTATTTTTAAATGATGTAGCTTGCATTAGTTACTAGTATTAAAAATGTCACCTGTTTTAATGTTCAGGAATCTTCTTTAACATTAGGCTTGGGGGAAATATTTCTTTCCGCCACATATCCTGGCATTCTGTGATAAAATCAAAACAGTAAAATATGATCTTAAAATATGACTTAAAGGTTCAATCCAGATCCCATAACAACGTTAGCTTGTTGAAATGTTGTATGTATGAAGAGTGTGTCTTCTTTTTTTCATTTTTCAAAAAGTGCAAATTCCAATACAAATTGACACTTGTATAAATTAACCTCATTACAACTCCTTGGCTTTCAAGCAGAAAACAGGTAATGTTACCTCCTGGATTTGTTAACTCAATGCAGCTGACCTCAAGAGGCAGCAAGTGCCAAGAGCACCTGACAAAGACTCCTTGAGCAGTATTGTAAAAAATACATAATTAAATGCATGCAAGTTTTCATTTGGGGTATATCTACTAACCAGTGATTTAAAAAAAATTGTATTTGGGCAGTGAAGTGTCCCTTTAAAAATAATTTACTAGCTGGGCAAGGGAGACAAATTAATTCAGTTGTGAAAAGCTCAATTACATTCCATACTTTTGTTATATATCAACAGGTCCCATATCAGTGTTTTATTTTATTTTTTTCCCACTGATAAACCCTGGGCAATTAATTTGGGTTACAATAAGGTGATAATAAGTACATTTGTATGTGTTAGCAAGTATCAGCAACATGTGGGAAAATAACTATTTTGGACATCTGAGCGCATAATTATAGCATACCTTTTAATGTAATCTTTTGATAACACAAATACCAAATTCATTTTTCATAGCCAATATTATCATGAGAGAATGACAACTTCTATAGTGTTTAAAAGGTTCCAGAAAATTACGTTATAATTGAGTGTATAAATCTTATAGTTTTTAATTCTTCAAGGATACTTAAAGGGACACTCTAACCACTTTATTTCACTGAAGTGGTGATAGTGCCTGGAATCCCCAGCTGTTGTCTTCTTTTTAAAAGTTTGTCACATCATGTTCTACCTAGATACCCTTAGTGGCAGATGTTACTTGCATGCTATGGTAACAATCTGTATTACAATGTATAATTAGTAATCTTGGCATATTAAACCTGGAGCTACAGGTTTAGTAAACAAAAGCTTTTAATTCTAAATGTGTATTTCTGTTCCATATACATTGAAATTGATGCATTCATATGAAAATTGTACTCGTGTCTGATAAATTGTAACTGTTGGCTATTACAATGAACTAACAATAATGATGAGCCAAGTTCATTTCTTCTGACTTTGGGTAATTTTTCACTGCGTATCTTTTTTCACTAGACTGTGAAAGGAGGCATTTCCGAGACAAGAATTGAAAAACGAATAGTGATAACAGGAGATGCAGACATTGACCATGATCAGGTATCTAATCGTAAACCTGTATTTATCTATTGAAGGTCCAGCAGGACACAAATGAAATGATAGATGACTTGCAGTAACGTTCAGGAACGTATCCAGCTGTGAACTATTTAGTGTTAACACATAATTCTTTCATATGTAACCCTAGACACTAACCCCTTTTTTGTAGTGTAATAATTTGTAAATAATGGTTCTCCATCCTTTTCATACTTTGAAACATTTATAATGACCACTAGATTGCAGACCTTTGCATACCTGTCTGATTGAATGGGGCAGGTATCTACTTTTGCTTGCTTTCAACATATAATTGCTGATATAATTTCCTAAATGATTCATGTTTAATTGTCTATCCTCATTTGTAAATTGTGCAATTTTCTCATGCCACTGATCATGCATGTTCCACCTCCTCTTTGTTTTCGCCCCCTTGTGGTTTTCCTTTGCGTTAGGCGCTGGCTCAGGCAATTAAAGAGGCCAAAGAGCAGCACCCTGACATGTCAGTGACCAAAGTAGTGGTACATAAAGAAACCGAAATCACACCCGATGATGGGGAGGACTGACCGCAGGTAAGAAGAATAGCAATCTGCAGGCTAGCATGTGCAAGAGGCTTCCTCCCCTTCGCTTCATATATATATATATATATATATATATATTTTCTCTGTGTTTTGTATTGTTTTGCATGAACCAATTAAATCTGCATTTACAGTATATGTGACAAGAACCAGATATGTATTACATACAATTCTGAATACTTTTATGCATGCCAGGCATGGAGTGTTATCCAGCAATTAACATACCCACATTTAGCCATTTCAGAGCCAGTAAGGCATGCACATGTGCACCTGCCTACCTGCCACTACTTAAAAGGTTAAACTGTTGGTGTGAATTCTTGCATTCATATATTAAAGGGGTACTTCCACACATCATTTAAAAAAAAAAAAAATGTTTACATTCATTATAAATTCACTACTGACGAGGCCCTGATTGCTTTGTTTAGTAAAATATTTTTAGATGTTTGTGTCACAAAACTGCTTTATCACTAAATTTAAAAAAAGAATTGCATACACTTGGAAATATATATATATATATATATATATATATATATATATATATATATATATATATATATATATATATATATACATTGACTTTAAGTATATTGGATAGATTATTTAATGGGGGATATACTATAACTGTTTTCTCAAAATTGTATAGACATTCTATATGAAATACAAGATCAATAAACAAATACATCACAAATTTATTTTTTTACAAAATTACAAGTTCCAAATGATGGATTCTGCTTTGGAATAAAATTACTCAAAATGTAACCACTCTTCATTTATTATTAATAGGACATTAACAGAACAACTGCCCCTTTAACCATTGTTTGTCATTGTTCATCTTTTCATTTGTATCACGTGCATTTATCTTGTCTGGTTGAAACTCTGTGTCCATTGTCAACTACATATCAAGATCTTAAACAGTGATCAGTTTTGTATTTTTATTTTTAAATTTTAGGAGTTCATAAAAAATGTTAACTGTTGCATCGATTTTTAGACTGAAATAATTGTCTGTTATGTCGAGTCTATAGTATAATCAAACGTTTTTTTCTGGACCGGTACTCACCAGTGATTGTTTCCTGTTTCTGTTCTAGTCACATTACATACTAACATGCTATCAAAGCTTCTTGCTGCATTGTGCTTAATGACATTATTGGCTGCATTTGGGCTTATATTTGCTGTACTGGAGTTGTGTTTTTTGTAGGAGACGTGTATGTATATTTCTGGTTTATAATTGCATCCCTGCAGCAGTACCCTTTGAAAATGGTTACATGTTATTAGTAAAATTGCTTTTGTTGTCCTTGTTTATTTTATTTCCTGATGTGGTTTCTCTTACTTTTTACACTACCATTACTACTTTCCTAATCAGAAACTTGATGTTCCCATTTTATTTCCAGCAGGACTAACAGAGCTTGGACACAAGCAGATAAGTAAACAGGAATCCAAGAGCCTATGTGGAATGGCAAACCTAATCTGGCTCACCTCTGTCCTTGGAAAATTCCAATCTCCAAGACACCGGCAGACATATCTTCCCATTAAAAGCAATGCAATTCAGCATAAGTAAACCAGTATTGCATGAAGCAACTTTAAAAAAGGCAGCATCTTTTATTTTAATTGTCTACGTTTCCAGTTATACCTGCACGTTCACACAAGACAATACTATATTAAGTGAACTTATTAATGCATATTCTGTTCATGCCTTTCTTCTTGAATTCTACAAAAACAAACTAAATTTTGTTTCATTGCAAGCCTTTGTTTACAAAAAAAAAACAACAAAAATAAATAAAAATAAGAAAGAAACAAAGAATATCCTAAAATGCTAGAAGCTGTGTAGGTACTGTGTATAATGTTTTACCACACCTTATACGTGCCAATAACTCACATCATTCAGTACACCACTTGAATATTGTATTGTTTTAGCTGGTTTTATTACTATGACCCAACAAAAAAAAAAAGGTAATTCCTTAAATCTTGTGAAACTATTTAAATACTGATAAAGTGTGTGTTATATATCCAATTTAATAACATAAGGGGTAGTAATTATTTTCATATTTTCTTGGAATCGAGATTGTTTTGTTTTTGTTATATTTTTGTTAGCTTTGTTGAGTTGGATGCACCTGGCATACATATAACACTCACAAAAATTTAGATGTGTACAATGTATGTGTTGTTCCTGAAAAAAAAAAAAACACTTGTGTTTTCTTAGTTGAACAAATTGCAACACGATTACTTTAGCATTGTCCTGTTAATTGTTTTTGTATGTCTATTTCCTTTTAATCCTTCGTGGCAACATGACTAATTGCAAATCTATTCTACATCTATTACCTAGCTGAGAGCCAAGCCTTAACCTCTACACAAATTCCAATATATACATATATAATTGTATATACTCCCAAACATCCACAAACATTTCACTTCCCAGGTACCTTTTTCATTACATTGTCCGCTACTTTACAAATACATGGTGAATGTTTCTGCATAGTGAAAAAGTGATAAATGCATTCTAATGTATTGTCCTTGTTGGAAACAAATGCAATCTGCTTTTCTAATTTGCGCCAGCCATGGTTTCCTTTCAAAGCAAATCATGAAATTAAATAAAAAAAAATATATATATATTGGAAGACCATCGCTGTTTATTTTGCAGCTAATTAAATGACGATGAAAGACTTTTATTTTGTTTTTATATTTGCTGATTTTAATGGACCCCCCACAAAGTCTTGCCTTTTTGCCAATAAATGCTATACATCACACACCGGTCTGCTTCAGTGTTTTCCAGAGATATTTGATTGTCATATAATGATGCTGGTTTTGTAGATTTTAAAATAGGAAGTTACATATTTTGTCCAATTTTATCATTTGTTTTTTATTACAATGTTCTTGACATCAAGAATATACTGTGTATTACCTAGACCAAGTTCAGGGCTGGTTAACCATATGCCACACATATTTGGAATATCTAGTTCCAGCTTTTTTTTTATTCAACTCCACCCTAATGAAGTCATGTTTAGCTTAGTCTATTTAGCTTGTTCATAAGTCTTGAACTTAGTAAAGTGGTGCCAAACATGAACTTTCATGTAAAACAAAAAAAAAAACCATTATGTAGGTTTAAATATCTTCGATATTAGACAATAAAACCTGCTATAACGGTTTCCTTTTCTCTTTATACTACCTATGGTTGAAAATTAATTATTGGTTTGAATATGTACAGTCATGGGCAAAAGAAAGTACATACTCTTTGAATTCTAAGGTTTTAAATATAAGGACATAATAACAATAATCTGTGTCTTAGCAGGTCTTAACATTACATTACTTAAATACAACCTCAGATGAACAACAATTTTATTTATTTATTTATTATTGCCATTTATATAGCGCCAACAGATTCCGTAGCGCTTTACAATATTATGAGAGGGGGATTTAACTATAAATAGGACAATTACAAATAAACTTACAGGAACAATAGGTTGAAGAGGACCCTGCTCGATCGAGCTTACATTCTATAGGAGGTGGGGTGTAAAACACATTAGGACAGGAATTTACAATCAAATAAGGTGGGCTGCCCTTTAGGAGAGGGCAAGAGACAGGTATGTGAGGTATGGGTTAGTCTTGGAGGCCATAAGCTTTCCTAAAGAGATGGGTTTTAAGGCACTTCTTAAAAGATGCAAGACTAGGGGAGAGTCTGATGGCGGTAGGCAGGCTATTCCATAGGAAGGGAGCCGCCCGTGAGAAGTCCTGCAAGCGCGAGTTGGCCGTACGAGTGCGGACAACGGACAGCAGGTGGTCACGGGCAGAACGGAGAGACCGAGAAGGGACATACCTATGGATCTGTGAGGAGATATAAGAGGGGCTAGAGTTGTTCAGTGCTTTATAGGTGTGAGTTAGTACCTTGAATTGACTCCTATAGCATACAGGAAGCCAATGTAAGGACTGGCAGAGGGGTGAGGTGTGAGAGAAACGACTAGAGAGGAAAATCAATCTAGCAGCAGCATTCATTACGGACTGTAAGGGTGCAGTACGGCTATTGGGAAGACCAATCAGGAGAGGGTTACAATAATCCATGCGGGAAATTACTAGAGCATGGACAAGCTCCTTGGTAGTATCTGGTGCAAGAAAGGGGCGGATGCGGGCTATGTTTTTAAACAATACATTAAATATTACACAGTGTCATGATTTATTTATAATGATGATTTATATATAATAAAATATAACCAAAATGGAGAAGCCGTGTGTGAAAAGCAAAGTACGCCATTACTGCTTCTATAGGTATTAACAGGCTAAGTAGCCATAATGCACAGCGCCACGTTTGTCTAAAACCAAACACAACATATCAGCACAAAGACCTCATACCAACTGTCAAGTATAGTTTTGGAATAGTAATTTGTTTTGCTGCCACAGGACCTGGGAGCCTTGCAGTCAGAGTCGACCATGAACTCCTTTTTACACCAAAGTAATCTAGTCTTCAGTATTTTGAAAAGAAGGATCACAGGTAGCAGGAATAAGCCAGAGCGAGGTACCACGAGAAATAAGCAAAAACATAGTCAGGGAAGTCCAAAAGGTCAGGACAGGCAGTGTAGGTTCACAGATGATAAGACTTGCAGAAGGTCAGGTTCCAGATACTCCGATGAAGCAGAATAGGCGCACTGAAATTAACACCACAATCAGCACAGGATAACTGAGCATAGTGGATAGGGGCTTGTGTGATTATATAAGGGAGAGGGTCACAGCTCTTTGACACTATTGGCAATAACCTTTTCAGGTAATAGGTCGTTTGCCCCTTTAAGAGGCAGTCTTTTAGGCGGACATGTGCTTAAGTGGATATTTAATGTGTGTGGATTGTCTTCCCTCGTGGGCAGTGTGGCCAGAAGCACTGAATAGACAGTGGAGCCACGGTGAGGAGCCGTGGTGCTGTTTCCATTCATACAGAAGGTGCTGGCTGTCCTTCAGGCAAGGAGTGAGAGCCAGCATCTTCTGTAAGAATGGATGCAGCACCACAGTTCCTTGCTGCTGCCACACTCTCCATCCGCCGGTGAGCAAGCCAAAGGACCTGGCATGCACGAGGAGGAGCCACTTTGGCCAAGAAATGAGGCACTGTGAGGGAACCCCAAGTTAATAGATGGATGGACATACATAAATACACTAGTGTAGCACCAATGAATTCAGAGTAATAGTGTTTGTGCTTCAGAGAGGTACTTATTGAACAAATGGCTAATAAAGCAATTATATTATTCATCTTTAACCCCTTAAGGACACATGACATGTGACATGTCATGATTCCCTTTTATTCCAGACGTTTGGTCCTTAAGGGGTTAAGGAAGGCTCGGACTGGCGATGGCCATGGGTCGAGGCAAACTGTGGAGATCAAAGGACCCTTGTAGGGTCTACAACTTCATGGGCCAGTGTACATACGGTTAAGAGTGCAGGGAGCATCTGGTCTATACCTCTGGCTGGTGCTCTCGTGGGCTTTAGTCACTGAAAACATTTCCACAGGTACCAGGGCAATACTCTCATTAATGCCAGAGCTTGTGAGAAATATGGTTTGTACCAGCTGTAGAGTGCACTCAACCCACTGGGTAACAAAGATTCATCCCCTCTCTTGGCCAAATGTGACAAACGTAAGGGGATGGATATTAATAATTTTATTAAAATTATTAATATTTTGCTCCCTCTTCACACCCTGAAGCCCCTGTCCTCCCACACATTGCAGTCCCTATACACACACACACACACACTACAGCCCTATACATATACACAAATACTGCAGTCTCTGTACACATACACTGCATCCCCTAGACATGTGCAATTTGTTTCAGTCCGAATTTAAATTCGGCCATTCACATATTTTGGAAGTGAAATTCACAAATTTTGGAAGTGCTGAACCGTACTACCAAATTACCAAAGTTCCGAATTTCGGAGGTGCCGAACTGAACCATATTGCCGAAGTCAGGGCCGGACTGGCCCACCGGGATACCGGGAAATTTCCCGGTGGGCCGTCGGCACCTGGGGCCGGGGTGACCTGCGGCCGCAGGGAGAACTTGATTGGCGGCCGCAGGGGAAGCTCTTCTGGGCCGGCGACCGGTGGGGGAGCAGGCTGTTCTGGGGGTGCAGGCTGTTCTGTCTCTGCTCCCCCTCCCTCGCGCGCAGCTTAATGAGACCGGAGCCGGAATATGACGTCATATTCCGGCTCCGGTCTCTTTCTAGCCCGCGAGGGAGGGGGAGCAGAGACAGAACAGCCTGCTCCCCCAGAACAGCCTGCTCCCCCACCGGCCGCCGGCCCAGAAGAGCTTCCCCTGCGGCCGCCAATCAAGTTCTCCCTGCGGCCGCCAGCACAGCAGTCTGCCCACCCACAGGTACCAAAAAGTATGTATGTCAGTGTGTGTGTCTGTCATGCTGTGTGTGTGTGTCTGTCATGCTGTGTGTGTGTGTGTCTGTCATGCTGTGTGTGTGTGTGTCATGCTGTGTGTGTGTGTGTGTGTGTGTCTGTCATGCTGTGTGTGTGTGTGTGTCTGTCATGCTGTGTGTGTGTGTCTGTCATGCTGTGTGTGTCTGTCTGTCATGCTGTGTGTGTGTGTCTGTCATGCTGTGTGTGTGTGTCTGTCATGCTGTGTGTGTGTGTCTGTCATGCTGTGTGTCTGTCATGCTGTGTGTGTGTGTCTCATGCTGTGTGTGTGTGTGTCTGTTTGTGTCATGGTGTGTGTCTGTGTCATGCTGTGTGTGTGTGTGTCTGTGTCATGCTGTGTGTCTGTCTGTGTCATGCTGTGTGTCTGTCTATGTCATGCTGTGTGTGAGTCTGTGTCATGCTGTGTCTCTGTCTGTGTCATGCTGTGTGTGAGTCTGTGTCATGCTGTGTCTCTGTCTGTGTCATGCTGTGTGTCTGTCTGTGTCATGCTGTGTGTCTGTCTGTGTCATGCGGTGTGTCTGTCTGTGTCATGCTGTGTCTCTGTCTGTGTCATGCTGTGTGTCTGTCTGTGTCATGCGGTGTGTCTGTCTGTGTCATGCGGTGTGTCTGTCTGTGTCATGCGGTGTGTCTGTCTGTGTCATGCGGTGTGTCTGTCTGTGTCATGCTGTGTGTCTGTCTGTGTCATGCGGTGTGTCTGTCTGTGTCATGCTGTGTGTCTGTCTGTGTCATGCTGTGTGTGTGTGTCTGTCTGTGTCATGCTGTGTGTCTGCATCATGGTGTGTGTGTCTGTCATGGTGTGTGTGTGTGTGTGTGTGTGTGTGTGTCAGTCGTGGTGTCTGTGTGTGTTTTTAAAAATAATGTTTTACTCACCTTTTTTTTTTTCCAACGTCGTGCTGGTCTCTGCCTCTATGACTGAGATCATCAAGCTTGATGATCTCAGCCAATCCGCACCGACACAGGAAGCGCCTCTAGTGACCGTCTGAGTGTCTGTCACTAGAGGTGTCACTAGAAAGCAATGTAAACACTGCCTTTTCTCTGCAAAGTCAGTGTTTACATTCAAAAGCCTGCAGGGACAGGCTATAGACACCAGAAACACTACATTAAGCTGTGTGTGTGTGCGCCTGCTAGTGAGCTTGCTTGCTTGCGTGTGTGTGTGTGTGTGTGTGTGTGCCTGCTAGTGAGTGAGCTTGGGTTTTTATGTCAATGAGCTTATGTATATTAGTGAAATTGTTTGTCTATGAGGCTGTGTATCAATGAGCTTGTGTGTGTCAGTGAGATTGTCTGTGTCTGCATGTGAGTATGCTTACTGTATAATTAAATGTTTTACTCTGAAAGGACCAATATATTATATTAGAAAAAGCTATTTATATATATATATATATATATAACATAACTCTATTATCTGGGGTGGCAAGACATAGCCTTACATATTACATGCAACAATATATGGCGCAATGACTTATGGGGCTGGCATAGATTTTTTTTTTCCAGGGCTGCTTTGTATCCCCAGTCCGGCCCTGGCCGAAGTCCCGAATTTCGGAAGTCCGTACCGAACCAATTTTTTTGCCCATGTACATCCCTAGCATCCCCTAGACAACACACATACTAAAGCACATAGACACATACTCCTGTATGCTACAGCCCCTATACACTACAGTTCCCACACACACATTGTACACCACAAACAGCTGCCACTACATACACAATCCCACAAGCAGCCTTCAAACACATACACAACCACAGGCAGCCTCCCCATACTTTCACAACACCTTTTAATGGCCCTGTCACAATTGTGTCCTCTGATATCCTGCTTATGGAAACACCAGAGACAATTCACCAGTAAACGCAGTGCAAGCATGTTATTAAATTGTGCTGCATAAAACAGGGAATTTTCTCTGGGGGGATATCAAACTAACATTGAAAGGATGCGTGCGCCATTATTGATTCCACAACACACCACCTCTCTGTCTCCTCCTATTGTGCTGCTTTGCCTTTAAATGATTGATGCTATTTTTTCTCAGTCCTGCCCTGGTCTAAGGTATGAGCAGTTAAAGGGAAACTGATTTCCTTTACAGCTGTTTATTCCAATGTCAGCATTTTAAAAGATAATCAACCTTTTAAAATATGTTTTGTTTTTCCATGTGTCTAAAGAGAAAACTGTACATGCTGCTGCACCATGGCATCTACTCTGCGGAGCAAAAACATCATTCATGAGAACACTAAGAAGAGTCAAACCCCTTACCTATGAATCACTCCCTACATAACCTTAAGCTCAATTGTTTTGTTACGGAAGGAACCTTTACTATTTGCATATCAGTTTGATCCTGCCCAAAAGGGCGTTCCAGATCTGAAATGCAACCAGTTCCCTATGCGTGAGAGATACAGTAACACCTTACAGTCTCATGTTGATAGTCATAGTTGATACAAAATTAAATAAGACAATACACTAAAAAGAAATAAAAACTATCTTCTTTGCTGGATGATTCTGAAGAATTTAAGTAATTGCCAGGCAAGTAGCATATGTGATTGAGCTTACAACATTACGCATTATTTGAATAAAAATAGCATTGCGATGTATATACATTACAATCAATTATGCTTCAGAGGTCATGGGGGTGATAACAGCAATCAGCCATTACTGAATATGTCCAGTCAGATAATTTAGGAGATGAGTTAAAAGGGTACACTTACCAGGATGATTACATAGGTCACATCATTTTAACACTGGAATAATATAGGGACCCTGGGCTACTATGTCATCCCGCGTACGGCGGGTTACTATCTAGGTTTTTGACCTAGCTACAAAAGTTTCACTCTAACATGTCCTCCGCTGTTGCAACACCATTGTGATGATCTGTATAATGTTATCTTACATTGTACATTTTGTGATATCTTGATTTTGTGCTATGACAAACTTGTAATATGGGTACTGTAAATGCTGTATACTGAACATGTCACTAAAGATATGGTTGGTACCTGTCTTAAATAATGAATAATAAAAAAGAAAATTATGCTAGGGAAGTATTGAAATGCAAAGTATATCGGTATTATTGTGGGCAATAAACCATGAGCAATGTTAGTCACTGGGTAAATTGGACAAAGGATACAGGATAGAATATTGTATTTTCATAAAAGAATGTTAAAGCCCCACTTTGCATATGAAGAAAAATACATTATGTAAATTGCAAATATACTGAGAAATGCATTATTTTGTGCCCAACATAAAAAGTGCCTGAATGGAGGATCGAACTTGGTCCTAAATATATCCAGTTATGCTTTATCTTCCATAGTGTTCAAGTAGAGATTATAGCCGTATTAGTCCAGTGATGTAGATGTAAAAAAACAGATCAAATTTGTATCTTGTAATACCTTTTTTATTGGACTAACAGAATGTTTTAATGACAAGCTTTCGGGAGAACCTCCCTTTCTCAAGTCTGAAGCATTTCTGAGCAAGAAGACACAGAATTCAAAGTTGAGTTGTGATATAGGGGTTAAAGTGACATAAGTGCAGATACGACACAGTTTTGTTAGAAAATAGACACCATTCTTGCAGAGGGTCATAAATATCTTTCTGAAGATCAGTGAGGGGGGAGAGAGAGAAAAAAAAAAGAACTAGACAATGCAGAAGATGGCACACATTATACATATACACACACAAATATATATATATATATATGTATATGTAAACGCATAAACACACTGCTAAAGCAACACTTGAGTAGTTTAAGGGGAAACATGTAAATGTGTCGGAATGGCCTAGTCAGAGCCCAGACCTCAATCCAATAGAAAATCTGAGGTCAGACTTAAAGATTGCTGTTCACAAGCGCAAACCATCCAACTTGAAGGAGCTGGAGCAGTTTTGCAAGGAGGAATGGGCAAAAATCCCAGTGGTAAGATGTGGCAAGCTCATAGAGACTTATCCAAAGCGACTTGGAGCTGTGATTGCCGCAAAAGGTGGCTCTACAAAGTATTGACTTTAGGGGGGTGAATAGTTATGCACATTGACTTTTTCTGTTATTTTGTCCTATTTGTTGTTTGCTTCACAATAAAAAGAAAAAAAAATCTTCAAAGTTGTGGGCATGATCTGTAAATTAAATTATGCAAATCCTCAAACAATCCATGTTAATTCCAGGGTGTGAGGCAACAAAACATGAAAAAGGCCAAGGGGGGTGAATACTTTTGCAAGGCACTGTATGTCTCAGCAGAATTAGAATTAATAAAGATTTGCCCTCAGTATGTTGTTCATCCAAGCCAACCCTTTGTTGTTGCAATGTAAAATTAGTTTTTTACTGGCCTATTGCTTGGACCATAATTCCAAAGTTAAAACAATAAAAAACTGCTTTTAATTAAACTAAACTCTATGTTCATCCTGTTTAGACTAAGTACACAAACACTTCTTATCAAATGGAGGATTATCCCAGAATATTTGTGATACTCTTGCATTAAGATATTGAGATTTTGGTGTTTTTTTAATTAATCTAGCCATTTGTCTGGAAAAGAAAAACCTCCCCCGCTTTCTTCTCATCTCCAAGGGATTAAATTAACAAATAAAAGCCTATAGGGAGTTAACATATTAAAGGATTACTATAGTGTCAGAAAAACAAACTTTGTTTTCCTGACACTATAGTGCCCTGAGGGTGCCCCCACCCTCAGGGTCTCCCTCCCGTGGGGCTGAAGGGGTTGAAACCCCTTCAGTCACTTACCTTATTCCAGCGCCGGGCTCCCTCGGCGCTGGTGACCACTCCTCCCCGTCCGACGTCAGTGGAGCCGAATGCGCGGCAAGTGACGTGCGTGCATTCACAGTGTCCATAGGAAAGCATTTCTCAATGCTTTCCTATGGACGCTCTGCGCGAAGAAGGCGAAATTCGCCTCCAGCGTCGCAGATGCGCCTCTAGTGGCTGTCCGGAAGACAGCCACTAGAGGCTGGATTAACCCCAAATGTAAACATAGCAGTTTCTCTTACATTGTACATTTTGTGATATCTTGATTTTGTGCTATGACAAACTTGTAATATGGGTACTGTAAATGCTGTATACTGAACATGTCACTAAAGATATGGTTGGTACCTGTCTTAAATAATGAATAATAAAAAAGAAAATTATGCTAGGGAAGTATTGAAATGCAAAGTATATCGGTATTATTGTGGGCAATAAACCATGAGCAATGTTAGTCACTGGGTAAATTGGACAAAGGATACAGGATAGAATATTGTATTTTCATAAAAGAATGTTAAAGCCCCACTTTGCATATGAAGAAAAATACATTATGTAAATTGCAAATATACTGGGCTCCCTCGGCGCTGGTGACCACTCCTCCCCGTCCGACGTCAGTGGAGCCGAATGCGCGGCAAGTGCCGCGCGTGCATTCACAGTGTCCATAGGAAAGCATTTCTCAATGCTTTCCTATGGACGCTCTGCGCGATGAAGGCGAAATTCGCCTCCAGCGTCGCAGATGCGCCTCTAGTGGCTGTCCGGAAGACAGCCACTAGAGGCTGGATTAACCCCAAATGTAAACATAGCAGTTTCTCTGAAACTGCTATGTTTACATGTGAAGGTTTAACCCCTTAAGACCGGAGGGCGTACTATTACGTCCTTTTAAAAGCGGCTCTAAACGCCGCAGGACGTAATAGTACGCCCTACGGTTTTTAGTAACTTACCCGGTCGCCGGCGGTCCCATGTCATGTGAGAGTGAGGTCCTTGCGAGGACCTCACAATCACATGGCCGGAATAGCTGGCTTCAGCAATGCCAGCAGGGGGACTAACTGTAATGACAGTTAGTCCCCCTGCTGGCTGAAATCAAATTAAAATAAGTTCAAATAAGTGTAAAAAAAAAAATATATATACTTAGATCATATATATATATTATATATATATGATCTAAGTATATATATACACATATACACACACACATACACCGTCTAGGTGTATTTTAATATTAATATATATATATAATTATATATATATATATATATATATATATATATATATATATATATTAATATCAAATTACACGTAGACTGATACTGATTAAATATATATATATAATTATTGTTATATATATATATATTTATAAATAATATAAAAAAATAAATATGTAAATACGTAAAAAAATAAAATACAAAAATAAATAAAATATTACAAAATATATAGATGTGTTTTATTTCGTTCTAACTGTATTGTGATATTAATATATATATTTATATCAAAATACACGTAGAACAAAATAATATATATATCTATATACATAAATATATACGTATATATCACTTTATATATACCTATATATAAATAAAAATATTTAAAAAAAATTATATATATATATATATATATGTATATATACACATATGTATATATATACATATATATTCATTCTACACATATATTTATGTAATAATTTTACATAATTAGGTATCCTAATTAATTACAATTAGCGGGACCTGCCTGACAACCCATGCCGAAAGTATAGGGAATTTAATTTGCTAGCACTATATTTAACCCTATAACTTTCCAAGACACCATAAAACCTGTACATGGGGGGTACTGTTTTACTCGGGAGACTTCGCTGAACACAAATATTAGTGTTTCAAAACAGTAAAATGTATTACAACGATGATATCGCCAGTAAAAGTGACGTTTTTTGCATTTTTCACGCACAAACAGCACTTACACGGACGATATTATTGCTGCAATACTTTTTAGTGTTTTGAAACACAAATATTTGTGTTCAGCGAAGTCTCCCGAGTACAACAGTACCCCTTATGTACAGGTTTTATGGTGTTTTCAAAAATTACAGCGTCAAATATAAGGCTTGTGTTTCATTTTTTTCACATTAAAATTCGCCAGATTGCTTACGTTGCCTTTATGACCCTATGGTAGCCCAAGAATGAAAATTACCCCTATGATGGCATACTATTTGCAATAGTAGACAACCCAAGGTATTGCAAATGGGGTATGTCCAGTCTTTTTTAGTAGCCACTTAGTCACAAACACTGGCCAAAATTGGCGTTTTTTGCATTTTTCACACACAAACAAATACTATGCTAACTTTGGCCAGTGTTTGTGACCAAATGGCTACTAAAAAAGACTGGACATCCCTTATTTGCAATACCTTGGGTCGTCTACTATTGCAAATGGTATGCCATTATGGGTGTAAATTTATTTCCTGGGCTACTATACAGTGTCAAAGGCAACGTAACCAATCTGGCGGATTTCAATTTCAAATGTAACACGCTATATTTGACCCTGTAACTTCCCAAAACACCATAAAACCTGTACACAGGGGCTACTGTTTTACACGTGAGACTTTGCTGAATACAAATATGTGTATTTTATTGCAGTAAAAGCAAACAGTATTATGACATTGACAGTTAAAATGTCATGTAGCACTAAAAAAATTAAAAAAATCTTATTTTCTCCCATTTTTTCATATTAAATTATGTTTCATAGCTAAATATTTGATATTAAATGAAAGCCCTGTTTCCCCTGAATAAAATGATATATAATAAGGGGGGGGTGCATTTAATATGAAAGAGGTGAATTACGGTTGGACAGACATATAGCGCAAATGCCAGGTTTTGTTTACATTTTGTTTCGTTCACAACTTGTACATTTGGCTGCGGTGTTAAGGGGTTAAAACCTGAGGGACCTGGCTCCCAGACCACTTCATTGAGCTGAAGTGGTCTGGGTGACTATAGTGTCCCTTTAATATATATGTTTATATTATATAATATGTATATATATATATATATATATATATATATATATATATACAAAATACAAAAAAAAGTCTTGCACTCCTACCAATAAAAAATTTTTTACCCGGTGCTTGGTTGCACAATAGATACAAAACCAAAAAAGGACCAGCACTCACAGGATTTGCAAAAAATAGAAAAATATTACTTTACTCCGTAGTCAACGTTTCAGCACCACTTGTGTGCTTTCATCAGGACAGCATACAAAATATAAATGAAAATACAAAATATAAAATAATAATTGATGTTCTTATTTAAGCAATGTATTTTCATTTATATTTTGTATGCTGTCCTGATGAAAGCAATGGCTGAATAATGGAAGAAGCACATAGCATAAGTGCAATGCAGATTAAGAAAGTGCAAAATAAAGAAAATTACCAAAGTAACTAGAATAATCTTAATAAAAATTATAAGCAAAAACAGATATGACATTTAAAACAAGTATCCCTCAGTGTTAAAAATTGTAAAGACTACACAGAAAATTATGGCTGAATCCCTAATGTAGATGAATATACCAGTGTCCCGCAGCCTAAGACAGGGGTAGGGTAATGTTGCCTAAACAGCTAGCAGCCAATATTGTGTAATGTAACACAAGTATAACAGTACTCCTCATGTACAAGTTTTAGGGTGTTTTGGAAGGTTACAGGATAAAATATTAAGATTTGCCCATTTCTGTTTTTGCAAATTGAAATTTGCCAGATTGGCTCTGTTGCCTTTGAGACAGTATGGCAGTCCAGAAATGAAAATTAACCCCACCATGGCATTCCATTTGAAAAAGTAGACAACCCTGGGTATTCAAAATGGAGTATGTCCAGTCTTTTTCAGAAGCCACTTAGTCACAAACGCTGGCCAAAGTTAGCTTTCATATTTGTTCTTTGCATTTTTTACACTTTTATTGGTGATATTATCGTCGTGATGAATTTTACTGTTTTTAAACACTCATATTTGTGTTCATTGATGTCTCCCAAGTACAACAGTGCTCCCCCCATGTACAGGTTTTATGGTGTTTTGGAAAGTTACAGGGTAAAACATAGGACTTGCGAACGACCCGTAATGGCGCTATGGGGTTAAAGGATCTGCTGCTAACGTCTTGGTGCCATGTACTACAGAACATGAGGAACATTAGGTCTTGTGGAGACCATGCCCCGATGCATCAGAGCTGTTTTGGCAGCACAAGAAGGACCTACACAATATTAGACAGGGAGGGGTTAATGTTGTGGCTGATCAGTGTATAAAGAGACACAATTATTTTGTAATCATTTTGTATGGTGAGCATGTATAATTTATATGACTTTTACTTACACTGCCACAGGCAAAAGCAGAGCATACTGCTGCTCAAATGTGGCATAGAAAGAGTAAATTTTATTGATCTTAGTCATCTACCTGGCCTAATTGAACCTTTCACCTGGTCTCACTATGAGGGGCATTTACACTGTTAAAGTTTTTTTTTTTAATTCCATAAAACTGCGATACAATTTAGTAAATAGCAATAGACTTTGAATTTTCTATGGAGTGCTCTCACTTCAGATAGAATGCTTCTGCATAACTTCACTGCAAAGCCAAATCTAAAATCATCACTTTTTAATAAATAAATCAAGAATACCTAAAAATGAACAGTTGTGTTTGTGATTTTATGGATTTTCATGTATTGTGGATGGAAAAAGAAAACAAGTTTACCAACCTGATTGCAAGATATGTTATGACTTTTTTTGTAAGTGTAAATTATCCTATTTTAAATGGTGATGTCTACCTTCCAATAGAGGAACGTTCAAGAAAGTGCTGTTATTACTTTTTCCTGGCTGGATAATCTATACCTATGATGATTAACTTGAGCCAATTTATAGAGGCTCAAGTACATATCACTTAGATACATTACACCCAAGACGCCTTCATGTAGAGTTTTATCTTTTTTAATTGTATTGACCATTCACTGCAATTTTATCATTTTATATTTTATATTCATCTGCTGCCTCATTCGGCAGTCTCTTTGAGATGTTCTGGTCAAGAAAGTCAGATATCATGTGGCGTCGCCATTGGGAAGCCTCTCCCTGATGGGATTGGGCTAGGTTGTACAATTCGGTGTAATATGCTTAAAATGCTTGCAAGATATCCTCTGGTAGTCTAGTCTCCCCTTTCCCCTTGGGTCTGATTTTGTGGATATGACGTCTTCTGTCTCATAACTGTCGGGCCAGCAGTCCCCCAGTCTTATTTGAGTGTTCAAAAAAGAACCTAGTGGACTTCTTAAGTGTAAGCAGGAGACCTTGTGCTAAGATATCTTTGAGTTGCCTGCGTGTCTCCGTCAGTCGAAGGTATATGTCGTCTGCTAGTCTGTTTATGGGCGTCTTCAAGTTCAGTGATTTCACGCATCAGTGCAGACATGCATTGGGCCTGATCCCTCTTGTGTGAGTGTGTGCATACCTTGATGTAATGCCCCCTGATTACACATTTGTGTAGTTCCCATATTGTCAGTGGGGGTGTATCAGGGGATTCATTAGTTTCAAAGTAGTGAATCAGTTCTTGTCTAGTCATTTCGATGTCCTCAAGTCCAGTCAACAGGTTCGCATTAAGCTTCCACTGTCTTTCCCACGGTTTAAATAAAGGTGAGTGTAGTGTAAGCAAAACGGGTGCGTGATCTGATCTCTCCATTATCCCAATACGTGAGTGGACAAGAGGGGGCAGAAATTATTCAGCTAGGAAGAGGTAGTTGTGACGAACTGAACCTCGTCACGGGTGCATGGAGGGGTCTGCTGGCTAGCCTCTTGCCAAAAGACTACAGGCCAAGTCAATGACTGTAAAGACCCATATTTTATTCCCCCTGGTTCCCTGGTTCGGCACTTTCCACAGAACCAAACGCTAGCTCCCTAGCGGCCGTTCGCATGGACCAAAACCGCGAATAGACTTCGGGGGACTTAGACGCGAATGCCCTGGAACTATTTTCATCATGAAGACTTCACGGTTCCCGGTCGGTCCCCCAGCAGCACTTAGCCGCGATTCTATGGAACTATTTTTGGGATGAAGACTTCACTGTTCCCGGTCGGTTGCCAGCGGCACTTAGCCGCAATTCTATGGGACCGTTTTGGGCATGGGGCCATGCGTGCGGTCGGTAAAAACTATGACCTGCAGGAAATTCCTGAACCCCTGAACTGATCTGGGTGTTTTTTTTAATATGTTGGTCACCTACATCAGGGCGATCAGGGGATGTAACATTTGTGGGGATATGTGTTTTTGGGGTACTTTTGGGGTTTTATAGAAATATGTGTTTTTTTTTCTGCCTGGAGATTACAGTAACTGACTTAATTATCTCCCAGGCAAAGGGGAGGGATTGTGTGCTGTGTGTGGGAGTGTCGTGCATTGGAATACTGTTCTTATTGGTCTGTGAATATTGTAACTCAGTTCCCCACAAGGTCCATGTGGGTGTACCCCTTGCATGGGGATTGTCATATAAGGCCAAGCGTGGCTACCATTAAAGAAAGATTTGTTTACCCCTTCATGAAGTCTTGGCTCATGTTTGGGGGATTGGAGAACTACATTCACTCTGGGGATTGCTATATCACAATACTCCCCTGAGTATAATCACTAGCTCTTGTAAGAGCTGTTCCTGCTATGCTCTCTGGACTAGGAGAGGTCTACCCACTGGAAGCTGGATCCTGGTCTTTGGTCCAGGGTGGGTGGAGGACAGCGAGACCCCAACCAAGCTGCGGCGGTTCATGGGGTTGGATCATCGCCTGCATTAGTTTCTATTCTGCTTAGAAGGGCACTGTTCGGTGAGATCATTCATCTGGATGAAGGGAACAAGCTCCAGGGTAAGACTATTGACTCTGTTGGGTAGTTTGTTCGTTTGCAAACTACCAAACTAGACCGGCCGCACAGCCTAATTCTATGGAACTGTTTTGGGCATGGGACCATGCCTGTGAATGGGCAAAAATATGACTTCCATGAAACCTTTGAACCTCTTCTCTGATAAGGGTGGATTTTTGGATATGTTGTACACCCAGATTAGGGTTATCAGAGGATGTGACTTTATGGGAATATGTTGTGTTTTGGGGTACTTATGAGACTTTGTAAAAATGTGTTTTTTTCTGCCTAGGGATAATTAAGTTAATGCATTATCTGTCTTAATTATATCACAGGCAGAGGGGAGGGATTGTATGCTTGTTATGGGAGTGTCGTACATTTAATTACTGTTTTTATTGGTTGGTTAACTTGTGTCCCTGTGCCGCTTTATCACTGCAAGGGATTGCTATAATCACTATACTCCCTTGGATTCACTTAGCTCTTGTAAGAGCTGCTCCTGCTTGATTCTCTGGAAGAAGATAGGTTCCCCCATTGGAACCTGGAGCCTTGTCGTAGGTCCAGGGTGGGTCGGAGACGGCGAGACCCCAACCAAGCTGCGGCGGGTTGTGAGGTCTACAGTGCTTATGGTGTCTAGAGAATACTTGCAGCCCTCGGTAAGCACTAGGAGCATCTGTCGGCGGAGGTACCCAACCGGGGTACAGGAAACTCCGTTACATGGCCCATCCTCAGAGCCCTCAGGACCGTGAACAGATAGTCCCAATTGACAACTGTCGAAAGCTGCTGCGCGTAGTGGATCAGGGACAGCGCTCGGATCGTATTGTCCCGTGCCTATTGTTTTGGAACGAACACTGCTTGTTTCTGATGTACCAGTTAGGGGAAAAATCGTTGAAGGCAGGTGGATAAAATTTTGGTGAACAATTTGAGATCACGATTTAGTAGGGAGATTGGCCTATAATTGGCACACTGTTCTGCGTCCCTACTCTCTTTGGGGATCTGCGTGATGTTGGCTGCCAGCGTGTCTTTGTGAATCTCATGGTGGTCTCTAATGGAATTGTAGGCTTTGAGGAGATGGGGAGAAGCAAGGCTGCGAATTGTTTATAATAGTGTGTAGTGAGTCCGTCTGGGACTGGGCTCTTGCGAAGTTTTGTCGTCTTAAGCGCCCCTGCTAGTTCCTCTATGGTGAGGGGTTCTTCCAGTTTCTGTGCTGCCTCTCTAGTGAGGCGCATGTGTACGTGTCTGTCCAGGTATGTCGCCAGGAGGGCGTCTTGTGGTTTGCTGGAATATAGCTGTTTTGCTTGGAATATAGCTGTGCGTAGTAATCTCATAGTGTTTCAGCTATGTCTGGTGGTAGGTATGCCAGTTTATTGTCGGTCCGCAGAATCTTATGGATTTTAGGTGTTTGCCCTCCGTTTGGCAATCATGCGGGCCCGTAGTGCCCTACATTTGTTTGCGTTAGTGTGGAAAAATGTTTTCGTTTGGAGGTATTTCCTTTGGTAGGAAGCATTTAGGATGGTGGATAGCTCTAGTCTGGCAGTTGTCAGTTTGGTCCAGTAAGCTGGATGTTGTGTTTGTTTGTCTCACCTCTAAGGTTTGGATCTCTTGTACTAATGTTGTGAAGTGTTTCGCCCTCTCTTTTTTCATCGTCGCCCCCCTCGCTATGAAGTGACCCCTGATGATGGGCTTATAGGCCTCCCACAGGACCATGGGGGCAATATTGGTTATCTCATTTTCCCAAAAGTAGTGAGTGAGGTGTTCGTGAAAATCTGCTGTCACCAACGGGTCCGACAGGAGCACCTCACTGTCCAAAAGCTGGTTTGTAAAGGGGGATGAAAGGGTCATAAGTATCGGGGTGTAGTCCAACTACGTAGCTGTCCCAATGTGTGCTTTTTTTCAGATCTGTGAGAAAGTAGTGGGGTAAGAAGTAGTCTAACCTCGAGTACATCTGGTTGGGTATGGAGAAGAATGTGTAATCTCGGTCCTCCGGGTATTTTGCTCTCCAACAATCTATCAATCGGTGTTCCCGTAGGCAGGTGTGGATGGAGTTAATAACGTGGTGGGGTGTCGAGGAAGTGCTTGATGATGTATCTAGTGAGGATCCAGAGCGACGTTGAGGTCGCTTCCCATGATGAGGCAGCCCTCGGTGAAGCCCCTGATCGTTCGCATGGCTGATTTGAGGAACTGACCTTGGTTCCTGTTCGGCATGTAGAGGTTCTCTAATGTGTATGTTCGGTCACCCACTCTACCCTTCACGCAGATGTATCTTCCAAAGTCATCCTTGAGCACTTCATTGGGCATGAACTGTAGGGCCCTATGTATCAGTATGTCAACCCTTTCAATTTTCACTCTGGGTTATTGCTAAGAAAACATTGTGTGAAGTGGTGGTCTGTCAGTTTGGGAGTCTGGTCTGCCATAAAATGTGTTTCTTGTATAAAGACTATGTGTGGCTATGAAATTGATTGAGGGCATGAGATGGCTTTTCTGGTTTGTTTAAGTCTTTTGCACTTACGTTTCTCTCCGCAATAAAATGAGTCCGGGAGAAGTCTCTTCGGATCTAGGGCAAAGGCGTCAGGCTGGTGGGCCCAGGGGCCGCACCTGTCGACCGGCTGGGTCCCCCTCCTACTGTTTGGCGCCTCTTACTGAGTGGGGAGCCCAACCGAGCATCCTTTAACAATAACAGGTTATCAACTATATACAAAGTACTGTGCTTCTCATACACAAGGGTCAGAGTCCTCTGAGTGAGCCAGTCGCTGGGTCACCGATCCCTCCTCTTACACCACTACACAAGATGACTCCACGTGGCTCTAGAACCCTCGAGCCGCAGAAATATGTTGTTCACATTACATTAGAACATTGTCCATTTCTCATTAATGAGACCAATGAGGTTGGATACATGTAGCCATCTCGAACCCCTCGTGGGTTGGGAGCCGTTCCCTCCCCTCCCGCCCCGTACCATCCTCCTATCTAAGCCTCCCCCCAGCGATCTGTGGGTGGTCTGCTTGTTTGTCCCCCCATCTCCTCCCTTGGTTAGCAACCGTATGAGGCCTGTGAAGCTGGCCCTTGCCAGTTAGGTGGTGCTAGTAGCCTCATCAATCGTCTGTCCCTTCCCTCTCCGGACCCACATTGAGATACCAGGTTCCCACCATCCATCTATTTGTCAGGTTCCCACTGCCCACTCCCTCCCCCCTGCTTCCCCGTAGGAGAATGTGTTGAAAGACTGTTTTTATCATGCGCCCACCGGTGTGTCCCCCCACCACAGGGCGGTAGTGGTGCAGGTTACACCCATTGTCCCCCCCAGCATCATCATATCAGAGTGGTGTACGCAGGTATCTAAGGCATAAACAAACACTATTAGCCCCCTCTGCAGTGTTTATATGCGATACCACAAAATGAGTTCGTAACCAGCATTGTAGCCTTCTGACTGTGTGTCTTAATCGTTAAGTGGGCTCCTACATATGTTGTCTGGGGCAAAGTTTGGTGTGTTCTGGTGTTCTTCCAAATGCTGGTTGAGACTCGTGGTACAGATTGGGACGTATTGGGCGGTCGGGTCTGAGAGTCACAGGCCCCCAAGCAGTGCCTAGCGATTAGTGTTGTGCCCCTGTGGGTCGCGTGGATTCTATCCGGTTCCTGTTGATGCGTAAAAAGTTGGAAAAACAGAAAAATTTATTTTATTGCAGTAAAAGCTAACAGTATTATGACATTCAGTTAAAATGCCTTGTAGAACTAAGAAAATAACATCTTAGTTTATTAGTTTTTATTTCTATATAACTTATTTTTCATATGTAAATATTTGATGTGAAGTGGAAACTGTTTCTTTTTGTATTTTTTTTTCTGTTTTAAAGATATTGTAAAAGATATGTATTGGATAGATTATACATATATATATACATAGAGAGAGAGAGACCTTATTTATTAATAGTGATATACACGTCCTGTTATGCAATTAAAAATCTTGAATAAAAAAAAAAAAAAAAATTGTGGTTGTACTTGAAATGAAATCCGTGATTTATGGCTGAAATTCAATGTTTTTTCACATTTTGTTTCGATCAGAAAGTGTACAAATGCCTCCGTGCTGAAGGGGTTAATGAATAAACTACATGAGATTCTTCTCGTTTGGTCTCCAGGTAATTCCCTGACAATGCTGTATATAACCCGCGCAATACTGAGGAGACTTGTAGGGCGACTATAACTACAATGTACATATTAACGCCTCTATCGCTACCCCGACATAAGACAGCACAGTTTCGTGTGCCGCACGGTGTCTCCCTCCTATCATTACTATTACTATCAGGTAATCTCCAAGCAAGCAGACCGTTCCCACCAAGGAGCGGAGACTGAATGCGCGTCATAACCAGAACAGTTCGCGCCCACGGACAAGACGTACTCCCCGCGCGGCCACCTGTGACGTCACAGTCCGTCACCGAGCTCGCGCAAGTCCGTTCCCGCACGCGTCATAGACAGAACGTTCCAGGCAGTTGCGCGTTGACTCGTGCGCTTAGAGCTCAGCTTGTGTCCGCTGAGGGGAAGGGAGCAGCGCCTCCTTGTACAGTGCACGGACCCGGATAATAAACCCTGTACCGAGCACGGCCTACAGACCGCGCCTGGTACACGGTGACAGCGAGACAGGCAGCGAACTGGTGTTAAATACATACTGCAGAATAAAGTGCTACAGCGTGCAATACACGGTGATACCGGGAGGGAGGGAGGGGGGCGTGTGGGGACCGTCTCTCCCTCTCCCGTGCGTGTTTCGGTGTGTGGCGGCTGGCCCTGGTCCGGAGGGGGTGTTTCCCCACCCCTCAGCCGCGGTGGGGGTAGTAGTTCCGTGCCTGCGCAGCGCGCCATCCCCTCACCGCGCATGCACACACACCCAGAGCTCGTGCAGGAGGCCCGGAGAGACGCGCACAACCCCCCAAAACCGACATAACGATTTTACTGGCACATTACCATCACCCACCGCCTAGCCCCGGGCCGCGCACACGGTAAGTCACTGCCTCGATAAAGCGCTGCGGGCGCGCTCTCAAGCTGACTGTCTCGCGCCGCGTTTATGGCAGTTTCTAACAAAGCTCCCGAGATCTCGAGACATTACCTCACGCCGCAGTCCCGTCTGTAAGGGGATGGCGGAGTCGCGGGCCCGCGTTGGATGGAGGTGTAGCTAAGCAAACATGGCGGCGGGCTCGTGGCTGCGGGTGCCTGTTTTTTGTCGGTACTGGGTGCGCGTGACTTCCCTTCCCCGCGCGACATTGGTGGTGGAGGGGGGCTGACCCGTGGCGCGAGGATAGCGCACGAACTAATCTCGCGCTTATCGAGTCACAGGGCGGCTGTCCGCTCCCCGAGCTGTGCGTGAGCTGCTGCTATCACTGCCAGAGCCTCGCCTGGGGGAACCAGGCTGCGAAACACAATGAGCGATTTACTAAGCAGAGATAGCACGGCCAGAACAGGCATGCTGTATGGAGACTATTTCCATTTCAGCACTTGTGACCTGCAGTTCCTCGATCCCCTTTATTTTGATAGGGCAGCATATTATTCACAGAGCTGCGGACTGTATTCACAATGGAGCTTGTGCATTAAATAGGTAGATTCAATTTGATGAAAATTATCAGATTCTAATAGGATTTGCTTGTCTCACATTTATTAACTGCAACTCCAGCTACAATTTGGGCATTTTACCAGCATAAGCCAGCCATTGTCATTAGTTTTCTGGTTTAAAGTAAGTCATTAGTTGGTATTTTGGTACTGTATAAAAGGGAGCGTATAGTACAGCGCAACGGAACCTGATAGTGCTATATAAATAATATAATAATAATAATAATATAGTGCTAGGAAAACCAAGTTGGCCCTCGTTGCTGGTTCAGGCTCAGCCTCTGCTCCTCACAACCTAATGTGCTTGCACGGCAATTGCTGCGTTTATATTAGGATGTCCTCATGCACAGCTTGTCCCTCTAGTCTAGTGGCTGTCAGATTGAGTTAACTCTCCAAAGTACTTGTTGCAGTTTAGCAAAAACTGCAATAATAACAATTGCAAGGGACTCCTGTGCCAGGATCCTGCTGTGCCCCCCTCCCGACCACCCACCATCCCACGTCGCTGATGGGGTTAAAACCCCTTCAGACACTTACCTGAATGTAGCGCTGGGTCAGGCTCCGCCCACACGCCTCCCCCGCTGGCCTCAGCCGGCAGGGGAGGCCTAATGCGCATGCGTGGCAATGGCCGCGAGCACTTTAGATCTCTCCATAGGAAAGCATTATTTAATGCCTTCCTATAGGGATTACGGCTCTGCTGAAGGTTCATGCATAGCGTGAGGACGTCCAGTGTCGTTTAAAACACTTATCGTGTTCTAAGAAGCCAGAGGTCCCTCTAGTGACTGCCTGATAGCCACTAGAGGAGGACAACCCTGCAAAATAATTATGGCAGTTTATAAAAACTGCAATAATTACACTTGCAGGGTTAAGGGTGATGGGAGTTGGCACCCAGACCACTCCAATGGGCAGAAGCGGTCTGGGTTCCTGGAGTGTCCCTTTAACCCCTTAAGGACCAAACTTCTGGAATAAAAGGGAATCATGATGTGTCCTTAAGGGGTTAAGGGAACTGAGAGATTGCACGCAGACAGCTTCAATGAGCTGAAGGGTTCTGGGTGCCTCTAGTATCCCAGTGTCCTTTTATATACAGCATTTGCATACTTATGAAACACCAAACTAAATATATTCTTCTGCTGCAGCCTGGAAATTTAGGGGAAATTATTGATATCTACACAAATTGTCCTTTAGCAGTGATTTAAAAGACTGTAATTGTTATGGTGCCCGGTTTGCCATGGCGCACCCGCCAAGTAGTCAAATTAACAGTTTGACAATTAACTGGGCACCTGTTCCTTTGCAGAAGAGCTTTGTTCGCCCATGCCACTACAGTCTTTAGTGGTCATGGTGCTTGAAAATGCCTTGTGGCATTTCTACTGTTGCC